>NC_081573.1:46043890-46140790 GCF_022355385.1 Mustela nigripes
TCTCTCTCTCTCTCTGCCTGCCTCTCCATCTACTTGTGATTTCTCCCTGTCAAATAAATAAATAAAATAAATAAAATCTTTAAAAAAAAAAGATTTTATTTATTTATTTGAACAGAGATCACAAGTAGGCAGAGAGGCAGAGAGAGGGGGGGAAGCAGGCTCCCCAACGAGCAGAGAGCCTGATGTGGGGCTCGATCCCAGGACCCTGGGATCATGACCTGAGCTGGAGGCAGAGGCTTAACCCACTGAGCCACCCAGGTGCCCCAATAAATAAATTCTTTTTAAAAATAAAGAAATAACAAAAAATAGTTAAAAAGGAAAAAAATATCTGCATGGAAGGAAAATTAAAGTAGGAACTGTATAATCTATAAAATTTCACATTCAAGAAATTTCTCAGCCTTTTTGCCTTTGTGTCCTACATAGAAACCTTTCAGGGGTTGTCTAAAGATAGGTTTACATTTACTTGACCCACTGCAAAAAAGAACTGTTTCTAGTTGTGTGAAACAGAACAAGGATGAGGTCAAGCCCTTAAGTGAAAATTTTCTAAGAGATATTCTACAGAACAGTAACCAATATTGCTTAAAACATTTCCAGAAGGAAAGAAAACAAAGATTTTTGACTGTAGGACTTCTCTGTCTTTCACCTGGCCAGACCTAACCACTTCCCACCAGTTTCACCACTATCACACCAGAGTCTAAACCACCATCCTCTCCCAGCCGAACTTGGCATCTGCCTCCTGCTCATCTCTCCCTGCTTCTGTCCGTGACGCTTTTCTGTCAGTTCTCACAACAGCAATCAGAGGAGCGATCTTTTACAACACAAGTCAGCTCACGCTGCTGTTCCTCAAAGTCCCCAGTGTCTTCCCATCTCCTTCAAGGTAAAGTCCTACTCTTCTCCATTGCCTGACATACGAATGCTCTCCCCGGTCCCAACCCTCATTCCCACCCACAACCCCAGGATCTTTCTGATCTCCTCTACATCCTAGTTCTGTTCATCAAGCCTCCTGCTCTTCTTTAGACAAACCCATCAGGCTGTGACCTCAGGGCCTTTGCACTTCTCACATGCCTGTCTCCAGTATATTGGCAGAGCTTTCTCCCTTTATTTCAACTCTCAGCAAAAATGCTGTCTCATACCTCTGAGTACCCTACCCTGTTTCCTTTCATTTGCTTACTCTTACTATTTTTCTGCATGGCACTTATTTAATATGTAATATAATTTGCCTCCACCGTGAAAAATGGAGGCTCCATGAGGGCAAGAACTTAGTTTATTTTGGTCATTGCTATATCCCTAGTTCCCCAAAACATTCTTTGGCATGTGGTAGGTGTTTAATTATAACTTACTGAATGGTTGATAATACATACACTAATGTAAATTGTGAATCTTCTTTTTTTTTTAAGATTTATTTATTTATTTATTTATTTATTTATTTGACAGAGAGAGAGACATAGAGAGGGAACACAAGCAAGGGGAGTGGGAGAGGGAGAAGCAGGCTCCCCGCTGAGCAGGGAGCCCAATGTGGGGCTCAATGCCAGGACCCTGGGATCATGACCTGACCTGAAGGCAGAGGCTTAACCCACTGAGCCACCCAGGTGCCCCTAAATTGTGAATCTTAAAGAGGGTAATATTGTATGCCACTTTTTTAAAACTGTTTGAGCACTGGACCTTTTTGAGAAAAATACCCAGTATTACCTCATGGGACATGGGAATGCCAGAATAATTTTGTGAACTCTGCCTTAATTTTCACTTGGTAAAATCAGATTCAGCCTTTTCTTTTATGTACCTTTCAGTCCAAGATCCTGTGTCTTCCCATCAGCTCATTTCCTTCAACACTCCCCACAGTCACACGGCGGGTCATGGCAGTGACCTCAGCGCCTACCGGCCAGCCTCTCCCTGACACGCTGGCGCTCACCAGACCGGAGCTTGAAACACAGTCCAGGCAAGCTGTGGTCAAGGTGACCTCATGCCGCAGAGGGGACTCCCAGGCAGAGGTGTTCACCACTAACCCACAGACTTCACTTCAGGACGCATCTGATCAGGTAAGTACAGAAAACAAGAGGTCACCCTGGGGACTTTTGTGACACTGCGAAAGTACTTCTATTCTTTCCTTCAATTTTGGTGATGCTTCCAGGATAGCTGTGTGAGGAAGGGGCCCAGTTCGCTCTCTACCTCTGAGCAGAACCATACCTCAGAGGACCTGACGGACCAGCGTTTGCCCCAGTGAGAAGCAAGCAGTGAGCGAGTCTTTGGCAATAGTCCACGGTGGATTCCATACCCCCTCGGGATTTTAATGTCTTATTTTTATTTAATGCTCTTTAATTTAGTACTTCAGATGGGGAGGAAGTTTTGTCTACCTGCCCCAATTTTCTGGCACTGGCAAACACTTCTGGACTGTTCTTCTACTCACCAACCCCGCTCTCCTGCTCCTTTGTTCCCTTTCCCCCACAAACTTCAAAAAAACCAAAGCTACTTTGATCATATTGACTGAAGAAAATCATCCTGCCTCTCCTTCCCTATCATTTTTTTTTAATATTTTATTTATTTATTTGACAGTGAGAGATCACAAATAGGCAGAGAGGCGGGCAGAGAGAGAGGAAGGGAAGCAGGCTACCTGCTGAGCAGAAAGCCTGATGCGGGGCTTGATCCCAGGACCCTGAGATCATGACCTGAACCGAAGGCAGCGGCTTAACCCACTGAGCCACCCAGGCGCCCCTTCCCTATCATTTTTAAAAAGATTTTTTATTTATTTATTTGACAGAGATCACAAGTAGGCCGAAAAGCAGGCAGAGAGAGAGGGAAGCAGGTTCCCCGCTGAGCAGAGAGCCCGATGCGGGACTCGATCCCAGGACCCTGGGATCATGACCTGAGCCGAAGGCAGAGGCTTTAACCCACTGAGCCACCCAGGCGCCCCCTATCATTTTTTTTTTTTTAAACACAGGCCTTATTTACATGCCATCTAACATTTCCTTGCTCAAAGATAATCCTGTTTATGCTGGATCTGCTTCCAGTGGGAATTGGAACTAGATGTTCATCATTGTTTCAGTTAGTACTATGTCTCCTGGCAGAAAAACTCAACCCAGTAGCTTACACACAGAGTGCTTTGTTTTCCTTAAACAGAGAGAAGTCTGAAGTGTAGAGCACCCAAAAAGGCCGACAAATAAATTATGAGAAAATTAAGAGAATTTATCAGTGTTGCTGAATACCAGATCAATATCAATAAAGCTAATTGTACTTTTACATAGCAGTAGCAATTAGTTAGAAAATTAGAATTTAAAAAAAAAAAAAGCTAGAATAGCAGGGGCTCCTGGGTGGCTCAGTCACTTAAGACTCTGATTCTTTTTTTGTTTTGTTTTGTTTTAAAGATTTTATTTATTTACTTGACAGAGAGAGATCAGAAGTAGGCAGAGAGGCAGGCAGAGAGAGAGAGGAGGAAGCAGGCTCCCTGCTGAGCAGAGAGCCCGATGCGGGACTCGATCCCAGGACCCTGAGATCATGACCTGAGCCAAAGGCAACGGCTTAACCCACTGAGCCACCCAGGCACCCTGTTTTGTTTTTTTTAAGCCTCTGATTCTTGATTTTGGCTCACACTCGGGCAGCGGGGGAGGCCACTTTGGAATTCCCCCCTCTCCCCTGCCCCTCTTCTGCTCCTTACATAGGGTTGCTCTCTTATAAAATAAATTTAATTAATTAATTAAATGAATAAAATAAATAAAATTAAATAGAAAGTACCTGGGAGTAAATCTATCCAAAGATGGGCAAAACCTCTATGGAGACAACTATAGAGCTTTATTAAGAGCCATTAAAGAAAGGCGAAGTGAGCAGTGAGATCTATCGTGCTTCAGCCCAGCTCTGCAACATCACATAAACCGTCCTCAGTGTCCTTCCTGGCGGTAGGTAGAATGGCATTAAATATGACCTGACCTCCCCTGGATAGCATGCAGTTTCATGGCCCCTGGGTCTCACTCATACTTTTATTCCTGCTTATTTACACGTTGGCCCCCAAGTATGGAACCGCAACTGGGTGGTCCTCAATTCTAAGATCACTCTGTAATTGATCTAACTTCCTGCAAACCCTGTGAATTAAAAATAACCCTGTGCACCTGTATGGCTTACAAGGGCTGTATCATGGCTGACTTCATGGACTCTAACTCCTGAGCCCAGCTGCACAGAGTAGGCATTTAATAAAGATTTACTGAACATTGGCTGAACCAAGCTGCAGTGGGCTGTTCTCTAGAAATGGCAGCAAGTAGCTGGTATAAACAGAGATTATCTCAGGGTGGGACTTCTGGTTCGAAAGCAGTAGACTTTAAAGAGTGGTTATTGTATGACCTTGGTATCTATTCCTCTATGAGAGAGGTAAAAATTCTATCCATTTGCAGAAAAGCTTCTGAAAGGAATAACTGTTACGGGGAGCCTGTGATTCATGGAGTTTGTCATTTTAACTCTTGTTAAAACAGTGTCTCAAACTACTAACGTACGGTCATTTTCTATGAATAATTCTGGCAAAATCCTTCATCCCCAACAGGTCTATACAAGAAAGCAGGGAAAATGAGCAAAGTGATTTATGGTCTGCAAACTCACAGCAAAGTACAGACAGCTTGTGAGATGCTCCAGAAACTGATAGCCTTTCTCCCAGGAATTTCTAAGTCAGCTCAGGTAAGCTCAGCTCAGGTAAGCATAGGGTGATGGGGAGGAAACGAGATAGGAGAAAGGGGGAAGCAAAACAGAGACAAAGTAATAAAACAGAAAATACAAAATCTGGAGATGGTGCCCTGTGCAGAATTTCACCTTATGAACTATGAACTATTTCTTAGAGACTCGATATATTTAGCCAGAGTATTTATACTTTTAACTCTGAAGATGGTGAATAAATAAGTCAGTAGTGAGCTTCTCGGGTATGCTGTGCTTCTTTTGTTCATTTATCAGGTTACTGCCTTTCTGATACATTTGTTAGACATCACGGGGGCCAGAAACAGATCCACTCCTTGGCCGAGATAGAGCAGTTCAGCTCTGAAACAGACAATCGGCCTTCAGTGCACTGTGACATTTGCATCTGTGGCTGCCACAGTTATTCTTAGGAATTATTCGTGCCCGGCTCTGCTCCCTACACATAAGTAAATTAAGGGACTAGGATCGCTGGGCATTTCCATTTTTTCTTTTCCATGCCTTTTACTTTCAGATATTCTGCAATAAACCTATAAATGTAATCTGTGTTTATTTGGGCTTCTTCTTTTTTTCTTTTTCTTTTTCTTTTTTTTTTTTTTTTTGAGAGAGACAGAAAGAGAATAGGTGTGTGGGCCAGGGGCTGGGGGTCAGAGGGAGAGAGAGAGAACCTTAAGCAGCCTCCAGGCCCAGTGCAGAGCCCTGACATGGGAGCTCATTCTTAGGAATCTGCGACTGTGACCTGCACCAAAATCAAGTCAGGCACTTAACCGACTGAGCCACCCAGGTGCCCATATTTGGGCTTCTTAATTATGGTAATAATTTGTTATTAAAAAATCTGAAAAGCATATAGAATTATAAAGCCAATGCCCTCACCATCTTTGTCCCTCTTGCTAATCCCATTCTCTAAATGTAGTCGCTGTTACCGGATTATTATTAATTTGTCACGCAGAGCCTGCCAGACTTTTCCTATGCGTGGACAAGTTCGTCATTTTAACAACGAGGTTAAAGTATACACATGTTTCAGCCTCTTGATTTTTTTTTTTTTTTTTTTTTTACTTAATGCTGTGTCATGGATTTCTTTGTGTCATACACATAAATGAACCACTCATTCTTCATGTGCATTTGGACATTTTTCATTTGTCCACCGTCAGAAACAGCACACCCATGAACATCCATGTCCTCACATCACCGATTACTTATGCACATGTTCCTGGGGAACAGAGTGCCCGAGATAGAAGCCGGGTCTTTTGCATTTTCAATAGATGACAGAATGGTCTCAAAAGGCAACTTTCTGGGGCACCTGAGTGGCTTAGTTCGTTGGGTGTCTGACTCTTGATTTTGGCTCAGGTCATGATCTCGGGGTCATGGGATGGAGGCCTGCTGAGCATGGAGCCTGCTTGGGATTCTCTCTCTCCCTCTGCGCCTCCCACCCCATGTGCCCTCTCCCTCAAATAAATAAGTAAATAGGCACTGTTTTACATCCCTACCAACCATTGCCCATGCTCTCCCAATTTCAAAGGCAAGAAAAGAAAGAAAAGGAGGAGGGAACATGTTACTGATTACTGAGGACATTGAACATCATCATATGCATTGATTGACATTGTGTCAGTCAGTCACCTCTCAGTTGCTGCTTTGTGTCCTTTGTCCATTTTCCCTCCAATGGGTTGTCATTTCTTTCTCACGTGTCGGTAAGAGAGCTTTATTGACTATTGGCGTTGACCTTTTGTTATTTGTGTTGCAAATATTTTGTGCCCGGCTCTTATTTTTCATTTTCTCTACTGGATCTTTTTTTTTTTTTTTTAATGCAGAAGTTCTTAATAAATGTTACTTTGAAAACAAAAACATTTCAAAACCAAAATAGTCATAGCTACAGTGGCTAGTCTGTCAGTCTGCTTATCTTCTTACTTGTTTGGCGTGAGAACAACCTACCAAAAGGAGAATTGGGGTTTTCTGGTTCGTTTAGATTTTTTCCTGCTTTCTATGATAAGTTGGTCTCGAAGGCTTTTGAGGCCCGAGTTTCAAGGGACAGTCTCCTCATGCTCCGGCCAGGACTGCCCTTCCTTTTTTTTTTTAGCTTAGTTTCGTGAATTAGCTGTGTGATCTACTTACCGCTCCGGGAGGGTTCTGTCAGTTCCTGAACATAACATGAAATACGAATCCTCCCTGTAGGTAATATGTAATGTATTTTCTTCTCGTGCCAGGTTGTAATAGTGCTTTTTTTTTTATAAAAATGTGTTTGAAATGCATAGAGAACATTGAACTCCTGATGAGAAGAGCACAAATAAATTCAAAACAGACAGAAACAGCTCAGGAGTGTGCGTTTGCTTCCTTAAACTCCCAGGTCAGTGTCCTCAGTCCACTTGGTGACCCGAATAGGCAGTTACCAGGGAGTGCATATGAGAGCAACAGCAGTCTGGGCTTCGAAAACCCCGTGACTGTCTGCCTCATTCACTCCCTCGACGATGTCGTGGAAGCTGGTGAAGCCAGTCTGCAAAGATCCAAGAATGACATTGAGCAGGTAGGTGCAGGAGATGCTCGCGTTGATCTCATTTTAGAAACTTTTTAATTGTCGGGGCGCCTGGGTGACTCAGTGGGTTTAAACCTCTGCTTCAGTTCAGGTCATGATCTCAGGGTTCTAGGATCAAGCTGCACATCGGGCTCTCTGCTCTGTGGGGAGCCTGCTTCCTCCTCTCTCTCTGCCCGCCTCTCTGCCTACTTGTGATCTCTGTCTATCAAATAAATTTTTAAAATCTTAAAAAAAAAAAAAAAGGAAAAGAAACTTTTAAATCATGAGGCCCCTACGTGGCACAGTCGGTTAAGTGTCCAACTCTTGATTGATTTTGGCTCAGGTCATGATCTCAGGGTTGTGAGATTGAGCCCAGTGTCAGGCTCTGTGTACGGTGCAGAGTCTGCCTAAGACTCTTTCTCCCTCTGCTTCTCTCTGTCACTCCCTCTCTTTAAAAAAGGTCCAGGGCAGCTTATATCATGGGACGAAGAAATATGTCTTTGGGTGGCCCTCTTAGTTGATACAAAGGATGTTGAGTCTTTAGCCCAACTGGAAGTACTTTCCTTGTCCAAGAATGTCACCTTTCCTTATGTCACCATCAAGATCTTTATTCCCTGTCCAGCCCTTCCAAAACCATTATCCACTGAGGTTACTCAGGTCACATAGTGATTGCTTCTAAATGCAGGTAGAAAATATGCTGCAAATGGCCTTACTGGCCCTTGGAAAGATCCAAGAAGTATTTCTACAGCAGAACCGGGTTTCTCTGCTACTCTGATGCTGAGCAGGTAACAGAGGAGGAGGGGGGAGAGGTTTCTTTTAGGTTTTTGTTCCTTAGGAAACACAGAGAAATTTATTTCCCTTTAATTTCTCCTTCCTTAGCCAAAACATGTCAACATGGCCTTTGAGCTCCTACAGTCTCTGGTCCCCAGCACCTGTGAGGTTAGTCTTTCCATCAGCCTCAGCTTTGCAAGAGCTCTTGAACAGACACCCGGGAGTCAATGTCCAAGTGAGTGTGAAATTGATTCTGATCCGATCGGAAATGGGATTGATGGCTGCAGGCATTGAATGCCCCACGAAGGGTGTGCACTGGGAAATGTAAGCTCACCAGACCACACAAAAGAAGGCTGGGTGCCCTGGATCTCTGTTTCACAGTGGTAGGAATAGAGGCTGCTTCTTCTTTTTTTTTTTTTTTTTTTTAAGATTTTATTTTTTACTTTTAAGTGAGAGAGAGCACACAAGCTGAGGGAAGGGGCAGAGGGAGACGCAGACTCTCTGCCAAACAGTGGTCCCGATGCAGGACTCAGTCCCAGGACTCTGGGATCAGGACCTGAGCCGAAGGCAGACGCTTAACTAACAGAGCCACCCGGGCACCCGGGAATGGAGGCCCCTTAAAAATGATCCATGGTAGAAGTTGGGAGCATTGATCAGACTTCGGGATTTGACAGTTTCTGTGTTAGGGTTTGAATTGATCTACGTACAGGGCGCCTGGGTGGCTCAGTGGGTTAAGCCTCTGCCTTCGGCTTAGGTCATGATCTCAGGGTCCTGGGATTGAGTCCCACATCGGGCTGTCTGCTGGGCTAGAAGCCTGCTTCCCCCTCTCTCTCTGCCTGCCTCTCTGCCTACCTGTGATCTCTCTCTGTCAAATAAATAAATAAAATCTTAAAAAAAAAAAAAAGTTTGAATTGGTGCATATACAAAGCTGGGAATACCTGGGTAAGTGTGGACTCAGTATATCAGCTTAGCCGCATCAGTACATTGTATTTCTTTCAGCGCTTACCTGAAAAACAGAAATAAGATTGGTGCCTTATCCAGGAGAGCAGAATACTTACTTCCTAGTAATCATGAATCCTCCAGGTATAAAGGTGTAAGAAAGTAATAATAATAATTCTGAGGGTCCCAATTAAATGACTCATCTTCAATTAATTCTTCCCATATGGTGCTCTAATGAGCAATATTTCACTTGAGATATTAGCAAGGGGAAAAATCCCAACATTTACTTTAACTTTGGACACCTGACACCTTATTACTTATAGGGGTGTTATTTCTAAAGATTTTCTGAAGATTTCAGCAACGGATGAAACCGAGTTCTCTTATCTCTAGTAACAGGACTAGCTTTCAATCCCTTCAGGGATTTTGATGACGAGAACATTGTTGGAAGCATCGGGAGTGTGTTGCTAAGCTCTAATCATAAATTGTTCCAAGTTGATGACTTAACGGAAGATATCGAGGTCTGACATGATTATTAGGGAATGAAATAGAAGGGAGTAGGAATTCTTGGAGAACAGGATGGAAGAAAGTCATTTGAGATTCGCGGCAGCCCCGTTGTTTGATCATTCCCGTGTCCAATGAGGAGCGTCTGCAGGGACGCTACTTTTCCATTAGGAGAAGGTGTTCCGGCCTGAGATTGTTCCTGTCCCTTCACGCCTGGCTCTTTGTTACCTATTAATACTCAGGGAGGAAGACTTAAGAAGTTACATTCCATTGTCACTAGAAAGGAGACTGAAAGATGTCAGTGGATGGACCATCATGAACTTGAAGATTGATTTGCTGTGGAGAAATGTTAGCATGGAAATCCATCGCACCAGCCTCAGTGTGAGCTCAGATCATTTTATTATTGTAGTGAACATCACTTTCCTGGAGAAATCCCTGATCGTATGCACAGAACCTGGAAGTCGCCTTTTAATGACTTTACCTGGGGTTCCAGTAACAGCTGAACCACACCCACTTTGACCTTAACGTCTCCTTTCCAAAGACTCAGGTGTGGCAAAAAGGTAAAGCCCCAATCAGAAACTTACTTTTTTTTTTTTTTAAGATTTTATTTATTTATTTGACAGAGATCACAAGTAGGCAGAGAGAGAGAGAGGAAGGGAAGCAGGCTCCCTGAATGTGGGGCTCAATCCCAGGACCCTGGGATCATTACCTGAGCTGAAGGCAGAGGCTTTGACCCACTGAGCCACCCAGGCGCCCCAGAAACTTATTCTGAAATCTTTGAAATGCATTTTCTTCTTCCTTTTTTTTTTTTTTTTTTTTTTTACTTTTTATCTTGAGATAACTGTGGGTTCTCATGCAATTGTGAAAAATTAAACAGATCTGTATCTCACCCATTTTCTCCTACTGGTGACATCCTACTTAACTGCGGCACAATATCCTCACCAGGAAATGACACTGATACAATGTATTGACCTCACTGGGATTCACCAGTGTTACATGCACTCATGTATATGTGTTTATTAGTTCTATGGAATTGCATCACATGTGTAAATACACATGACCATGAAATGCATTTTTTAAAAAGATGAATTGTGGAATGGATCGAGATCTATAGGTGATCGGGGCGCCTGGGTGGCTCAGTGGGTTAAGCCACTGCCTTCGGCTCAGGTCATGATCTCGGGGTGCTGGGATTGAGTCCCGCATCGGGCACTCTGCTCAGCGGGGAGCCTGCTTCCTCCTCTCTCTCTACCTGCCTCTCTGCCTACTTGTGATCTCTGTCTGTCAAATAGATAAATAAAATCTTTAAAAAGAGAGAGAGAGATCTATAGGTGATAAAGCAAAATTTAGTATATATATATATTTTAATTCTACTTCTTTAAGCAGTCTTCACACCCCATGTGGGGCTCAAACTCATGACCCCAAGATCAAGAGTCACATGGTCTTCTGACGGAGTTAGCCAGGTGCCCCAAATTCAGTAAAATGTTAATTATAGAATCTGTTCGGGGATTATTTGGCTGTTCACTGTGTAATAGTCCACTTTCTGCATGGTTGAAAATTTCCATCATGTTGAGAATAAAACCCCAGCACAGTGGGTTATGTCTATATTTCAACCTTTATTTCTAATCTTAGGTTTGGGTAAGGACAGAGGTGTCTCAGTAGGTCTTGGTGTAATACCAGACGGACTACTTTGTGGCTTAGAATAGTTAAGAATTTCTGCAATACGTAAATAGGACCTGGATATACTTGACCGAGAAACACAGTCATCAGATATCGACTTTAAATGTAGTACTGGGGAGTCAGGATGGGGTCACGGGGAGATGGGCCCGAAGGAGAGCATGTAATGTGATGAGCACTGGGTGTTATTTAAGACTGATGCATCACTGAACTCTACCTCCGAAACTCGGGATACACTATATGTTAATTTAAAAAAAAAATTAAAGCTACAGGGAAGTCTTAAGAGCTAAGCCTTCGCATTTAAAAAACAGTGGGATGGGGGGAGTCATCGGAATGGATAAAGCATGTCTCCTTCTGTTATGGTCTGCCCGGGCTGAGCAAGCTGCCCCTGGCTCTCATGTCGGCCTCACTGACACAGGACTCACCGCTGCTAGGCTCTGTCCGCGCTACCAGCGGGCTCTCTCCGCATCCGGAGCACACGCTCCCATCTCCCGTGCCCGTCTTGACAGTATCATAGTTGGAGCTGGAGGGGATCTTAGACAACCTCTGGTCCAGAGTCCTTGTCTGAAAAGTGAGAAAGCTGGGGAGATTGTGGGACTCGCCATAGCCCTTCCCAGCCACCTGGTGACAGAGCCGGACCTGGAATCAGGGCTCTTTCCGGCAACCTGTCTGGCTCTTTCCATCATTGCTTCCTTTGGGGGCTTCTTTTGCTCACTAGGTCTTGTAGCTACTCATTGTGATGGATGACGATTTCATTTTTCTAAAATTTATAAAATCTGACCCCTTAGACCTAAATCTTCATTCGTCAAAAAAAATACAGTTTCTTATTGGAACAGGAGTGATGCAGAGCCCCAGGTTGCATCACCGGTCATTATTTTGAAAATCATTTGTGGGGCGCCTGCGTGGCACAGTAAGGTAAGCGTCCAACCCTTGGTTTCAGCTCCGATCATGAGGTCAGGGTCATGGGATCCAGCTGTGCACAGCATGGATTCTTCCCGAGAATCTCTCTCCCTCTGCCCCTCTGCTCATAGTGCACTCATGCACACGCTCTCTCTCTCTCAGACGTTAAGAAAACAAAATCACTTGTTAATTCCAGGCTTAATCATTTCCCTATTTATAAAATAATGATAATACATCCTTCATAAGGAAAGTTCTCATGGTACTTTTGTCCCATTTAAAAGGCAACTAAGCACCGTTCTTGGCTCTCAGCTGCGGAATCTACACGGGTGCTGAGCCCAGAGAGCCTGCGGCACGGGACCAGCCCCTACCACGTAATGGCCCCATGGAATGACAGCAGGGAGGGCGCCCCACAGACACCCGCCCGGCTCTCGGTGGTGACGGCCGTCACGCGGGGTTATTTCTGGGACGGCCACAACAGCATGTGGAAGAGCCGTGGATGCCACGTAAGAAGCCACGCCACTTGCTCTTTCTCTACCGCCTGCACTGGCATGAAATGCAGAGCAACTCTTACCTTGTTTGGGGGGGAGGGAGCCTAGAAAGAAAAATCAGCAGAAGGGAAATAAGTCAGCCTGGGAAAACGGAGAGGGAATGTGTGTAGCGGGCCAGGACAGTGTGACTCTTTGGAGCTGGCTTATGCCCCATATGTGCAATTTCTTTCCTAAACTCAGTCCAGGGTGAATCTGACAGTTCTAGATACAGTAAGTAATATGCATAAGTTCTACCAATATTAAATAGTGGAGGGTAAAAGGAAAACTTCTTGCTTAATAAAAGAGAACTTTTAGGGGTGCCTGGGTGACTCAGTTAAGCGTCTGCCTTCAGTTCAGGTCATGATCCTAGGGTTCTGGGATCAAGCCCCATATCCGGCTCCCTGTTCAGCAGGGGGCTTCTTTCTCTCCTGCTTCCCCTGCTTATGCTTTTTCTCTGGCAAATAAAATCGTCAAAAAATAAAAATTGAAAAAAAAAAAAACTTTTATAAAAATAAGCTAGCAGAGACACCTGAGTGGCTCAGTCAGTTAAGCATCTGCCTTCAGCTCAGGTCATGATCCTGGGGTCCTGGGATCAAGCCCCACATTAGGCTCCTCTCTCAGTAGGGAGTCTGCTTTTTCCACTCCCCCTCTGCTCGCTCTGCTGGTGCTCTCTCTCTCTCTTGCCCTCTCTGTCAAATGAATGAGTTAAATCTTTTTAAAAAAAAAATGCTAGCAGATTCTTGTACATTCCAGGCTAGGTGGGGACTTTTTTTTTCTTTCTTTTTTTTTTTTTTAATATTTTATTTATTTATTTGACAGAGATCACAAGTAGGCAGAGAGGCAGGCAGAGAGAGAGGGAAGCAGGCTCCCCGCTGAGCAGAGAGCCCGATGTGGGGCTCGATCCCAGGACCCTAGGATCATGACCCGAGCGAAAGGCAGAGGCTTCAATCCACTGAGCCACCCAGGTTCCCCTAGGCAGGGACTTTCCACATGGTTACCTAATTCCAAGTGTGCACCCACTTTAAAATGGCACCCTGTGGGGCGCCTGGGTCAAAAATGGCACTCTGCCTTTTCACACTGGTGAATTTGTGCGATCCCATCTGATTTAGGTCCTGGTTCAGTTGCACAAAGACTGTGGTGCAAGGTTCTGGAAATCATGAGGCTGTTTGTAAAAGAGCTGAGAGGGGTCATTCACGTGGGAACAGAGGGAAAGAGGATGCTCTGGAAGGCACTGACACCATTCATGGCCTCAGCAGAGATTTCTGGGAGATCTGGAGATTTCTAGCAAATCCTCTACCTGGGAGCCTGCTCAATGGCAGATTCTGTTGTAGTCAAGGAGGGTGGGACCTGAGCTTCTGCCTTTCTAACAGGTTCCGAGGTGATGTCAGTGCTCCGAGTTGCGGAGACGGCACTTTGAATAGCAAGACTCACCCAGCAGCATTTTGTCAAGACTCACAAAAAGCACCAGGGGGTTTCCTGCCTCCCTGAAGGCCTGTACAGCGTTTGGACACCATGCAAGGAACAGAGCTGCCGAAGTCCTCCCAGGGCAAGAGATAGACCCGGCACCCAGAGCTTGACCTTGTGGCATGGAAAACAGTCAGTCACACTGACACACGAGTGTTGTTGGGCATGCTTTAGGTCTCTGTGTAAATGGTACCATTTGTACCATCCTTCTTTAACTTTTTTTTTTTTTAAGATTTTATTTATTTCACAGGGAGAGAGAGCACAAGCAAGAGGAGTGGGAGAGGGAGAAGCAGACTCCCTGCTGAGCAGGAAGCCCGATGCAGGGCTCAATTCCAGGACCCTGGGATCATGACCTGAGCCGAAGGCAGACGCTTAACCTACTGAGCCACTCAGGTGTCCCCTTTAATTTGTATTTTTCACTCAGCATTTATGCACAATGCTATTATCTAGCTCTGGCTCCTTCATTTTCACTGCTAGAGAATATCCCATCAGTAGAGAGTAGTAGCCCTCTGCTTTGTTTGTATGTTCTGCGGTTACTGGCCATACACAGGTCGTTTCCGATTCTTTGGTTATGAACAGCAACGACGGAAGCATTCTTTCTCACGTCTCCTTGTGCGCATGTGCAGACTTGCCCTGGGGTCTGTGTTCACTCCTGGAATGGCCGGAGTCCGAGGCTGCCAGATCGTTCTCCACGCTGCTTTCTCCGGCCTCTGCCACCACCAGCAGTGAATACGCAGCCCAGACAGTTTTCCCTCTCAGAACTGCCTAGGTTTGTGTTTTATGATTGTCCCTTCCTTAGCACTCTGTTCAGTGAGAATCAGTGTCTCGATTCTATTTACAGGTTAGGCCACAGAGCACGGTTTTGAGGACGCAGTGTCTCTGTAACCGCCTGGCCTACTTGGGCAGCGACTTCTTCATTGTGCCCTGGGCCATGAACATTAAGGACACGACCAAGCTCTTCCTTCGCGTGACCAACAACCCTGCTGGGGTGTCTTTGCTGGCCAGCCTTTTCGGATTCTATATACTCACGTGTGTGTGGGCTTGGAGAAAGGATCAAGCAGACATGCAGAAGGTGAGACATTGATTCTAGAAGCTTTGCCACAGTGTCTTGAGTGTGTTGAACAAGATGGAAAAAACCCTTGACCAGAAGAGGCTGGTAGCATGGTATTTGGTGTCGTAGAAATTCAGGGGGGACTTTGATTTTTTTTTAAATTTTTTATTTTTTATAAACATATATTTTTATCCCCAGGGGTACAGGTCTGTGAATCGCCAGGTTTACACACTTCACAGCACCAGGGGGGACTTTTCTTAAGTTTCTCTTCAGGTCTCCTGTCTGCTTTTTTTTTTTTTCTTCTTTTCCTTTAGTGGAGGTTGAACCCTCCTGTGATTTGTTTAGTTTAGGAATCACCCAGAGCATCTAGAGAACATAACCAAAATCGAATGCAAGTTTGTCTCACTTTGTACACTGGATATGAAAGTTACGTGGAAGTGAAATGAGAATTTCATGTAACTGCGATAGATAAGAAACCTGTAAGGAATCTCTTTTTCTTTTTCTTAAAGATTTTATTTATTTATTTGACAGACAGAGATCACAAGTAGGCAGAGAGATAGACAGAGAGAGGAGAGGGAAGCAGGCTCCCTGCTGAGCAGAGAGCCCGACGCGGGGCTCGATCCCAGGACCCTGAGATCATGACCTGAGCCGAAGGCAGAGGCTTAACCCACTGAGCCACCCAGGCGCCCCAGGAATCTCTTTTTTGAATAACAACAAAAAATCCCTTGATGACAGCTGCTGCCTCTTTTTTTTTTTCAAGATTTATTTATTTATTTTAGAAAGAGCAAGCGCACAGGGGAAAGGACAGAGGGAGAATGAAACATAAGCAGACTCTGTGCTGAGTACAGAGCCTTTTGCGGGCCTCAGTCTCACAGTCCTGAGATCACAACCTGAGCTGAAATCCGGTGTCAGATGCTCAACCGACTGAGCCACCCCCGCGCCCTGATGACAGCCTCTTCTTAGCGTCCATTGCATGCGTCCTTTCTTCATATGTTTTCTTACCCTTGGAAATTCTAGAATACATGCCATCCATTTCTTTGTTGCTATGGGTGAAGAGTTGCCAGTGTTTGTAAATAAAAACATAGGACACCCAGTTAAATTTGAATTTCACATAGTGAGTGCATTTTTAGTGTAAGTGTGCTCCGCAGTGATTCATCGTTTATCAGAGATTCACACTTAAGTAAGTGTCCTCCAGGTTGTGTGATAACCCTCTCTGCAGGGGAGGGAGATGGAAAGATTTTGAAGCCCAAGACCTGATTGGGGATTCTGTGACTATTTCATTTTCGAGGCATAAAGCTGGGTCTTCCAGCCTTCACCGCTGTTCCGTCCCTTGGGTCTGCTTGTTTACCTCCCACTCGCAAGTCCCCCTTGCTCTCCATCGGGTTGTCGAAGCTGGACTGCTCATCCTCCTGCTTCTCAGGCCAAGATCCTTCTTGGTCCTGCTTTCCCTGCAGGTGAAGGTCACTGTCCTAGCCGATAATGGCCCCAGCTCTCGGTTTCACTGCCTGCTTCAGGTCTCCACTGGCTATCAAAGAAGGGCTGCCGCAACAGCTAAGGTTAATGAAATGAGTGGTCTTGGCCCTTGGCCTTGCGTCTTCTAGCGCACAAGATGCGCTCTGCCCTGTGAGACCCCGCCCTCCGGGAGCACGTTAGAAGCACAGGTCCTGGTTCTAAACTGTACGTGTGTAGAGTCCGCTGAACTTGTCCAGCACCCCCAACGACTTTACCTTGGTAGTTTTCTCTGTCTCCTTCTTTTCCCTGAAGGATAAACTCAAGGGGTCATGTTAGAACGTCCTGCATTTTATCTTTCCTTGTTGTGTTTTAGGTGGTTATCACCCTTTATGGATCAGAGGGACAGAGTGAGCCCCATCACCTTTGTGACCCCCAGAAGGCAGTGTTCGAGCGAGGGGAACTGGACGTCTTCCTCCTCACTACCCAGTCCTCCCTCGGGGAGTTGCACGGCCTGAGGCTCTGGCATGACAACTCGGGGGCCAGCCCTTCTTGGTAAGTACCTGCGTCGGGCAGCCTTGTCCTTCCTTCTCTGGGGATCCCCCAGTCTGGGGGCGAGACCAGCATGCCACCGCCACGCAGAACAATTTAACACTTTGGGCCAAATCATAACAAATGACTAGTAGATTTAGATTTCAAAGCATCTACAAAGGGGAAACTCTGAAAAGAAACAGGGAAAATGAACAATATGATTCTGTGTGGATGGTAAAGTGACAGGTGATTTTTTTCTTTTATTTTCATTTAATGGTGTCATGATTGTGAAGACCAAATCATGGCAGTTTACTGCCCAAAGTGTTGTAAATGAGAAGTATCCCTACACATGAAAAATATCTTTATTTTTTAAAAGATTTTATTTATTTATTTGAGATAAAGGGTGAGCAAGTGAGAGAGAGAGAGAGAGAGAGAGCATGAGCCGGGGAGGGGCAGAGGTAGAGGGAGAAGGAGACATCCCACTGAGCTAGGAGCCCAACACAAGGCTTGATCCTAGGACCATGGGATCATGACCTGAGCCAAAGGCAGACGCTTAACCACCTGAGCCAGCCGGGTGCCCCAGAAAAACATCTTTGAAGAGTAAACTTAATAAACGACTCTTCACTAAAAATACACTCTCGGTCAATATTAGGAGCTTCAGAAGAGAGGAAAGGAGGGCAGAACCCTGATGTGGGACAGGCCCAGGGAACTTGTGAGGAACAGGGTCAGTGATGAGGCCATGAACTGGGCATGCATGAAGTCCACGTGCTTCTGCTCTTCTGCCGCCACACTCAGAATGAGGGGAGGTGCGTGGAGAGAGTAAAGATGGCGTTAACTGAGATCAAGACTATTGACCGGGGTTAGGAAAAAAAGAAGGAAATGGAGTCAAAGGCCTAAGGCACAGGGACTCTCGTCAGTTGCTGAGTGTTGCCCACCTGTAAAGAGTACGCTCCCTGGGGCGCCTGGGTGGCTCAGTGGGTTAAAGCCTCTGCCTTCGGCTCGGGTCACGATCCCAGGGTCCTGGGATGGAGCCCCATATCGGGCTCTCTGCTCAGCAGGGAGCCTGCTTCCCTTCCTCTCTCTGCCTGCCTCTCTGCCCACTTGTGATCTCTGTCTGTCAAATAAATAAATAAAATCTTAAAAAAAAAAAAATCACTGACCCTCAACTCTGGCCCACCAAGTGACACTCCGCTCTTTTCCAAAAAAAAAAAAAGAGTACAGTCCCTACCCGAAAGCATTAGCAGCAGGAGTCTCTCTGCGCTACGCGAGGCCAGTCGAGTCTAAGCATTTGCTATTTGCTTGCCGTTTCCTCTGTTCAGGCATCTACAAAGCACTTGGACACTGATTGTGGTTTGATTTATAAAGGAGAGTAACATATAATGGGCCCCTGAAGAGATGCATAATGTCGCTGATCATCAAAAATGCAAATTAAAAGCACAGTGAGAGCACTGAACATCTAGTCTAGAATGACTGGAATAAAGTCTGACAAAATCGAGTTGGGGTGACATTGGGAGCCACTGGAACTCATGCGCCTCAGGCTGGAGCACACAGCGGTGCAGCCACATGAACGGATGGTTTGGCAGGGCTTGTCAAGGCCAATAGACAGGTACCACATGACCCAGAAATTGCACTCCTGGGTGATCACCCGAGATCAATGAAAATGCACGTCCATTCCAGGACTTACACACATACATTCATAGCAGCTTTGTTAATAGTCATCCAAAACTAGGAACAGCACACGTGCCCATCAGGTGAATGAAGAAATAAATGTTAGCGTGTTCATTAAAAGGAGTACAACCCACCAACACAGAGAACGATCTACTGATACAGTGACATGGGTGAATGCCAGAAACATTTTACAAAGCAGAAGAAGCCAGACACAAAAGGAAACATGCCATATGCATCCACATATATGAAATTCTAGAAAAAGCTAACTAGTCTGAGGGACAGAAAGCAGATCAGTGGTCACCTGGGGCCAGGGCGACCCTCAACGGGGCTGACTGGAAAGGGAACTTTAAGGGGGTGATAATTTAATGGTGGTGGTGCTTACACGGTATTTACATTTCTCAAAATGTGTTGAACTGTAGAGTGTACAGAACCCAGTAGGATGAGAAGTCCTTAATATGAATGTTGAAGACCAGTCCCCACCCGCCAGGGATGCCCCCTTCAGGCCCTGGTGACAGAAGACAGAGGCAGGTGGGCTGTACGAAGAGGCGACTGGCGTGTATGAGCAAGGAAAGTTAAGGGAGACATACACACACTGGAGTGTTCCCGAGTAACAGAAGGCTGCATGCTGGTTTTGATACGTGAATTCCCTTAGAGGTCAGGAAGGGAACACTTGGATCAGCTCTGGTCTCTTTCTTTAGTTCTTGCCTCACAATGAAAAGAATCCATTTCCCGACGGGACAAGATTACCTCTTGTTGCAGCATCTGGTTCGCGCCCACCACCCCCGTAACATACCTACCTTCACGTTACCGTAGGCACGTAAACCAGGTCACTGTCGGTGACCTGGCAGGTGGATGGAAATGGTACTTCCTGTGCAACTGTTGGCTGGTGGTGGACCTTGGAGAGTGCGCGCGTGACCGGGTCGTTGTGCCAGTCTCGAAGAAAGAGCTCTTTTCCTTTAGGTGTTGGTGGGAAATGATGGTCTGTAGGTGACTGTGTGCGTTTTTCTTCATTCTTTCTGCTGCTCGGATGGGACAATGCCAATTGACCTGTCTTCAGGTTTGCTGATTGTTTCCTCTGCCTGCTCAGATCTGCCGTGGAGCCTTTCCAGTGAACTTTGCATTTCAATGCATGTATTTTTCAACTGTGGCCTTTCTGTGTGGTTCTCTTAAAAAATAATTTGTCTATTTACTGATGGTTTCTATTTGGCAAGATGCCATTCTCATTCACTTTCCTTTAGTTCTTTACACATGGTTGTCTTTGGTTCTTTGAACACATTTAATATAGCTGATTTGGGGGTGGCTGGGTGGCTCAGTCCTTAGGCATCTGCCTTCAGCCTGGGTCATGATCCCAGAATCCTGGGATCGAGCCCCGCATTGGGCTCTCTGCTCACAGGGAGCCTGCCTCTCCCTCTGCCTGTTGCTCCCCCTGCTTGTGTGTGCTCTCTCTTTCTCTTTCTGTCAAATAAGTAAATAAAATCTTTTTTTTTTAATAGCTTATTCAGGGGTGCCTGAGTGGCTCAGTGGGTTGAGCATCTACTTCAACTTGGGTTGTGATCCCAGGATCCTGGGATCGAGTCCTGCATCAGGCTCCTTGATCGGCAGGGAGCCTGCTTCTCCCTCTGCCTGCTGCCTCCCCTGCTTGTGCACGCACTCTCGCTCGCTCGCTCGCTCTCTCTCTCTCTCACAAATAAAATCTTAAAAAAATAGCTTATTTAAAGTCTCTTTCTAGTATATCCTGTGTCTTGGCTTCCTCAGGGACAGTGTATTTATGGCTGTGTATGTGTACACACATATGCATGAGTGAGACATACTGTCATTTCTTTTCATGTCTTGTGATCTTTTGTTAAAAACTGACCATTTTAAATATATTTTTTAAAGATTTTATTTATTTGTCAGAGATCACAAGTAGGCAGAGAGGCAGGCAGGGTGGGGAGCAGGCTTCCTGCTGAGCAGAGAGTCCAATGTGGGGCTCGATCCCAGGACCCTGAGATCATGACCTGAGCCAAAGGCAGATACTTTAACCCACTGAGCCACCCAGGTGCCCAGAACTGACCATTTTAAATAATGGAATGTGGTGATGCAGGAAATCGTATTTCCTTTCCCTGCTCCAGGATTTGTTGTTCTTAGTAGTTGTTATTATTATCTGGTTAGTGACTTTTTCTGAATGAATTCTGTGTTCATCATGGCTTGCAGGTGAAGTTTCCGCTCACTTAGTTTCATGGTGATTTAATGTTTAGACAGAGATTTTGTAAATGCCTGGAACCAGTAAGCCTCCCAGTCTGTGCTGGGAGTTTTGTGGGCGTGTCATGGCATCCCTTCGCCACTCCCCCCACCCATGAAACACTTTTAATTCCCGTTACCCTACACGAGGCAACTCCCGCCTGTGTACTACCTTCTTCCAGACCTGGAGCCCAGAAATCCTGTGACTTCCCTGCTTACCACTATTTTTTCTAATTCCACTTCTCCTCAGAGAGATTTATCCTGTTTTTAAGCCCAGCCAGTATGTGTTATTCTTTCTTTTTGTAGCTTATTGATAGTTCCTCCACATTTGGAGTAGAGCAGGTGCTCAAAGTGTGAATTTACCGAACTACCTTGAGTGGAAGCCTGATGCAAACTTTTGTAGAGCCAAAGATTTATCAAAACTCTTAGGAAGTTTAAAAAAAAAAAAGTTTTTAATTTTAAACTCTCATACAATATAAATTAACCTTATCCTCAAAAACCTTATGTCCAGGGGTGCCTAGGTGGATCAGTCATTAAGCATCTGCCTTTGGCTCAGGTCATGATCCCAGGGTCCTGGGATCGAGCCCCGCATCAGTCTCCTGGCTCAGCAGGAAGCCTGCTTCTCCCTCTCCCGCTCCCCATGCTTGTGTTCCCTCTCTCACTGAGTCTTTCTCTCTCAAATAAATAAATAAAATATATTTTTAAAAAATCTGGTGTCCTAAAATCACAAAGGAGTCCCACTGCCATGTCATTTGGAAGCATCTTGATAGAGGTATCAGATGGTGGCTGAGTTGTCACGGTGAGCTTGTGGCCGGACAAAATACATCTTTGCCTGGGACACCTCAGGATGCCAACTCACGTCTGTCCTGTTCTCATTTATCTTCTGAGACACTTGTTCTCATCCCTCATTGTAGAGAAGCTCACCCAGGACCATCTGTGGCTCTCGGTCTTAACTTGACATCCCTGGAACCGGTTTACGAGAGTCCAGAGACTCACTTGCTGCCTGACGTCGCTGCTGTGCAACATGGTGGTCAATGTTGTGTTCTGGAGGAGAGGCAGCAGCACGGCTGAGAGAGACGAGCCAGGTGCGGGTGAGCCTGGCGTGCGGCGTTGGTGGCGCGCAATCCTTCCACGGTCCCGCACCCTCCTTCCCTTCAGGGTCAGAAACAGGGTCCTGAGGTGCCTTTGTTTTCACTTTGCTTTGAATGTTCTAACAGACTTCCACCCTGTTCCCGTTCATTAATGAGTGAAGCAGCCTTGGGAACGACACGTCAGTCTTAGCCTTAGATGTCCTGTCCCTAGATAATGTCCATGAGGAAGTCCTGTCTGTGGATAATCATGGCGGACTTGCCAAACCGATGCCTAGAGCTGGGAGGGCAACGGCTGAGACGACTTCAGCTCTCGAGGATGAAGGCTGCTGTCGTGTTCTTCTTCCAGTGGGTCCGTTTCCTGTGACCTGGTCCCAGCTGCTCACCAGCGTCCAAACTGCTGTCCTCCTCTTCCCCGTCAATCTTGTAACTGGCTGATCCAGCCACACGAACCCCTGCCTCCCTTTCCTCTCAGCCAAGCCTCCTGCCTCCCAGAGGCTCCCTTTGAGCCTCTGTCTCTCACAGAGGTGGCTGAGGTAAGCCTGGTGCCTAATTTTATAAGTAGATGGCAGGCCCTGCTTCTACGTGTAGCAAGAAAGGTCGGTGGAGAGAATCTTCTAGAAGGCTTGCGGGTCCCATTAACCTTGATAGCTTTTCCCTAAGTCCTGTGCCCTGGGCCATGATGCTCATGCCCCTCGTCTCTCCTCTTGATATATTCTGAGGACTGGGTGTGAGTCCAGACGGTACTACTCTCCAGTTTTCGTTGCTGGTGTTTGATCCAGCTGTCCCTTCTTTCTTCCTGTAATCCCTCATAAAACTAGTTTTATTTATTTATTTATTTACTTGACAGAGAGAAATCACAAGTACACTGAGAGGCAGGCAGAGAGAGAGAGAAGGAAGCAGGCTCCCTGCTTAGCAGAGAGCCTGATGCGGGACTCGATCCCAGGACCCTGAGATCATGACCTGAGCCAAAGGCAGCAGCATAACCCACTGAGCCACCCAGGTGCCCCCCTCATAAAACTAGTTTTGAAGCTACTGGGAGGTGACTTCTTTCTGAGAAAGGAGAAAGAAAATGAAAAATAGAGGTTCTTCGCACTGAGCATTCACTCTCAGTAAAGAGACGACCCTGCCGTGTGTAACTGCTACCAGTCCCGGGCGAATGTCAGACTGACTTTTCTCATCTTGGCTCCACATTCAAGAATTGAAGGAAACGGTGGGATTCCTGCTCAGGAGAAACACCTACCTCCTCTCAGAGTGGGACCAATCTTTATGGGCGTCTCACAGCTTTAACAAGATGATGTAGCTTTTAGCCAGCCTTGTCTCTTCTCACTTGGAAGGTCACGGCTCTCCTCAGCAGGCAGGACCCCATCCGGCAAATGGTAAAGCTCCGCAGGTGTTGGTAACTGATGTGTTCTCTGCCTCTCACTCCCTCCCCCCTCTCGGCATAACCAGCAGGCACGGTAGAACCTTCTGCTTCCGTTTCTTTAAACTTCCAGTAGAGCTGATGGCTTTCGAGACAGTATATCTGGTGATACAAAGTAAAGGATGAAGGAAAAACCCACAGAAATGCCCTCTGGTTCAGACACCCCCCCCCCCATACTCCATCTGCTTTGCTGGGGGCTCTTGAGACTTGTCATTCTTTTTCTTCTATGGAACAGGCAGATTAGGGGGTTTAAGGAATCTGGAATATAGTTTACACCCCACTGGGCACTTAACACCATTCTGGTGAAGAAAGCTCAATTCGGTTTCAATTTTAATTTGCTTCTAGATCAAAAGTTGTGTTTCCTTTTTTATTCTGGATCCAAGTGTAGAATTTTAGAAATTGTTAGCAAGTCACCGACATGCTCAGAGAAGACAGTCATTAACTGCTGGGTCCAGTCTCCACGGTCTGGGAAATGGAACGTCCTCTTCCGTGAATGACGTGTTCCTCTCTGCCAGTAGTGCCTGTCCCTTGACATGTGAGCCCGGCCTGTACTTGCAGCGGTTCCTGAAAGCCACCATCATCTGTCCCGTTACCTGCTCGGAGTTCTGCAGCGGCTGCAGTCGCATTTATGCGCCCCGGATCCCACCCAGGCCGACCCGCCTTGTGACATCCTTGATGCCACGGACCGACTGCAAAAACTCCAGGAGCTCTTGGAAACACGTCTCCTTCCCACAGAGCAGGGCCCTCCAGGTAAGGCCCCGCACCAGGCTTCCCGCATCACCCATAATTATCCTGCGTCTCTCTCAGCTGTTGCCGTTCAGCTGATTCCTTGCACCTCTGTTCTTAAGGGAGGCCACGAGTTTCCCCATCCTGAGCCCAGAAGAGAGGAAGCCCGTGGCTCATGGCCTGCGCCGAGGGTTGATTTACCTCTGCTGGCTCTTCCTGGGCGTCACTAGCCTGGCTGCAGCCTTTTTTTACTGCACTTTATAGCTTGGAACTGACCAGAGAGCAGGCCACCAGCTGGGTTGTGTCAGTGATGTTATCCGTGCTTCACAACCTCGTCATCAGCCAGCCAGTCCAGGTACGTGAAAACGGGGCCTCTCAGCATGGGGGGGGGGGGGGGGGGGGGGGGGCCCCACTCGCGCTGCGGGCTGCTCACTTGGGAAGATGACACCCTTGGGTGTCCATTCAAAGTGCTTAACGGTCCTGGTAATTTGACCCAAAAAAAAGAAAACAGCAGAAATAGGCAGAATGAAATTTCAGTGTGTGAAGTCACAGAAAAAACTGGTGAGAACTGTAGAAGCAGACTAGTAGAAGCAGAGCGGAAAAGGATTGCCAAGAAAGGACAAGTGAAAAAAAATCAACCATAAACCACTTAGAAGAAAAACACCAGGAAACTTAGCTTTTTAAAACTTTTTAAAAAGATTTTATTTGAGAGAACACAAGCAGGGTGAGCTGCCGAGGGAGAGGGAGAAGTAGACTACTCGTGGAGCAGGGAGCCCGATGTGGGGCTTGATCCCAGGACCCTGGGATCATGGCCCGAGCCCAAAGCAGATGCTCAACTGACCGACACACCCAGGTGCCCCAATTTTTAAAAACTTTTAAGAAAAATGCCAGGTCCACAGAAATGTGTGGGGAATGGTCTAACGAATTTTACCCTTGTGTAAGCTTCAACAGTTACTTCATTACCAAAAAAAAGTCAGTCTTGTCCCATCTGTTTAAAATAAATAAAAAGCCTCACTTCTTATCATTTTTCTCCCTAGATATTTTAGTGTATATGTTTCAAAAAGATAATCACTCTTCTCTCTCTCTTTTTTTTTAAGATTTTATTTATTTGAGAGACAGAGATCACAAGTAGGCAGAGAGGCCGGCAGAGAGAGGGGGAAGCAGGCTCTGGGCTGAGCAGAGAGCCCCATGCAGGGCTCAATCCCAGGACCATGGGATCATGACCTGAGCCGAAGGCATATGCTTAACCCACTGAGCCACCAGGCGCCCCTTGTATATATTCTTAATCTTTAAAAGACACTGCCAGTCTTCTCCTTATTGTAGCAGCTAATGTTCCCATGAGCAATGTCTGAGTCTGTCCACGTCTCTAACAGCCCAGTGCAAACTGGTGTTTTCAAACAATACCCAAGGGCTCTGGAATAGAGGAGAGGCTTTGTAAGTGCCCTCGTGAGAAAACCAAGTCCTAACTAGAGGAACCTCCCATCTGGGCCAACCTTCCCTCTGTCCTGCCCTTCTTCATTCTGACCTCCCCGTGCTATGGTTTTGAACGTAAATCTGTATTCTCCCCCGTTCAGAACTTCCCGTAGTTTCTATCGTACTTCAAGTCGCAGACCCGCTCCCGCGCTTACAGGGGACTTCCCAAAGCCGCCCCTGGCTACATCCGGGTCCGCTCCCACCCGGGCCCCTCCTCCGCTCCCCGTCAGCGGCGCAGGCTTCGGTGCCTTCCCACGTGAGCACGTCCTCACCTCAGGGGCCTGGGGTCGTGCTGATGCCCGGAGAGATCTCCGCGCTGTGGCCTGTCTCGCAAGCCACTCCTCAGAGAAACTGTCTCTAATCCTTCCTTACCAATGAATAGCACTGTTCCCTCCCCGCCACTCTGTCCCTCATCCTACCTAATTGTTGCTCTTAGCGCTCTCCTGGCCTGGGTAACGTCTGGGTACTGCCTGTCTCTCGCTTCTCAGATGTGCACTCCCTGACGAGGAGGACGCCCTTTCATCCGCTCTGCTCCCGGCACCTAGAGCAGGGCGTGGTGTGAGCTCAGTACGGACTGACTGAGGGGCGCCTGGGTGCCTCCGTTGGTTATGCCTCCGCCTTCCTCTCAGGTCATGATCCCGGGGTCCTGGGATGGAGCCCCGCATGGCGGGGTGGGGGGGGGTGGGGGGTATCTCTGCTCAGCAGGGAGCCTGCTTCCCCCCCTTCTCTCTCTCTCTCTCTGCCTCTCTGCCTACTTGTGATCTCTGTCTGTCAAATAAATAAAATCTTTTTTATAAAGTGTATTCAGGTCTTTTGCCCATTTTTTAATCCATTATTTTTGTGGTATTTAGTTGCATGGGATCCTAGGTATTTTGGATATTGACCCCTTATTAGATGCATGGTTTACAAATACTTTCTCCTGTCGAATAGTTTGACTTCTTACTTGTTGGTCTCCGGCACTGTGCAGAAAGTTTTTTGTTGTATTCTCCCTTGTTTAATTTTGGTTTCTGATGTTCTCTCCAAAGAACTGCCAAGACCAATGCCAGGGAGCTTCGCCCCTATTTTCTTCCAGGAGTTTTACAGTTCCAGGTCTTACAGTTGAGTTGGGAATCCATCTGGAACTGACTGTTGTATGTGGCATAAGGAAAGGGTCCAGTTGGGTTCTCTTGCATTCACGTATCCAGTTTTTCCAGCCTCGTTGGTTAAAGAGACCGTCTTGCCCCGCTGTGTATACTTGGCAGTTTTTCCATAGAGGAGTTGTCCGTAAATGCGTGAGTTGATTCTGGCCTCCCCATTTAGTTCCATCATCCTGTGTGTCTGTTTTTATGCCAATAGCACACAGTTTTGATTACGATAGCTTCCGTAGTGCGGTTTGACATTAGGACATGGGATGCCTCCAGCTTTTTCTTTTTCAAGATCACTCTGTCTCTTTGGCGTGTTTGGTGGGGTTCATACAAATATTAGGATTGTTCTTCTATTTCTGTGAAAAAAATGCCTGAATTTTGATGGGTATTGCACTGAATTTGTAGATCACTTTGGGTGATAGGGACATTTTAACAATGTTCTTTTAACGCATAAACAGGGAATATCTTTCTAGTTATTTGTGTCTTTATTTCTTTCATCAGTGTCTTCCGGTTTTCATTGTACAGACTTCTCACCCTCTCAGTTAAATCTATTCCCAGATATTTTCTTCTTTTTGATACTTTCGTAAATGAGATTATTCTCTTTCTTTTTCTGGTAATTCGTTGTCCATGTAACAAAATGCACCTGATTTTTGTGTACTGATTTTGTTTCCTGCAACTTTACTAAACTCATTTATTGGTTGTCACGGATTTGTCTTTGTCTTTGTTTTTGTGGCATCTACAGGGTTTTCTGTATATAAGATCATGTTATCTGTACCCGGGATCATGACCCAAGCCAAAGGCAGACGCCTAATGACTGAGCCACCCAGGCGCTCCTTTGTGCATCTTTGGAAATCATCATGTGATTTAATCCTTCATTCTGCTAATGTGGTATATCACGTCTACTGAATTGTGTATGTTGAGTCATCCTTGCAACTCAGGAGATAAACCCCACTCGGTTGCAGTGTGTGATCTTTTTAAATGTACTTTTGAACTTCATATGTTCGCATTTTGTTGAGGATTTTTGCATTTGTGTTCATCAGGGATACTGGCCTGTGGTTTTCCTTTCTTGTAGGCTGTGGTATGAGGGTAATATTGGCCTCATAAAATGAATTTTGAACAATTTCTTCCATTTTAATTTTTTTTAAAGATTTTATTTATTTATTTGACAGAGATCACAAGTAGAGAGGCAGGCAGGGAGGGGGGCGGAAGCCGGCTCCCCACCAAGCAGAGAGCCCGCTGTGCGGCTCCATCCCAGGACCCTGAGATCATGACCCGAGCTGCAGGCAGGGGCTTAACCCACTGAGCCACCCAGGCGCCCCTCCATTTTAATTTTTTGAAAGAATTTGAGGATTGATGTTAATTCTTCTTTAAATGTTTGGTAGAATTTACCCCTGAAGCCATCGGGTCCTGGTCTTGTCTTTGTTGGGAAATTTTTGTTTACAGTCTTCTTATTTGTTAATAGTCTGTTCAGATTTTCTATTTTGTCTTTATTTAGCCTTAATAAGCTGTGTGTTTCTAGGAATTGATCCATTCTAAGCTGTTCAGTTTGTTGGCATACAGTTGTTCGCAGTAGTCTCTTACAATCCTTTGTTTTTGTGATACCAGTGTTAATGTCTACTCTTTAGTAATTTTATTTGAATCCTCTTTTTCTTGGTTTAGCCTAAAGGTTTATCAGTTTTGTTTCTTTCAAAATATTTTTATTTTTGTATGTTCTATTTAACTTGTCTTTATTTCATTTATTTCTACTCTAATCTTTATTATTTACTTCCCTCTGCTAACTTTGGGCTTAGTTTGTTCTTTTTTTACTAGTTTCTTGAAGACCAAAGTTAGCTTGTTTAGTTGAGAGCTTTCTTTTTTTCATAAAATAGGTGTTTAATATTATAAAATGCCCTCTTTAGAACTGCTTTTGCTGCATCCCATAAGTTTGGTATGACATTTTTATGTGCATTTTTGTTTGTCTCAAGGTACTTTTTAATTTCCTAACTTGACCCATTGGCTGTTCAGAAGTGTGGTGTTGAATTTCCATGTGTTTGTGAATTTTCCAATTTGCATCCTGTTACTGATTTCTGATTTCATACATTGTGGTCAGAAAAAGATACTTGATATATATGCTTTCAGTCTCCTTAAATTTGTGAAGACTTGCTTTGTGGCCCAATGTAGGATCTATCCTGGAGAATGTTCAGGTGTACTTGTGAAGAATATATATTCTGGTTGAGTGGAATGTTCTACATATATCTTTTAGGTCCATCTGGCTCATAGTATTAACTTACTGATTTTCTGTCTAGACAGTCTATCCATTGTTGATAGTGGGGTATTGAAATCACCTACTGTTACCATGTTGCTATCTATTTCTTCTATCAGGTAACATTTACTTTACTTATTTTGATGTTCCAAGGTTGGGTGCATATATATTTACAATTGTTTTGTCCTCTTTATGAAGTGAGCCCTGTATCACTTTATCACAAGTGACCTTCCCTGTCTGTTGTGACTGAGTTTCACTGAAATTCTGTTTTTTTTTTGTTTTATTTTGTATAGATTTTATTTATTTATGTGTCAGAGAGAGGGAGTACAAACAGGGGGAGAGGCATGCAGAGGGAAAGGGAGAAGCAGGCTCCCCGCTGAGCAAGGAGCCCAACATGGAGCTTGATCCCAGGGATTGTGACCTGAGCTGAAGGCAGCCACTTAACCGACTGAGCCACCCCGGCACCCCTGAAATTCTGTTTTTTCTGTTATAAGTTAGAGCTACTTCTATTCTCTTTTGGTTGCCATTTGCATGGGATATTTTTTTTCCCAAACCTTCAGCCTACGTGTATACTTAAAACTAAAGTGAGTCTCTCATAGTCAGTATATTATTGGATCTTGTATTTTTACCATACAGCCACTCTGTCTTTTGATTGAAGAATTTAATCTTTTGACATTTAATTATTGATAAGAACTTACTATTGGCACTTTATTGTTTTCTCATTGTTTTTTCAGTTCCTTTGTTCCTCTTTTATTCTTTTGGCATCTTTGTGATTTATATTTTTGTAGTGGTATGCTTTAATTCCCTTCCTTTCATTGTTTTGCATTTATTACAGATTTTGCTTTAGTGTTATCATAAGGCTTATGTAAAATATTTTATAACAGTCTGTTTTAAGCTGAAAACAACTTAACTTTAATCACATAAAAAGCTCTACATTTGGAGGTGCCTGATTGGCTCAGCCAGTAGAGCCTGCAACTCTTGATCTCAGGGTTGTGAGTTCAAGCCCCACACTGGGTGTAGAGATTATTTAAAAAAACAACAAGATTGTTCTGCCTGTACATTAAAACAAAAACAACAACAACAAAAACCTCTGTGCTTTTACTTCTGCTTTTTTTGTGCTTATGTAACTGATGTCCCGCTGCCTTTCTTCCTATGCTGTCGTTCACTGACGTGTTATTATTGTGGTAGTTATTTTTAACACTATTGTCTTTAACTTTTATACCAAAGATAAAAGTGATTTACACACCACTACAGTAGTACCAAGCTCTGAATTGGACTATGTATTTACCTTTACCTGTGAGTTTTATACTTTCATGTTGCCACACAGCCTCCTTTCCTTTCAGCTAAAGGAATTCCCTCTAACATCCCTCGTAAGACCTGGTGGTGATAAACTCCCTCATCTTTTGTTTGTCTGGGGCTGATTTTAGCTCCCTTCACTTCTGAAGGACGGTTTTGTTGGGTATAGTGGTTTGAGTTGGCAAGTTTTGTTTTGTTGTTTTTTTTCTTTCAAGTACTTTGAATATATCATTCTATTCCCTCTGGCCTGCAAGATCTCTGCTGAGAAATCTGATAGCCTATGGGTGTGTGTGTGTGTGTGTGTGTAAAGTTATTTTTTTTCTTTCTGTTTTCAGAATTTTCTGTCTTTACTTTTAACAGTTGGATAAACAATAAAGTATCTCAGAGTAATCTTCTTTGGGTTGATCTGACTTGGGGTCCTTTGTGCTTCATGTACCAGATGTTTCTATTTTTACCAAAATTTCAACTGTTGTTTCTTTTTTTTTTTTAAAGTTTTTTTTTTTTTTAAAGACTTTATTTGACAGAGATCACAAGTAGGCAGAGAGGTAGGCAGAGAGAGAGAGAGAGAGAGAGAGAGAGAGGAAGAAGCAGGCTCCCCGCCAAGCAGAGAGCCCGATGCGGGGCTTGATCCCAGGACCTGGAGATCATGACCTGAGCCAAAGGCAGAGGCTTAACCCACTGAGCCCAGCCCCCCAGGCACCCCGTCAACTATTGTTTCTTTAAATAAGTTTTCTGCCTCTTTGTCTCTCCTCCTCCTCTGAGATTCCCATGATATGTATATTTGTCCTTTTGACAGTGTCCGGAAGTGACAGACGCTTTGTTCACTCTTTGTCGTTCATTTTTCTTTTTGTTCCTTGAACTGGCTAACTTCAAATGACCTCTCCTCAAGTTCACGGATTATTTCTTCTGTGTGATCAAGTCTACTGTTGAAGCTTTGTATTGAATTTTTCAGTTCTACCATGGAATTATTCATCTCCAGAATTTCTCTTTAGTTCTTTTTTATGGTTTCTATTTGTCAAAATTACCATTTTGTCCCTGCATTGTTTCCCTGACTTCATTTATTTGTGTTCTCGTGCTTTTCACTGAGTTCCTTTAAGAAGATTATTTTGATTTCTGAGGCAGTTCGTGGACCTCTCTGTATCTTTGGAGTCATTTAGTGGAACTTGAGGAATTTCCTTTGATGGTGCCATGTTTGTCTGATCCTGACTCTGGGATCTGTGTAGTCTTGGGTTGGTGTTCATGCATTTGAAGGAGAAAACGCCTTTTCTGGTCTTTACAGATCAGTTTTGGCAATTAAAAACCTTCTCCTGTCAGTTCCCCAGGCTGATGAGTTACCTCCAGAATCTAAGTTGATCAGGGATGGTGTTAGGTCATGTGGCTGTGGTTACATCCACAGTGGGGTCCACAGTTTGTAGGCCTGTTACCAGGGGCTCGGATTGGTGTGGATCTGGTCTGCTGTCTGGGTGGACAGGACTGACTGCAGAACCTTGTTCAGTGGGGCTGGCACTGGGACAAGGTTGGAGTAGAACAGGCCTGTTACCAGCTGCAAGAATGAGTGTGGCTCCCCCAGATTTCTGGGAGGGCTCCTGCTGGGTCGCTGGGTGGGTCCCTGGGCAGGCAGGATGGGCGCTGGACTGTGGCTGAGAGGGACAGGAATGGAGTCCCCAGGAGTCCCCAGGCTGTTCAGGATCCATAGCCAGGACTAGTATCAACAGACCTGGTTCTGGAGGGATGGAAGAGTGTGTCCCCCACCAGGATTGCTCCCTGACCATGGCTGGAATGGCCTGGAGGCAAGGTAGAAGTTTCAGGATCTGAAGTCAGACTAGGTTGGTAGGCTTATCTCCAGTCGCATTGATAGGTGTGTCTCCCAGCCGGTCTCTGGACTAGCAGGACTGCTCATGGACTGTAGCCAAGAGGGGCTGGAGTCCAGTTAAAGGCCATTGCAGGATCTACAGACAGACCGAGTTTGGTGAGCTTGCCTCCAGGGACTTTTGGACTGTGGCTGAGAGGGACTGGCACTCAGAACTAAGGTCTAAAGGCCTGTTATCTGAGACACAGGCAGAAGTGACTCCTGGGTCCCTTGGCGTATGGTGCTGTAGCCAAGTCCACAGAGGCAGAACTGTTTCTGGGTCTGTTATCAGGACCATAGGTGGTGAGTCTGCCATCTGGGCATGGACGTGCCTTCTCAGGATGGACTTTGTCAGTCTTGGACTCCACCGGGGTTTCACAGTTCCCTACCTTTGGATCCCAAGGCTCCCGCAAAGGCACCTTCATCTGTGGATTACTGTTGCTGAGAGGAGATACAAGCAGGCCACCTCCTATTTCACTGTCCTGCTGACGCCTTTCAGTTGATTCTCCAGATTCATCTAGATCACCTATATGTCCTTTACAAATGATGACCATTTCACTTCCTTATTTTTTTTTTTAAAGTTTTTTTCTTTATTTATCTGACAGAGATCGCAAGCAGGCAGAGAGGCAGGCAGAGAGAGAGGAGGAAGCAGGCTCCCCGCAGAGCAGAGAGCCCGATTCGGGACTTGATCCCAGGACTCTGGGATCATGACCTGAGCCGAAGGCAGAGGCTTAACCCACTGAGCCACCCAGGTGCCACTCACTTCCTTATTTTTATGCTTATTTCATTTTCTTGCCTGGTTGCATTAACTAGAAATTCCAAATATGTTTTTTTTAATAGTGGTGAAAATGTGCATTTTCTGTTACTAACTTAATAAGGCAGTTGTGAAAGTGGTTTCTTGTACTCTTTTTGTTCGGATTTATTGCTGATGGGAACTCCTTGCTTCTGGGCAATGTTCTGCTTCGTCAGATTCGCATTCCTAGCACCATACTCCTTCCAACTGGAGTGTCTCCCCGAGAACAAGCGAAGCCATCTCCCCAAGATCTGGAGGATACAGAGAACTATGGAGTAAACTGGGGCCCCCCGATACAAACGTCACAAAATCAGACAACATTTGGCATTATCAGAATCCAGAGATAGCGGGTGGCTATCCTGTCCAAGGGGAATTTGCCACTTACTCAGGAGGAGGGTATGTTGTGAGACTTAGAAGAAGCTTCCATCAGGTGAGGAAGCCTGAGCCCTGGACAGGAGAACCAGGCCGCGTCCCTTCTTAGGACAGTTACACCTGCCATAATGGTGCTCAGTTGTCTGTGACACTTGTAGACACTTTTTTTTTTCCCAGAGAAATCTTTTTTTTCCCCCCAAATTTTATTTATTTATTTATTTGTCAGAGAGACCGTGCAAGCACAAGCAATGGGAGAGGCAGGCAGAGAGAGGGAGAGAGAAAGGAGCCCAGCGTGGGACTCCATCCCAGGACCCTGGGATCATGACCTGAGCCGAAGGCAGACGTTTAACCGACTGAGCCACCCAGGTATCCCCCTTGTGGACACTTCTTAGACTTTTAAGGAAACGTACCTTTTAGTTTAAAAATTCCTTGTTCAACCTCAAACTACAGATATGTTTTGGTTTGGCAATTTGTCCATACTCATTTTTTTTTCTCATGTGGAAAAACACCTTCCAATCTCAATTCTGGTATCCCTAGTTTAGGCAAACTATAATCTTTAGATTTAAGAGGAAGCATTGGCTTTCATGAGCCATAATCAATGCAAATATTCACAGTCAAACTTCCAGAGACTTTAGAGTGTTTTTGTATGTGTATGTGATAAGAATTTTTTATCATTATATATGAAAAGGCTTAAATTACCTCTTCATTTAAGTTTACAGCAAGAATTTACTCAAAAACATGGGAAATCTGCTTCTCCCTCTCCCTCAGCAGCTCCCCCGGCTTGTGCTTTCTTGCACTCTCAAATAAGTAAAATCTTAAAAAATAAAGAGAAGAATTTAACATTCAGAAGTCGTAGAGTAATAGCGGTAGCTGACATAAAATAATTCTACCCTAGGTGTTAAACACCAAATACGTTCTCTTGAACATTTAAACCTGATGTGAATGCTCTTATGAAAACTTTCATCTTTATAGACTTCTCAACTTCTATCTTTGTGAACTAATACTAGTGAAAGTTTGGGGATTAGTAATAGTACTCCGTAGGCAAACGATATTTGGGAATGTAGCTTTGCAACTGGCACGTGATATTGGAAACGCCAGGCCATTTTTCTCCTTCGCGGGATTGAATGGAGAAAGAAGCTGACCCTGTCGTTCTGTTTTCCCAGAGTTCCGCAGCATCTTGGACAGAGCCACTGGCTTGAGCATTGCACCAAAAGCCTCTCTGTGGAATCTGTGGTCTTCGGTGCTAACGTGAACCTGTTCTGTGTAGTGACCCTGATTTTGGAGTCCAACAATGCAGGTACAGAGGTCTCTTCTGTCCTGACCTGGGTATCTCAGGAGAAAGCTCAGTTTCTTTATTTTGTACCATTAAAAGGCAGTATTTTAGTTAAAGTTATTCTCCATAATTTAAAAAGTCAAGTATTCAAGGCAAAAGCGAGCATTTCTTTCTTCCTCCTCCCCTCCTCCCCCTTTCCCAGAGAAGGCTACTGCCTGCTTTTTTTTAACTGTTTCTTTGGGAAAAAAATTAAAAGTTTTTTAAAGATTTCATTTATTTGACAGAGACAGCGAGAAAGGGAACACAAACAGGGGGAGTGGGAAAGGGAGAAGCAGGCTTCCTGCTGAGCAGGGAGCCGGATGTGGGGCTCGATCCCAGGACCCTGCGATCATGATCTGAGCCAAGGGCAGAGGCCCAACTGACTGAGCCACCCAGGCACCCTGGTTCTTTGAAATTTAACAACTAACATGTTTATTACTTATTTCATGCATTTTCAGTTTTAGGTACTATTTCTTCCTATGATGATGAGCATTTAACTTTCTTATACACAACACACACGCATACACACACTTTCCTCTTTCCGTGTTCTCCGAATATAGTAACGATTTATGGTTAGTTTAATATTTATTTCCATTATTGTAATTATCTGAATGATTTCTCAAAGATGAGCCATGTAATGTATTGTAATTTCTTTTCTTCTAGAACATTTTCCTTAGAGTTTATAATTGTTTCTTTTTCTTTTTTTCCATTTGGTTGGTTTTGCATGAATCTATGATTGATTCACCTCCAAACTCCTCCTAGAAAAATCTCTTTCTGTTCAAAAAGTATCAAGCAACCTATTATTTTGAGGCCCTCCATCCTTTTGGTGCAGTTCAGATTGGTTTTTCTCCGGGTCTGCTGCGCAACGCTCATCCTGGATTCTCCCTACAGTATCATTCTGGGGATGATCTTGACCTCTCCCCTCTGTTGGATCTTCTTTCTCCTGGATCCCATGTTTTCCTCTCTGCGTTTACTTTCTCATTCTGCTGGAGCATATCCTTCGGGAAATTACTGCAAGGGTACAGAAGAAGTAAATTTTTTGAAGACTTCCAGGTCCAAAATTGTTCCTACTCTGCCATCACACATGATTGCTCATTATTCTGGATATAGTTGTTTTTACAGAATTTTGAAAAGTATAGCTCCATTGTCTTCTAGCTTCTTGTGCTGTTCTTAAGACGTGCGATGATGGGGACATCTGGGTGGCTCAGTGGGTTAAAGGTCTGCCTTTGGCTCAGGTCACGATCTTGGGGTCCTGGAATCGAGCCCTGTTGGGGAGCTGCCTTCTCCTTTTTCCTCTACCTGCCACTCTGACTACTTGTGCTCTTTCTCTATTTTTCAAATAAATAATTTTTTTAAAGATTTTTTTAATTTATTTATCAGAGAGAGAGAGGGGGAGAGAGCGAGCACAGGCAGACAGAATGGCAGGCAGAGGCAGAGGGAGAAGCAGGCTCCCCACTGAGCAAGGAGCCCGATGTGGGGCTCGATCCCAGGACGCTGGGATCATGACCTGAGCCGAAGGCAGCTGCTTAACCAACTGAGCCACCCAGGCGTCCCAATAAATTTTTTTTTTAAAGTGTGATGATGCCCCCAACTCTCAAAAGGTTTTCAAATTTTCTCTCTCTACCCAGTGAGTCTTTTAACCTGGAAATGTGTCCTTAGGTTCTGAGAAATTTTCTCACAGATTTCTATCAAATTCTTCTTTGTTTTCTTTGTTCCCTTTTACCAGTATTCCGGGCATTTGACGTTGGGATGCCTAGACTGATCCTTTTATTTTTCTTGTTTTTGCTTTTCCATGTTTTTCTTCTAGTTTCTGGGAGATAAATGTAACAAGTGGTTTAGAAGTTGAAGTATTCATCTTGATAATTTAATTTTCAAGATTTGTGTTTGTCCTCAATATTTTTTTCATCGTATCCTGTTCTTTTATGGACATGGTATCCTCTCAGCTCTCTGAGGATGTTACAGGCTTTGTTTTGTTTTGTTTTGTTTTTTCCTGCTCTTTCACTTTCTATAATGCTTCTGAACTTCTTTTTTTACTTGTTTTGGTCTCCAGTTGTCAGTGTTGAGGTCCAATATGTGGCTGTTTATCATACTGAAGACAGAGATAGTAAAAAGCAAATAAATGCTAGTTAGAAGCTCTCTGTTCATAGAAAGAGCTTGTCGGCTGTTCCTAATGTCTTTCTGGCAGTTTCACATACAGGACCCTCCAAACCCCTGCTTTGAGGATGTCAGCCTTGTGGACTTCTCTGAGACTATTGAGAAAAGGGACTGGGAAGCATCGCCATGCAGCATAAAAACTTTCTCTTAGAGGTGCCTGGGTGGCTCAGTTGGTTAAGTGTCTGACTCTTGATTTTAGCTCAGGTCATAATCTCAGGGTCAAAGATAGATTCCCAAGTTGGCCTTTGCACCGAGCTTGGAGCCTGCTTAGGATTCTCTCTCTCCCTCTGCCCCTCCTCTGTTCATGAGCACACTTTGTCTCTCTCTTCACTCTCAAAATAAAAGTAAAAACTTTCTTTTAATTCTTTCCCAATAGACCACTACTTGCAAATAGACCTGTTGCCCCTGATTTGGGACTCTCTCTAGTTCAACAATAGAAAATAAACCTTTAGGGTGCCTGGGTGGCTCAGTGGGTTAGGCCGCTGCCTTCGGCTCAGGTCATGATCTCAGGGTCCTGGGATCGAGTCCCACGTCGGGTTCTCTGCTCAGCAGGGAGCCTGCTTCCCTCTCTCTCTCTCTGCCTGCCTCTCTGTCTACTGTGATCTCTCTCTGTGAAATAAATAAATAAAATCTTTAAAAAAAAAAAAAAAAGAAACCTTTAGTTTTAGTGTGGCAGAAGGCACGATGAGTAGCAAATACCTAGGTGTGAATGGTGAGGGAGGAAGTCGGGGATCTAACTGCTTACGTTCAGACTTGGGATGAATTCCATTTCCAGTTTCATCTGACCTTACCTTCAGGAGTATCTAATGCCAGCAATTTTCCAGCCTTTCTGGGCTTGCTCCTGGGTTTTTTCTACACGGCAGACTTTGCCTTTCCCTTTCTTGAATCTGTTGTCGGTGTCATTCTTCTGTTTACTGGCTTCCAAGAGTTCATTGCTGTCATCTTTGCTCCTTTTCCTTCAACTTTTAATCCTGTCACTATCATTATCATGGCATTTTATGAGATTAGAGGGACGCTCATATATTCAGTTCCCCTACCTCTAACAGGAAGTCTGTCCAGATCAAACTTACTCTTTATTCTGTTCCCAGAATTTGCCCACTAGTATCCTTCCATTTACTAGGAAGGTGTCACTTTTTTTTTAAGATTTTATTTGTTTATTGGACAGAGAGAGAGATCACAAGTTCACAGAGAGGCAGGCAAGCAGAGAGGAGGAAGCAGGTTCCCCACTGAGCGGAGAGCCCAATGCGGGGCTCAATCCCAGGACCCTGAGATCATGACCTGAGCAGAAGCTTAACCCACCGAGCCACCCAGGTGCCCCCAGGTGTCACTTCTGATCAGGAGTTTTATACTTAGACTTCTACACTTGTTCTGAATGAAGTATGAAGGCTTCCTGTGGGTGTTCATAGGGTTTTTTATTGTTAGGAACTACCAAGGCCCTCCCCCAACACACACACAAACTCCAAATAGGGCTGAAGTAAACATGGGAAAGTCCCAGTCTTACGATCGAACAATATGAAGTAGGAATTCCTTTTATTCTTAAATGTACTTTACATCTTAATTCTAGTATTTTGGGGCTTTATGAAAGTTTATATTCACAAGACCTTTCATGATTTTAGAAGCAACCACCTCACTGTCCTTCTAGGTAGAACTGAGGCTTTTTTAGTCTATCCTTCTCTAAATATTCCCAGGATACTGTGAGTATTCTTCAGGTATTAGGGCTTTACCTAAATTTACTTTTAGAAAGTAACTACATTTGAAATGGCTCAAAGCGCTATCATACTAATTTCTGAAAATGTATTTTAAATAGCTTTAAATTCCATTCTCCCCACGCTTCACATTGCAGTCATCTGCTCTCTACCAAACCTTGTATGGAGAGGGTACGTGCATCTCTGCACCTGTTCTTGCTCGACCAGACCAACACCTGTTAATAGCTGTGAAGTCACAGACTGTGCCCTCAAGGTGGGATCACGAGTATATCTTCCCCTTCTACTGACTGGTACAAACAGTGCATTTCTCCAGTAGTTATTAACTCAGTGATCTGAGTTAATATCCCTGACAGCTCTAGAGGAAATACCAAGTGAAGAGTAGAGATTTGGGAACATTTTGGAATAGATAATCCGGTGGGGCACCTGGGCGACTCGGTTAACTGTCTGGCTCTTGGTTTGGGCTCGGGTCATGATCTCAGGGTTAGGAGATTGTGCCTCACGTCAGGCTCCAGGCTCAGCAGATTCTGCTTGGGATCATCTCCCTCTCCCTCTGCCCCCGCCCCCACTCTCTCTCTCAAATAAAATCTAAAGAGGAAAAAAAAGATAATCCAGCAATAGTTGCACTGATTTTAAAAAGGTTGAAAGGAAGAGGGCGTAAGTTTTGAAGACTCCTGACTCTAGGTGTTCTTTGTTGTTCTCAGGTGCATTCTTCCCCTCACTGAGGCTGGACACTTTAACTTCCCTTCAGGCATCAAAGAAGGACTTTGCCTGGTCTCTCATCTTGCAAGTCATCTATTACCTACTAGTCTGTTACTCTGCCTTTGTACAGGTGAGAAATTCTCAAGGTTTCCAATGTTATCAGGAGAGCTCCACAATGAGTTATTACAAGAATTATGGCTATGACTTTGGTCCCTTCCAGAGCCTGAATTCAGCTAAAGGCTGACTGGCTTTCCATGAAGTAGCTCTTTAAATCTTCAAGAGTGAAGGAATTAACTCTGTATAAAGAATATTATTTTGGGGGTGCCTGGTTGGCTCAATGGGTTAAGCCTCTGCCTTCGGCTCAGGTCATGATCTCAGGGTCCTGGGATAGAGCCCCACATCGGGCTTTCCGGGAGCCTGCTTCCTCCTCTCTCTCTCTCTCTGCCTACTTATGATCTCTGTCTGTCAAATAAATAAAATCTTTTAAAAAAGAATATTATTTTTCGTACATTGTATTATCCCTCTATAAGCTAACAGCAAGAATTGAAAATCTGATGAACAGAGCAAGTACTCAAAAGTACAAGTAGTGGCACCAAACCAGAATCCATCTTAAGACAACACATCTTACTTTCAGGCTTGATAACTAATTTGAAAACTGTTTTAAATTTAAGCAACAGGAATGAAATCGTGTGTATCCAATGCAGGTTAGAGAAAGCTGGCTTTTCTATAAACAGCAGCTCCGAGTGACTACAGAGCAGCACCAAGACCATAACCCATCAGGTCCAAGTTGGATCTGACAAGGGCCCAGCTTCATGTCTTGCCAGGGTTGAAATGCTTCATTAGGGAAAGACCTGGCTAATCCTCAAGCAAGAAATAGTGACTGTGTGTCTCCTTTTAGGGTCATCGGCTGAAACAACAGAGGTGGAGGTTCTTCTCTAGGAAAAGAAACATTCTGGACGTGAGCATAATTCTCATTAGCTTTGTCCTCCTGGGTCTGGACAGGAAGCGTACTTCTCTGCATAAGAAAAACATGGCGCAATACCGCTATGAGCGGGACAGGTAAGACAGAGCCTGAGGAGCCCAGGCTCTTCCCATTCAATGTCTAAAGTTTCCCGATTGCACCTAAATTTCTTTCAGACTCCCCTTCCTCTTCCGCTGCTCTATCAGACCTATGTTTGTATAATACCAGAGTTAAATACAGAACTCAGACCAACGTCCACAGCTGAGAAACAATTAATAACCGTATACGGCTCATCACATTGAAACGCTCTGTGCCTTCATAATACTTAGGTATGTGTTTGTCAAAGGTAATGCATTTAAATTCCACTTAGCAAGGACCTAGAATTAGTCACATTTTGCACCCTGGCCAAAGAATAAAGCCTGAGGAATGACAAATGATTACCCTTTAAATTAAACAACCCAGTGTTTTTTTGTTTTTGTTTTTTAAACCAAAGGGGGTTGTTTTCTGGGTAGAGATGTCCATCCATTAGCTTATCCATACCGAAGAGACGTTCTGGTGCCCCTTTGGACACCTTCTGTGGTCTTTCCTATGGGGAAGAACATCTATTTCCCAGACCACATATTGCCACGTGGTACTTTACTTTTTCAGTGGCCAACAGTGTGGACTGCTGATCTGTGTAATGAGAAAATATCCCAGGTCATCCTCAGAGGACCATTTTTGCAGGGACAGAGTTTGTATGGTGCTGACAGTTGAGGTCCATCTTGCCGCATGGCACTAGGTCTTAGACACTAAAAACAGTTGTGACCAAGAGCCAACATGCTCTATCTATGGGAGTCTTTCCAAGTAACCTAGTTGCTGCGACACGAGATTATAAGTATGTTTCTCACGCAACACTCCTCCCTTCCAGTTTATCGATCATCTTTAAGATTTTGTCAAGCATAAACACGGGAGCGGCAGGCAGAAGCAGGCTCCCTGTTGAGCAAGGAGCACGGTGTGGAACTCCAGCCCAGGACTCTGGGATCATGACCTGAGCTGCAGGCAGACGCTTAACCGACTCAGCCCCCTGGGGGTCCTTATCAATCATCTTTCTCCTTTCAGCACCGTTAAACCTATTAGACCAATCACTTCCCAGAGAATACAGGATTAGAGCGCTACAGAAAACAGACTAGCCTAATGACACAGCTCAGTTAGGCTAACTCCTCTCCTTTTGAGAGGAGGGGTTTAACTAAAACCACAGCAGTGGAGGCGGCAGGTCTGGAGTAATCTGCTAGAGGTTTTATTTCGGGATTTCTTCAGCTCTCCCAAGCAAATACACAGCCTTTTGCCAGTGCTCTCACATCCACAAGTACTGAAGGCCACACTGGAGAATTCTTGCATCAAGTATTTGACCTAATAGGACTCTCAGAGCTGCTGCACTCGAGCAGGGGAAGTAATGGAGAAATGGATGGCATGCGCTTCAGTGGTTAACTGTCACCCTTCCTTGGCACAGGTTCATCAGCTTCTACGAGGCAGTGCAAGTAAACTCAGCCATCGTTCACCTCATGGGCTTCCTGGTTCTGTTGGCAACTGTTCAGCTTTGGAACCTGCTGCACCATAACCTCAGGCTGCAGGTCATCGGTAGAACACGGCAAAGCCTGGGACGAGGTGGTGGGCTTCTTGCTGGTCATCTTGATCCTGCTCACAGGCTATGCCACTGCTGTAAGCCCTCATTCCCCAAAGCTGCGGCCTTGGAATCACATTGCTTTCCAAGAAAGCACTATACGGCAAACCATCAGTTCAAGTTGGCAATGAATTTTGGGAAAAAAAGAGTATGAAAACTGGTTTTTAGTTGGTAGTTCCACACTTCACCAGCAGTATGGCTTAAAATCAGACATCTGTCTCTTAACTTCAGCTCACAACGTGATGTGAACGCCAAATAAATCGATATGAACATGCTACGTAACTATAGAATTTGAAGGCCCTGGGATTTGAATGGCCACCAGGCACTTCTGTTTCCGTCCCCTCTGGTCCTGTGTCGGCTCCTCATGAAGCCAGGAGGGAAAGAACTGACATCAGCCCTACTAGTGCTGTCTGTCCTCTGATCAGTCTTTCTCCTTTTCAGTTTAACCTGCTGTTTGGATAGAGCATCACTGACTACCGAACTTCCTTCAGCTCAGCAGTGACTGTTGTTGGCCTTCTACTGGGAACCGCTCATCCGGAGGAGGTAAAAAACCCCATCCTGGCTTCCCTGCAGGATTCTATTTTGTCTACAAGGCGAGAATTGCTTACAAGAGCAGCGCCTTCTGTGCCACTGCACACTGGAAAAGGAGAGTATAGATTTTCTGCCTTCCCATTCTGTGGTGCTACCTATGCATTCAATGTGAGGGGCTATTACTTTCAGAGATATGTCCCTTTTTCAAGCACCTAATTTCAATTTCTTCACTTCTTAATCTTACTGCCAGGACGCTGGGCCTGAATTTATGTTCTCATCACCTAGCCAGATTAATATTTGCTGCTTCTTTCTCGGTAGCCCTTTGAAGTATATAATGAAAGTGCCTTCTAAAAAAAATTAGGGAGGTACAATTCCAGAACAAGAGCCATAATATTTCTGTTCGTTATTCTCCCTCAAGAACTCCCAACACAAATCCCTATCCTATATTAAAAAAAAAAAAAAGGGAACCCAAATCAGGATTTGGAGCCCTAGCATATATAGATTTGATCAAGACAGAAAAACTATAATTCACATTACAGTTCACATTACATGAAATTGTAAAGATCTCCATGAAGTTTAACCTTCTGAAAATCTAGAACTCAAATGGGCAAGTTTACATAGTTTCTTAACAGAGTTCCTCTTGTGGGAAGTTCTCACCTAAGATCGGGGAAAGACCTATATGGTTCTGAGTTCAACTGGGGAATGAAACGTTCACCCATGGAACATTTTATATACTAAGACACTTAAGGAAGTAATAAAACAATGAGCTTTTGCTAACACCTCCTTTTTGTCTTAAAAAAAAAAAAAAAGCCTTTTCTAATAATATAATGTGAAGGGAAAATGGAGTGTACTTACTGGGAAAAGTTTTGTATAATAAAGATGTTTATCTGGTTGACCTAGAGTAGCTATAATTGAGCAGTATCTGGTCATACAGATGTCCATCACAGTGATATTTATTGTAAGCATTCATGCTCTTAAGTTGTTGGGACTGGTTTTTTTGTTGTTGTTTTTTACAGTACCCTAGTGGCAACAGTGAATAAGCCAATACCAAGGGAAAAAAGACATTTGTTACTTTTAAAATAGAACAACAAAAACAAAACAAAACAAAATAAAAGCCAGTTTTTTTATGGTTAACTTCTTGAATTTTATTGGAATGCTCCTGTGTTTATAGAGGTTCTTAGAATGGTAGAGACAGTTTTTATGATTTCAGATGTTACTCTTTCAATGTGCTTTTGCTACTCTTTCAAGCTTCCGTGCTTAGATATATTTTCCAGAGCTGCCAAAACTCACATGGGCTTTGAATCATTTCCAATTCTACTGGGACTTACCTGTTTTCTGGTGAAAGCCCTTCTTAAGTCAATTATTTTTATACCCATTAAGCCTGTCATTCACATTCTTCTATCCACACAAAAGCATTTTCCTTTTTGCTTCTCTCCCTACTGTCTACCAAATATTTTATGTGAATATATCCCAAACATTAGTATAGAACTTCTACTTTTAAAATGTAAGTTAAACTGTCAGTGTTTAAAATCAAAACATTTTATCGTCCCTTTCCAGGTTATTGCTTTAGACCCAGTCCTGGGATCCTTTCTGATTCTCACCAGTGTCTTCCTGATGCTACTTGTGATCATTAACCTTTTTGTTTCAATGATTCTCATGGCCTTTGGTAAAGAAAGAAAATCCCTTAAGGTAGGTAGGTAACACTGACTCAGTAAGTGAAATATAAACTTGTCACGATTTTATCATTAGAAAAACTCAACTGTTGCTGCTCCTAAGATCATAGACTGACATAATGCACAGAATCAGCACAGTCCCTTTATGAATCTCCATAGCTTGGGCAACCATTTTAATAGAACACCCAGTTTATAGGACATCTACTGTCTTATAAATAGCTGTTCCTCAACTGTGAAGTAGCAGAAACACTCCAATGCCTGACTGTAGATCATTAAAGGAACAGTATGTTTACCATTAATCCTAGTTTTTAAATCTTTTGGTCCATTTCCCCTCTCAACAATGGCATCAATTTTAATTCCCTCACTTTTCTCCTTTTGTGTAGGAGACAACTTTGAAAGAAGATGGACTGATAGAGATGGTGCTACAGAAACTCGCCAGTTTACTAGGAATCCAGCAACACCAGAACACGTGAGCAAACAGCCATGACAGCAATGGGCAGTAACACAGAGGCTTTAAAAGATGGATTACCTGGGGTGCCTGGGTGACTCAGTCAGCTAAGTGTCTGCCTTGAGCTCAAGTCATGATCCCAGGGTCCTAGGATTGAGCCCATCTGGCTCCCTGCTAAGTGGAGAGCTCACTTCTCCCTCTCCCTACCTTTGTAGGGTACAGTTGAGAAAATTACTGGTTTAATATACTGTTAATTTTGTAATCACTGAGGAATCAAAATCTCCCGTAGCAAGTTCTTGGGTTTATGGCTGTCAGGAAAAGGTTAACATGACAAGAGCGCTACAGGATAATCCAGCTCTTGCAAAAGCAAGAGACACTCACCACCAATGTTTTCAGCGTGGCTGTGGGAAATACGTATGAGTCAGAGGTGAGCAGTGAGCTCACCTCTGATATTAAAATCAAAGATGTAAGTGTGAGGTTTGGCTAATGGGCAGCCCTGTCCCAGAGGACTAAGCAAGCAAACTCAAAAATGTTACCTGGGCTTAAATACAGAAATAGAAACGGACTCGCTGCTGCTTCAGACACACACATTACCCAAGGAACCAAAGGTAAAGTCTGGATTATGCCCAGCATGGGTCACTTACTTAAAATACTCTCCACTAAAATCCAAATTTGTACCTCCTCACTTGACCAAACGAGTGGAGAAAGCAGGGCACAGAATTTTTAACTTTATTATCAGCTACTGAGCTATGAGATACAAACCAATCAAAAACATTAAAGTTGGCTGAAACAGGTGTGTACATTTACACTACACAGAAGCCAGCATCTTGTCTTCTGATCCCAGAGCCATCCCTCTGGGGAAGGATGGCTGCAGCTAGGGGGTAAAGGAACACGTTAAGTTACAATAGTAAAGAGTCTTATCCACCTAGGAAAACAGTCAACAACCACAGCCACATTTTTTATGGGCACCAAAAACTTTTCTGAAATCAGTTTTTAAAGGTTTTCTTAATCATAAAGTTTTCAAATGAAAACAGGAACCCCTCTTCTCCTGTAGGCATTCCAGCTCACTACCCAAGAGATTTGAGTACTTCTATTAAGGCAACTGGAAGCCCACCTTAGCCTTGAATGGTGACTCTGCCCGGTATGTGACTTGTCCTTCGTTTGCCAGTAAATGCAATCCAACAGAACATGCTATGGGGAAAAACAGGAATTTATGCAGTGCTGCCCTCTGGTAAAAGAGGAACACAGCACTCAAAGCAAAAGGCCACGGAGGGCTCCCTGAGAATCCAGTAGAACTAAGAGAAGCTCTCCACTTTCCAAATTAACTTTGCAACTGGATCCAGGTAGGACAGTGCCTGGCAGCAAGGAGTAGTGTATATGCCGATGAGAGGACCCAGCTTCTGGGAACTATTACAGTGGCGTCCAGAGTCAGTCTCTCCCATTCATAGCACACCTTTGCTTTGATTCTTGCTCACCACAAATCCCTCTGTACAGAGGGGTTTGTTTCTAAGTCTAGAACTTCAGCACCAAGCTGAGAGACTTCATAAAATATTCTTCTCTGTGTCCAGCCATCTTTAGCAGCTCTCCTCATAATGCTTTCACCTTCTCACTCCTCTGTGGAGGGACACAGAAGCCAGAGTCTTCTCTGTGATGGGAGAAGGTGACGGGAGAAGCTGGGCTCACACTCATGGGAGCTGGACAAAACCAGCGGCCCAGAGTCCGATGATCTGGCCTCATAGTCTCTAATCATTAGTCTCTTAGGAGCAGGAGAGAACTGGAAAGCAGCAGAATTTAGAGCAGGAAGAGAGCCCAGAGGAAGAATGTACTCAGTGATGGTTAAGAGATGAATAAGAATTTCATGGAGATTGTTACAAGGACAAACAGCTCAGCCTCAAATCTCAAAGCCTGCAGGTTGCCTGGTTTAAGAGACCTAGGTTTTCTTTTTCAACTCTTCAAATCTCCGGGACAGATCATCAAAGTCAATGTCCTCAGATGCTGAGGTGTTGGCACCAGCAGACGCAGTTGGTAGTGTGTCTGGCACAGATGGCAACTCCGGTAGTACAAAGTTGTCGTAGGTATCCATGGGTCGGGAAGGGGGCTTTGCAGAGGCTTCTGGCTTGGGCCCAGGACCTAATTAAATTAGGGTAAGCAGCACAGTGTTACAAACACCAGAGAAAAGTGGCTCAGATCCTCAAAGCCCACAATCCCCTTTGGCAGAAACAATGAAAATACAGGAGAAAACACTGGTTTTTAGAAAATGATTAATAGTTCTAAAGACCAATAAAAATTTCCAGGACAATACCTACATTTCCTTAATGGAGCTGAATCCTATCTGTTTTACTTTCCCATGGTGAGAAAAAATTAAAAGGAAATTCAAAGTGTGGTACCTGGGATTAGGTACACAGAGCATTCACTCAGATTCCCCTTTTGCAAAGATCTGCTACTAAAATTCTGTTGGAATGAGCCACTCTCTATGGCTTAGGAGGAAATTTTTTTTAAAAAAAAGATTTCATTTATTTATTTGACACAGATAGCGAGAAAGCAAACACAAGCAGGGGGAGTAGGAGAGGGAGAAGCAGGCTTCCCACCAGGCAGGGAGCCTGATGTGGGGCTTGATCTCAGAACCCAGGAATCATGACCTGAGCTGAAGGCAGACACTTAACGACTGAGCCACCCAGGTGCCCCATGGGGGAAAATTTTTTATTAAAAATGTTAATGCCCTTACTGTTTCGTGTAATAGGATCTGAATTACCAGTCCTCCATTTTGTATTCTACAAAATCATCCCCCCCACTGTACATTTCCATTTGTGTCTAACTTCTAGAAAAGGCAAACCTCAACTAGTTTTAGAAAACAAGAATAGTGAGGTGCCTGAGGGGCTCAGTCAGTGGAGCATCCGACTCTTGGTTTTGGCTCTGGTCACGGGATTAGGCCCCATGTCAGGCCCCATGCTGAGAGGAGTCTGACTGAGATTCTTTCCCTCCCCCACCCTATGCACACACATGTTCTCTCTTTCTAAAGATAAAATCTTAAAAAAAAAAGAAGTGGGGGTACCTGGGTGGCTCAGTCGTTAAGTGTCTTTTGGCTCAGGTCATGATCCCAGAGTCCTGGGAATGAGCCCCACGCTGGGCTTCCTGCTCAGCAGAGAGCCTGCTTCTCCCTCTCCCACCCTCCCACTTGTATTTCCTCTCTCACAAATAAAATCTTTAAAAAAAAGAAAGAAAGAAAGAAAGAAAGAAAAGAATAGTGTTTGCCCCCAAAGCAGAGTGTGAACTGATGGGAGTTGACTGGAAAGGAACATAAGGGAACTTTCTGGGGTGATGGAAATGTTCTACACCAGTTTTACTGAGATTGTTGTTTATATAAAATCAAAACTCATCAAAATATACCTCAATAAAACAACTATCTCCCTGGGTCAGAGACAGTGGTGGAACCACATCCCAGGGACTTGATTTGGATATGTCACTATCAAGTGGGGAACTTGAAGCCTCGCTAGAAGGGACCATTTACTGTTATCCTAACCACCCCCACGGCAGTAAAAGTAGAAGGTATTAGGGCCTGGGTTCATGCGGGTCACATCAAACGAGCCGAGAGTAAGGATGCCCCCCAGAGATGGCAGCGGCAGCTGACAGACCCTGTTGACCATGGACTAAAAACTAAGACTAAAAAAACTGTAAGTTTATTGTTGCTATACAAAAGAAAATTGGGGCGATAAAAAAAAAAAAAAAAAAAACTAAAACAAAAACAACTATCTCCAATTTAGAAAGTGTCCCCCTACCCCAACCCTAGTTTCTGTAGTCCTGGTAATGTTTTATTTTTTTAAGCACATGACCACAGGAGCATGCCTGCTCTGTGAAAATTCACTGAACTATTTACTTATGGTTTTATCTACTGCCCCCTCTTTAATGATCAAGTTAAAAAATATGTTATGTATACCTAGATGGAAAGATAGCCAGATGGATTGAATGACTGATCTCTTTTGGTAGTTCTAGGTACAATGGAAACTGAAGTAGCAGGAACATGAAAAACTTGAGGTTGGAAGAAAAACTGTAACAGAAACAAGGAACTTGGGAGATAAGATAATAAAGATACTGTCTTTTTGGACGAGGGAAATCCTAAGTTCTATCTGAACCTACTACATACAGGGCATGTGGGTAAAATGCCACAAACATGAACACTATTCTGAAGAATGAGCAGTAATGAGAAAACAGTTCAGCACTGAGGGTTTCTGATTCACACTCACCAACAATCTGTGCAGAAGAGACATTCTTATCAGCATTAATGTCATCAACCTGAAATACAAAGATTGTTACTAGGGGAGAAAGCAATAGCATTAGTGGACAAAGTACTCATACTGGTATAAGCCCCTGTGTTTTCCAAAAGCTAAGCTGCTCAGCAGAAGCAACAGAACCTGCTCCAAAGAAATTGCCCCTCCACCCCGTTCTCCTTCCTTATCTTCCAATCAGATACCATGTTAAACTCTTAACCACCAAGCAGAGAAAAAGAAAATTCTTACCACACCATAACACCTCTCTTTGATACCTTCACCTTCTGGGCAGAGAGAAAGCACTAACCCACTGAACGCATCTCCAAGAACCAAGTCCTCAAATACTGAAGATCTTCTACCTCATTCCTAGAAACAGTTGTGGGTAATGCTTCAATGCATGCAAGACCGAAACATAAGCAAACCCAGGCCCAAGGGAAAACCAAAGGAAAGAAAACTAAAGTTCAGGAAGAGGGGGATCTCGCAGCAAACGCTCTACCAATTTCTTTTCTCTGTAATGCATCAGATAGAAATGGGTCTCAAAAGGCACATACTAGCTGACGAAACAAGGCTGACAGAAAAGGAGCCCTCTAATTCTGAATCAAAGCTGTGCAATCACCAACAATTCAATTCAAGGCATGATTACCATATTTTATACCAAGTTTCATCTATAAGATGAAAATGTAAAATTAATGCTACAGGCTGAAATTTATTAACTGGACACTTCAGTTAAAAACAAATCTGGCCACCACTCCTTTACACAGTGCTGAATTTATAAAACCGTATTTTACTTATAATCTAGCAACAAGACTATACCAGCTCAATACAATTCTCTGCCTCATTAGTTAAAAAACAACAAAAAAAAACACTGAAGACTAGGTATGTGCCCTACTGGAACTCTCTAAGAAATTAGCTCCTTCCTGATTCCTGGCTTAATTGCAAACAAAGCATTGCCACCAATGATGCCACCACTGCCACCACCACCGCCCCATTTCCAGGGTAATGTTAAAGCAACACAAAAATCCAAAGCAAGAGCAATGCCGGTAACTAGGAATTGATCAAAACTTTGCCTTCCCTGTGGCCATTATTTTGCTCTCTCTTCATGGGATTCACTCTCCTGCTGCTTACAAAAGAGGCTCAAGCACTTACAGATTCATACGATGGGGGAGTTGCTGGTATCTGAGGTGGATGAATATTGGGAAAAGCCTGGTAAGTCCCCACTGGCAATCCATTGAAATCCGACTGCAAGTGAAGAAAGGCGACATGAAACACAATTTCTGAGGTTTGTGTATGGTAAGGGAGAAATACCTACACATATTCAATGTGAATATTTAAGATATATCTTCAATATGTATATTATTCAAAACCTTCAAAAGAGAAAAAAAATGCCCAGGATTCCAGATTTTTAAAGATCTAGAGCCAAAGACTAGTCTTCAAATTACTAATCAACTGCTTTGATGTCTACAAGGGAAGATTCTAATCAGACTTTCCTATTACTAGTAATGACCTTTACCTTCTTGTCTACACAGGAGGTTTTTCTACCCTGTAATAAGTAGCAATCATTTTTGGAAGGAATTACTAGTATGCCTGTAACAGATCCCAAAGGTATTCCGTAAACCCACAAGAAGTTTCTCTAGCGCCATCTCTATTTTCCCACGTCATTAAACAAGACTTTCTCCAAATCCTATTTTTTCACAATATAATCACTAATACCAAATGTTCCTACTGCAGAATCTTCTTGACAACCTACAACTCTTGAGTGTATTCATACATCCAATGTGTCAGCTTCTGTTACATTTTCCACAGTTTACACCCACGCTTCTGTGAATACTTACTGGTCCCTTTGGCAGTGGGTAGGAGAAAGGAGTACTTGGAGAGGGCATGGGCATAGGCATGGGCATAGGCACTGGTACTGTTCCATCAGGTCCACCAATTGGTGCTGCGAAACCACCCCCTCCTCCTCTTCCAGGGCCCCCTTTCTTCACATCATCTGTGAATCCAACATCAATAAGATCTGTCTCTACCCCAGGAGGAGCTTCTGCCTGAGAAGAAGAATGAAACCCATATCATTAACCCACACTGGCAGGTCAGGTTCCCCCAGAAGCAGACTCTGAGATGGAGACCAGTGTGGAGGAAGCTTACTGGCCTAGTCCCTTGGGATAAAGACCTGTGGGGGAGTGAAGGAAGCAGGGATGGGCTGCCATGCCGTCACAACAACTCCTAATTTCTTAAGGAGCTCTGCGGCTACAATGGGCCTGTAACAGGTACCCCTGACTGGGACAGTCCTTAAAGCCCAGTTACTGGATACAGGCTGTCCCAGAGGTCAACTTTGGATGAAGCAGCTTTCTTCTGAGGGCTACTGCTGGAGGGTATGAGCCACCAGTCATCAATATTTTCAAAAGCTGGAGAGAAAAATGCTCTTATCCTTAAGTGTATGTATCTGGGATGGGGAGGAGTTGTCTGAGCAGCACACCAAAGAACCCACTACAACCCACTGATCTTAACTGAATTATTACTATTTGTATACTTGCCCCCCTTACACTGTAAACCTCCTTCAGGACAGTGATCTTGTTTTTATCTCTGTATTCTCAGCTTTCTGTGCACCACCTAACATAGCAGGCACCTAACACTTAGTTTCAGAATCCATTTGGGGTCTTGGGGCACTTCTTGCTTCAATTCCTTGAACTTCATAAAAAAGCAGCAATAGTGCCATTTTTGTATTTGCATCAAGGTTTGTACCTTTTCTAAGTGCTTTTCAGTCATTCATCTCATTTGATCTTCAAATACTCTTCAAGAAATGCAGGCATATCTATCATTACCCAAAAAAACACTAAATAGACAAAGGCTTAATCTCCCACACACAAACTTTACCATAAAGAATATGGTTATTTTTAAAGAAAGTGATATCCAGAGATTCATCTCCCCCTCTGTACTCTGTAAGACTATACTTACCATGACCACAGAGTCAGGCTCATAGGGCACATTGTAGTTCTTGGCAATTTCAATCAGGTATCTCTCCACCAGGATTTTAGGTGGGGCTTCCACACTCAGTTTGTGCATTAGCTGTTAGTAAAAGACCCAGGGTTAAAATATATGCCAATTAGCCTAAGTCTAACCTGACTCACTTTTAAACTCTGTTCCTCTTATTTTATAGGTAAATTGAGAAAAAAGGAGGTTCTGACCAGTTAAAGGATTTTTTTTCACTCATGAAGCATTATTACAAACCCATGCCCCTCTCATGGTCTCTGGTTACACATGACACAGGTGTTGGTAAGACTGATAATGCCGCCTTCCATATCTGAATCCATCCACTCTCTATCACCTCACTTCAACCTCCACAAATCACAAAGGGCACAAAGAACTGCGGGCATCACAATCAGAAGTCGAGGGAAGAGGTAAGGACTTGACTGCACTACCAGTCTGAGAGCCTTCTCACCCTCACTATAAATATGCAACCCTAGACTAACTCAGCCATACAATAAGACCCACTACAATCCATGCAAGAGAACATGCCCACACCCTGCCTACTCCACCTTGTTTAACAAGTGTGTTCATTACCCTGTCATTCACAGTTCCAATCTGGTTGGTCCTACATAGCTTGCCATATTCCTTGCTATACTTGGCACAGAGCTGATCAGCAACCTACAGAGAGAAAAGAACAGTGAATGAGGGTGCAAACCATTCTTACAGACTGCTTCAAGCTTCCTATCAATAGTAACCATGCTTCTATTACAGGATTTCAAAAAAACCAGGCCTGTAAAATTTTAGGAATACGTATTCATATTTATCTACCCATCCACTGAGCTGTAACTATGTGCCATATTCAATCATAAACATTATGATAGATGCTATAATACAATTTAAAAAGACACTGTTTGTACCCTTATAGTCTTATAATCTCTGAGGAAAGCAGTCATTTATCACACAAAGATACAAATGCAGTGTGGCGCCTGGATGGCTCAGTGGGTTAAGCCTCTGCCTTCAGCTTGGGTCATGATCTCAGGGTCCTGGGATCGAGCCTCACATCGGGCTCTCTGCTCAGCAGGGAGCCTGCTTCCCCTCCTCTCTCTGCCTGCCTCTCTGCCTACTTGTGATCTCTCTGTCAAATAAATAAATAAAATAAAAAAATTAAAAAAAAAAAAACCCAAATGCAGCCATAGTAAGTGTCACCAAGGAAAAGTACACCACACTGCCAATAACTTAGAACAGCGAAATTAGATTTGATAAAAAAAAGTCAGGTAAGGAGGTGCCTGGGTAGCTCAGTCGGTTAACCGTCCAATTCTTGGTTTTAGCTCTCAGGCTTGTGGGATCAAACCCCACACTGGGCTCCTTGCTTAGCACGGAGTCTGTTCAAGATCTTCTCCCTTCCCCTCCTACGCCTCCCCCTACTTTGTGCTCGCTTGCTCTCAAATAAATAAAATCTTTAAAAAAGGGAAAAAAGAAGTCAGGTAAGGAAGGCTTCCTGAAGAAAGGGATGCTCCGCTGAGAGGTAAAGGAGGACTAGGAGTTAAGAGGGAGGGAAGACGAACATTCTAGGAAAAGAAAACAGCATGTGCAAAGGCCTCTGGTGGAAAAACAGGGTCAATCCTCAAGCTGAATTAGAGGCATTGTTGAGCCCCAGGGAGGAGTGTGATAGGAAATGAAGAAAGAAAGGCACAACGGCACCACATAATACAGAGCCATGTTAGGAACTGCTCCTATCACAAGAACAGCAGCTACCAAAGGGCTTTAAAGCAAGGGGTAGAGACAGGATCAGATCTGTGATCTGAACAGAATCCTAAGCTATTCGATGGAATAGCTACTTGTGATCTCTGTCAAATAAATAAATAAAATCTTAATATATTCTCAGTTAAAAGACATTATAGCTATGAAACAAAAGCAACAGACTAAAGTATATATTGAGAGAATTTTTAAAAAATCTCAAAAGACAGGTCAGGAGGTAAGACTGAAACAATCTATAGAATAAAACAAAAAAGGCAAAAATGGAAAAACAGGAAAGAACTAAACTGAATTTATATCCTGGCAGTCAGTGCCATATCCATGTTGTAATGGAGAAGTTTTTAATGTCTGTCTCTTTTGCTAGATTTTAAAGCTCCAAGAGTGGGGCTGGTATCATATTTTACTCACTACTGTACCCTCAGGTTCCACCTAACTTGTAACATACACCCAAAGAATATCTGTGGAATTAATGAATGAAGCAAAACATCTTTCTAACTTTACTGGTTTAGAGTTAAGAACTTTTCCTCTTGAATATACTTAAGTAATATTATACTAGAAATAAAACAAAACTGGAGATACACAAAAATTTGCTCCTTAAAAGAAATTATTCAAGTCTCAAAACACTGTTCTATTACATTATATAAGTCCTGAAAAGGAGGTAAGACAAATTCATAAAGCCCATTTCAAAGACAGCATGTAAAAGGTACAAAATAATCTGGTCAAAGAAGCAGAAGTGATTTATATTAACCAACCTAAAAATATGACAAACTACAGACATCACTGAAACTCCCTGTACTCACTATTTTCAACTCAGCCACTTCTGACTGGAGCCGAGGAGCAGCCCATATCAGCGTAGACACGGATTCAGCCAGACCAGAGTCTAGTTCCCTAGTTAAGGAAAAAAAGTAATAAAATATAATATTCTCTGAAACAGGGGCACCTGGACTACCCAGGTCATGATCCCAGAGTCCCGGGCTCAAGCTCTGTTGTCAGGCCCCCCGCTCAGTGAGGAGTTTGCTTCTCCCTTCCCTCCCCCTCTGCTCCTCCCCTGCTTGTGCTCACTCGCTCCCATTCTCTCTCAAATCAATTAAAAAAAAATTTTTTTTTCTTAAGATTTTATTTATTTGCAAGAGTAAGCCAGAGAGAGCAGAAGCTGGGGGCAGGGGGGTGGGGTGGGGCCGAGGCTGAGCAGGGAGTCCAATATGGGACTCAATCCCAGAACTCTAGGATCATGACCTGAGCCAAACACCGATATTTAACCAACTGAGCCACCTAGGTAACACCTAAGTAAAATCTTTAAAAAAATAAAAATTCTTTAATACAAACCAAAAAAATCCTAGAATTTGTATCATATGCTTGATAGCCTCTAAAGTTCTTTCATGAACCTCACTGGACTCTCATAAATAATTCCAGGGCTTCTAGCCTTATTCATCATCCTATTTCACTTCTGGGGAAATTAACTGACAAGCCCAGGGTCACAAAGCCAGGAAATGGTAGACCCAAGACTCAAACTTAGACGTTTTGATTTTAGAGTCCTTATTTTCTTTTCAGTTGTCTACATGGAGATCAGGCCTTCCATTAAAAATATTAGGAAAAAGGTACTCAAGTATGTGAAGTAGTCCCCTAGTGCTATTCCCCCACATACAGTAGGAGACCAGTATTACTCCTTTCTCAAATTCCCTTTCTCAAAAAGATTATTTGATCTAGGTCTTCAAAATATCTTATTTCACTTCATTACAGCTATACAGTTGTAGAGACCTACTGAACAACACTGCGCATATAGTTAACAATACTATACTAAGCACTTAAAAATGTGACGAGCAGCTTTGCGCAGTGGCAGTATCATAGCCAATGAGGTTTATCTGAGGCGTGATTATTGCTAATTGAAAATGTGACGAGAGCAGAGGAGCGCCTGCGTGGCTCAGTTGGTTGAGTGTTAGGCACCTGGTTTTAGCTCCGGTCATGATCTCACAGTCTTGAGATCAAGGCCCCATTTCATGCTCCGCACTCAGCAGGGAGTGTGCTTGGGATTCTCTCCCTCTGCTCCTCTACCCATCTCTCCACCCCCCCAACCCCGCCGGCGCATGCATGCTCTTTCTCTCTAAAATAAACATACACCTTTTTAAAAAATGTTAAGAGGGCAGAGATCTGATGTTGTGTGTTCTTACAAAAAGAGTGTGAGGCAGGGGGACACAAGGAAACTTGGAGGTAAGAAATGTTTACTGCCTTGATTGTGGTGATGGTACGCAGGTATATGCATATGTTCAAACTCATCAAATTGTACACAAAAGAACCGTTTTTTCTATAAATCATACCTAAATTAAGATTTAGGAAAAAAAAGAGAGAAAATATCTTACTTCATAGACTGGATGAGGCCAAACCGAGCCAGCAGCAGATCACAATACAGCTCCAGAATCTCCATGGCCTCCACAAGGTAGTCTTCTCGGATAATGTGCTCCACTCGAATCCGAGCTCGTTCATCTTTCCCAGCAGCCAGATAGTCAGCAATCTCTTTCCTCGCTTTCTGGGCCAGTTCCGCTAAGGCACAAATCCCATCCAGTCACATAACAGCAGTACACTGGGCCCTGGTCTGCAGGAGACTTCTACCCCAAGAGCAAAGTGGGTGTTTCTAGTATATCCTAGCTCACTTCTCTCTTAGCAAATCTGGTCCCAACTCATCCAGGCTCTAGAATTTGTTCCTTTGTCTAGATGAGAATATTGCTGTTGCAGCCAGAAACTTCTACCTTATTCCCTGCAACAGAACTGATTCAATCTTACTTGTCACAAAGAGCACCCATAATATATCTAAAGCTTAAAGGATATCGAATCCATAAGACTTCACAGTACTAGCCTGAAAGAGCCTGACAGAGCCAGAAACTCAGCGACATATTTTGGGAAATAAAATATAAGGCAATCATGCATTACTCACTCTTTTTTTTCTCCAATAGTTTAAGACGGTTTATGACTAATCTCAAATTGACTCGTAAACGCTCAGCTTTAAATCCAGAGCCCAGCATGCTGTGCTGTTCCTCCTGGAAAAAGAGAATGCACAGTTACTACTTTCAAGTTGAAATTATTCCAGTTACAGGGTGGATTAGCTGACACTATAAACTAGAATGGTTTCCTAATACAGGCAAAACAACATGATCTGATTCACAGTTGGGTTTTTTTTTTTAAGATTTTATTTATTTATCTGACAGAGAGAGAGGTCCACAAGTAGGCAGAGAGGCAGGCAGAGAGGCAGGCAGAGAAAGATGGGAAGCAGGCTCCCCACTGAGCAGAGCAGGGCTTGATCCCAGGACCCTGAGACCAAGATGTGAGCTGAAGGCAGAGGCTTAACCCACTGAACCACCCAAGCACCTCTGATTCACACTACTTAAAGATCATTTTGGTTGTGTGGAGAACTAACTGGGAGAAGGTAAGACAGAGCTAAAAGACTTGGTAATAGATAAAATTAATATCTATGTATCGGTGTAGAAGTGGGTTGATAAAAAAACAAAGCAGCAGCAGGAACAGCTTCTACTTCTCCCCAAAATCTCATCAGGGCAGTGATGAGGAAAGATTATCAAATTTAGAACCAAATTCAAAAATATTCTCCCACTAGTGCCTCAAGTCCTTCTACTAATTCAAGTTAGTGCCTAAGATCACAAAAATATTAGTATTTACCGATATACAAAAAAATATACAAAAGAATGAGAAGTCCAAGAAAAAAAAAACTGCTCTATAAAATTTAACAAGAGGCTATTTACCAAAACTCTGAATAAACAGCAAAGTTATAGTCAACAAAATCACTCCTCTCCACCCACAAGGGGGTATACCATTGTTCATGAAACAGCACAAATTCTATGCCTCTCAATGAATTCTGGACTTGAACTTCAAAACATATAACATCCAAACAAAAGTTAGGTCTAACAAACTAACCGATAAACAGACAAACCAAAAAAGATATTCAATGTAAGGAAAAACACTAGGGATATTTGTCCACTTGTGCAAAAACCACTAAAAAGAAATAACAGATGTATTCTCCTTTTGTAAAATTGCCTCCAGAAGCCTTTATACATTAAATAATTAACCTAAGTCTCAGTTTACAGTGGGCTTGTATGTCATGAAATATTTAGGATCCATAACTGAATTATGTTCAATCCACTCAACAAATATTTACCGAATATTTCTACATCAGACAATAGCTAAATGCTTAAAATTTAAGAAAATAAAAGGGGTGGAGGGTACAGTCCTTCCCCTCAAAGGAATTTATTCTATGGACAAAAACAGCTAAGAAAACCTGACAACTATAATACTATTTGGTAAGAGGTGTAATTTTAAAGATTATTTATTTATTTATTTGACAGAGAGAGATCACAAGTAGGCAGAGAGGCAGGCAGAGAGAGAGAGAGAGAGAGGAGGAAGCAGGCTCCCCGCTGAGCAGAGAGCCCCATGTGGGACTCAATCCCAGGACCCTGAGATCATGACCCGAGCCGAAGGCAGCGGCTTTACCCACTGAGCCACCCAGGCGCCCCAAGAGGTGTAATTTTAGAGTTGTTTTCAACTGAAAGTGACTTTGGCCCCACATGGGACATCTGGCAATGACTAGAGACATCCTGGGTTGTCATGACTGGAAGGGATGCTATTGGCATCTGGTGGGTAGATGCCAGGAATACTGCTAAACATTCTACAATGCTCAGGACAGAACCCCACAACAAAAAAATTATCCAGCCCAAATGTCAGTAGGGCCAAGATTAAGAAAGACACCCAATCTCAGAGACATGACAGAATGCTTTCCGGGAGAACTGAAGTCTAAGTTGGGTCCTAAAGGATAAATTATTTGTAAGGTAAAAAGAGGATGTGACCACCTCAGGCAGAAGAAGTGCTGTATGTAAACTCCAGGTACCAGAGAGAACAAGAAACTTTCAGAGGAACACAAGTTCAGTACAGCTGAAGAATGGCATTAATTACAGTTTATGCCGTAACATCTCTCATAATCAAATTCAAAACTTCAATTTGGCAATTATTTATAAGAGAACAGGCGCTGTGGTAGGTTCTGGTGTTAACTAGATCCAGACAGTATCCTTGTTTTCAAGGCCTCCATAACCAGAGATGGATGGGAGATAGAAAGACAGCCAGAAAAACAGTAACTAGGACTATCATTTGCTATATGCGGTCCTGGGTCCATGATCAACCAGCAACTGAGTGGTATAATGAAGAAAAAAATCTAAGTGCATCTAAATCCAAAACCCAAGTAAACAATCTTAATCATACACTCCTATAGCACTTCAGTACAAAAATTTTAATAACATACATTGTTTAATCCCTTTCAACAAATATTCATTGAATGCCTACAGTACTGTGACTGAGACAGAGACACAATGGCACTGAAAACAGAGACACAGTTATTGCCCTCATGGAGTTCACAGTCTAGTTAAAGAAAACTATTACCTCAGTAACTACAAAATAGTAAACAAGTACTTAAGTGATGCTCTGGAGCTTATTAGAAGTTTGACCTCTTTAGCCACTTGCTTGGATACGGTTTCAAAGATAAAAGATAACAGTATCAGGGGTCTGGTAGAATCACAGGTATGACAGAAAAATGTCAAGATTTCTCTGTGGTTCTTAACTAATCTCTAAGCATCGATTGTGTGATGCATCAATATACACGAGAACAAAACTTTAGTATTATAAATATATTTTTTCTTTTTTTTTTTAAAGATTTTATTTATTTTATTAGACAGATAGAGATCACAAGTAGGCAGAGAGGCAGGCAGAGAGAGAGGGAGGAAGAAGCAGGCTCCGTGCTGAGCAGAGAGCCTGATGCGGGGCTCCATCCTAGGACCCTGGGATCATAACCTGAGCCGAAGGCAGAGGCTTTAACCCACTGAGCCACCCAGGCACCCCAGTATTATAAATATTTTTAAGAGGCTTAAAAACATACATTTTGACTTATTAATTCTATTCCTAGTAATTTAGCCTAAAGAAACAGAGGTTCAGGGTGCCTGGGTGGCTCAGTGGGTTAAGCCTCTGCCTTCAGCTCAGGTCATGATCTCAGGGTCCTGGGATAGAGAGATCAGGCTCTCTGCTTGGCCGGGAGCCTGCTTCTCCCACTCTCTCTGCCTGCTTCTCTGCCTACTTGTGATCCCACCCCCCGTCAAATAAATAAACTGATAAATAAAAAAGAAACAGAGGTTCATTCAGACTTTTATATGAAAATATTTATCAGCACATTTTTAAGACCAAAAAATTAGAATAATGAACAAATATTGCTTATTAAACTATAGTATATTTGTGATGGAATTTTATGTAGCCACTAAAATTTTTAAAACATATTTACTGATGAGAAAATATATTAAAAGGCAGGACTACATATATGGAGTATGACCCCATATTCTGAGTTTAAAAATGCAAATATACGGGGTGCCTGGGTAGCTCAATGGGTTAAGCTGCCTTCGGCTCGGGTCATGATCTCAGGATCCTGGGATGGAGCCCCGCATTGGGCTCTTTGCTCACCGGGAAGCCTGCTTCTCTCTCTCTCTCTGCCTGCGTCTCTGCCTACTTATGATCTTTCTCTGTCAAATAAATAAAATCTTAAAAAAATGCAAATACACATATAAACAAAGGAAGAAAAAAGATTTATCACTCTATGTAAACGCTTTTCAAACCCAATAAGACTAACAGTAGAGCTAATATTATGAACAAAACCCACCTCAGAAAGCCTATAATTTAGAATTTCTATCAAAAGACAAGTAATGACACAAATTCCTTTGCTACTTAGAAAAGCAAAGTATTAACTTACCAGAAAACACTAATCAAGATCACCTTATCATAAGTGGAATATGTGTGGAATCTGGGAAAAAAAAAATCACTACCCACAAGCTCACAGATACAGAAAACAGACTGGTCATTGCCCGAGATAGGGGGCAGAAGATGTCAGAAACGACAAAGAAAAAAATAAGTATGGTGCATTACTCAGCACCAAAAAAGCGCTTACAATTGTCCAGTAATTTATGACCATCTCCTCTGACAAACAAACATTTAAAAGAGAGTATAGGCACACTGTGTGCGAGCCTATGATAAAGAGCTAACACAAGAAAAGGAGCACAGAGGAGAAACCTCACTGGGTGCCAGCCCTGCCCTTCATATCCATCAGCTCATTGGTCTCACCACAGATGAGTAAGGGCAAGATTTGGGTTCAAAGCCCATATACAGTATTAGCCACACAGGGTGACCCCTTACCAAAAATATTACAACTGTGGTTAAAAATGTACACATGGTCTTGATATCCCTAACTCAGATGCTCTTCCACCAAGAGTCAGTGTAAGGCAAGAGCTATGGAGAACATCCATTCTGCCATGGAGCTCTGGGAAGCTTCCAAGAAGGATGTGCACCTAGGCTTGAAGTGTGAAAAGGACTCTGTAGACCAGCAACGCAGCAAAGGTTAACAGAGTCTAGGGGCGCCTGGGTGGCTCAGTGGGTTAAGCCACTGCCTTCGGCTCGGGTCATGATCTCAGGATCCTGGGATCGAGTCCCACATCGGGCTCTCTGCTCGGCAGGGAGTCTGCTTCCTCCTCTTTCTCTCTCTGCCTGCCTCTCTGCCTACTTGTGATCTCTGTCAAATAAATAAAATCTTAAAAAAATAAAATTAAAAAAAAAAAAAAGGTTAACAGAGTCTTGATTCTCAATGCTCACTTCTGTTCTTAACAACCTTTGCTTATGTCATTTAACCACTCTGAGCACCATTTTCCTTACCTTTAAGATGAACGGAATAGTAGGTATCACTAAACAAACACAAGAACAAGCTAACAATTCCTATCAGGCACTGTCCCATGCACAAAGCATCAACCACATGCCTTAGCAGAAAACAAAATAGGCAAGAAAGTTTGAGGAGGACAAAAGAGAAAAACTAGCAGCAGGTCTAATATGGATGTAAAACCACAACCAGAAACCCGAAAGTCCTCTATCTGTAAGAAGTAAGCGTCCAAATGCCCAGCCTCCTAAGAAGAAACATTAAAAAGTGCATTTGAAATGCACAAATGCAGTCTTGGAAAGGGGAGAAGAATGTTAGAAGGGAAAGGGGGGGGGGTCCTTTAAAAAAACTACAGTGAAGGGGGAAAAGGGCAAAAGGGAGAGTTCTGACAGGAATAAGAAACATTTTTAAAAAATCAAAGCAGGGATGCGTGGGTGGCTCAGTACGTTAAGCATCCGCCTTGAGCTTAGGTCATGATCCCAGGCTGCTGGCCGAGCCCAACATCAAACTCCTTGCTCAGCAGGGAGCCTGCTTCTCCCTCTGCCTGCTACTACCCCTGCTTGTGTTCTTGCTCTGACAAATAAAATCTCAAAAAGAGATAAATAAATAAATAAAGGACCACCTGGGTGGCTCAGTCAGTTAAGCAGCTGCCTCCAGCTCAGGTCATGATCCCAGGGTCCTGGGATAGAGCCCCACATTGGGCTCTCTGCTCAGCAGGGAGCCTGCTTCCCTTCCCCTCTCTGCCTGCCTCTCTGCTTACTTGTGATCTCTGTCAAATAAATAAATTAATTAAAATCTTAAATAGATAAATAAAATAAACTCAAAACAAAAACAATACATCTCTCCATTTAAAAAATAGGCAAAAGTTAATGGGACATAAACAGAAAAAAAAGCAAAGCTGATAAATACATTAATAGATATTTAGGGAAATTAAGTTTACCAAAAAAGTTAATTCACCAGAATAGGTACCTAAAGTGAGCCAGACACTGAAAGACACATGTTAGGTAACAAAGGAGTGGTTTTAGCTTCATGAAACGCTGGAGGGTGTAAAGACATTTTTATTTCACATATTTACCCAAGATGGTTAGTGTCTACAAATGCTCATTTTGAACCACACTTAAACAGCCTGGGGAAAAAAAATTCAAAGGCATAAGAAAATGAACTCTGAAGAAGAAAAGTGCTAAAATTCTCTGAAAGAGGTGCTTAACAAATGTTTTATGCTGTAAATAGAAACCCAATTCTGTGACGAAAATTGAAAATACTGAGGTGTGGGCCAAGTTGTTTATATTTCACACAATCTTTTAGCTGGGGATGTTATGGGGAAGAGAAACTCCAAAAGCTACTGTAAACCTGTGGAAGGCACATAAAAATAAATCCAAATTACTAATTTCATCATTCAGTAATAACATTTTTTTGTTCAAATCTTAAGCAGTAAATAAAATCACAGGGCCTATTCAGGGACTCTAACGATCAGGGTTCAAGCTGAAAACAGATTAGCATCCCCAACCTGGGTAATTGGAGAAGAACAGACTATGTACAAAGGTGTGGGTAAGGTTTAGAGAAACCAAGAAAGGACAGTGTACTGCCCCAGAACAACACATCCAGGCCTGTAAAGGCAAGATGAAGAACTGAAACCTCCCAGGGGTAGCTATATGAAGAGGATCTCCAGACAGGAATCAAGGTCATTGGTAGAGGCATGCAGACAATTTGCAGCAATCTGACAGGAAAGGAAAAGGGAAATAAATACCTAGCCCTCATTCCTCCTGCCCTCTGGTCTCCTGGTACCTCCCATTTACCCCCAACTGGAAGGCAGAAAGGAAAAGGGCCTACAGACATAGTGCACAAGAGCGAGCCTCTAGGGACATGTATCAGAGGAAGGATGCTATGTGGTTCTGGAGAAGAATGTATTAAGCATAAAGACTACACACACACACACACACACACACACACACAAGAACCTAGATCTCTACCAAAGCAACCCCAGATTTACATTTCGGCTAACCAGAGTAGAAAACTGAAGTTAAATGAGTTGCCTAAAAAAGGAAAACTGTGGGTGCACCCAGATGGCTCAGTCAGTTGAGCAACCAACTCTTTGTTTCAGCTGGGGTCATGATCTCGGGGTCACAGGACAGACCCCTGTGTGAGGCTCCACACTCAGCAAGAAGTCTGCTCCCCCTTCCCTGTATCCCCCCACCCCACGTGTGCTTTCTCTAAAATAAATAAATAAATAATAAATAAATCTTTTTTAAAAAAAGGTAAGGGTGCTTCAGTGGCTCAGTTAAGCAATGGTCTTTGGCTCAGGTCATGATCCCAGATATGGAATTTGTTTAAGCCCAGGACCCTGGGATCATGACCAGTAGGAAACCTGCTTCTCCCTCTCCCTCTGTAGCTCCCTCTGCCTGTACTCTGTCAAATAAATAAAATCTTAAAAAAAAAAAGTGGTGGAAAGGAGATGGAAAAAAACTTGAGACCCTGTGTACCACTATTGGTGACACTAAAAAATGGAGTACCACTAAAAAATGGAGTACCACTAGGGAAAAACAGTATGGTAGTTCCTTAAAAAACTGAAAATAGAACTACCATATGATCCAGCAATCCCGCTTCTGGGTATATATCCAAAATAACTGAAAATAGTATTTCAAAAAGGTATCTGCACACCCCTGTTCCTAGCAGCATTATTTACTACAGCCAAGAGGTAGAAGTAACCCAAATGTTCACTGACAGATGAATGGCTAAAGAAAACATATTGTTTATTTTTGTTTATAGACTCTGACACATATATAATAGTAAAGTCTGAGTCCATTTTGTAGCATGACAGGATTTACTTCCTTTGCAAGGGTGAGTAATACTCTACCAGTCTAACAGTACTCAATAAAATGTATGTCCTTTTTTTTTTCCTTAAGATTTTACTTATTTATTTGACAGAGAGAGATCACAAGTAGGCAGAGAGGCAGACAGAGGGAGAGGGGGAAGCAGGCTCCCTGCTGAGCAGAGCGCCCGATGCAGGGCCCAATCCCAGGACCCCAAGACCATGACCTGAGCTGAAGGCAGAAGCTCAACCCATGGAGCCACCCAGGCGCCCCTAAAATGTATGTCTTAATATGTAAGGTAATGTACACATATACCTTAGGATCTCACAATCCCATTCCTGAACATATACCCTCAAAGAAATTTGTACAGAGAGCCATGAAGACACATGTATAAGGATCCTATAGTAGTAAGGAGGTGGCAGAACATTATGTGAGGACAAATAAAATATGACAGGCGCATACAGCAAACTACTATGCCGCAGTGAGAATTAATGAACTAGCTATACTTAGAGCAACATGAGTAGTCCTTAAACAGAAGCAAGAGAGTGCCTGGATGGCTCATTCAGCTAAGTGTCCAACTCTTGGTTTCGGCTGAGGTCAGGATCCCCGTGATCAGGAGATAGAGCCTCTAGTCAGGCTCCAGGCTCCATAGGGTATATGCTTGAGGACTGTCTCCCTCAACCCCTCCCCCACCCACAGTCTCACTCTTGTAAATAAATCTTTAAAAAAAAATAAAATAAAAAGGAAAAGAAACAAAAGATACGAAGAGGAGGGTGCCTGGGTGGCTCAGCTGCCTTCAGCTTGGGTCAAGATCCCAGAGTCCTGGGATTAAGCCCCACATCGGGGTCTCTGCTCAGTGAGGAGCCTGCTTCCCTTCCTCTCTCTCTGCCTACTTTTGATCTCTGGCTGTGAAATAAGTAAATAAAATCTTAAAAAAAAAATGATATAAAGAGGAAACAGAAATTTTAGAATTGAAAAACGAACAATAACCAAGGTAAGGAAACTCACTGATGGGCTCAACAGCAGGATGGAAATGACAGAGGAAAGAGCCAGGGCACTTGAACATAAATCAATAAAAACTATCCAATTTGAAAAAGAGATTTTTAAAAATTTCCAAGTGAAAAACGTCCCAGAAGTCTATAGGGCAATAGCAAAAGATCTAATACTTATGTCCTCAAGAGTTCCAGAAGTGGTACCAAAAAATTGTGAAGAACTATAGGCTGAGGGGGTACCTGGGTGGCTGGCTGTCAGTTAAGCATCCAACTCTTGATTTTGGCTCAGGTGAGGATCCCAGGGAGCAGGGCTCCACACTCAGCTGGGACTCTACTTGAGATTCTCCCTCTCCCTTGGTCTCTCATCCCCCCTCCGCCACCACTTGCACACAGGCTCACTACAAAATTAATCTTAAAAAAAAGAAAATTGTATGCTGAAAACTTCCCAAATTTAGCAAATGGCATAAATCTATAGACTGAAAAAGTTAGGGAATTCCTAACAGAATAAACCAAAATAAATATATGCCCAGACTCATCATCTTCAAACTGCTGAAAACTTAATTTGTAAAATACTGAAAGCAGCCAGAGAAAAATGCATTACTTATAGATGACCTATTCAAATGACTACAAATTTCACATCTGAAATCATAGAGACCAAAGAGAAGTGAAAAGTATTTCTAAATTGGTGAAAGAACTGTTAAGCACAAGTTTATCCATTGAAAAATACCCTTGAGAAATGAAAGTGAAATAGTCATTCTCAGATGCAGGAAACCTAAAGAAGAATTTGTCACCAACAAACCTCTTAAGAAGTTTTTCAGGCAGAAAGAAGTGACACCACAAGGAATCTGGAATATTATAAAGAAAGAAACTGAAAATATCTATAACTTACATTACAGATATAAATATCTGGGAGGGACACCTGGGTGGCTCAATTGGTTAAGCAGCTGCCTTTGGTTCAGGTCATGATCCCAGGATCCTGGGATTGATTCCCAAATCACTCTGCCTGCCACTCTGCCTGCTTGTGTTCTCTCTCTCTGACAAATAACTTTTTTTTAAAGATTAAAAAAAATATCTGGGAAATATAACAGATGACTCTGGAGTGTCTTAGGACGTCATTTTTTATAGTTAAAAGCAAAGCTAGTAACATTGTCAAATGGAATTTTCAATGTATCTAAACATGTAAGATAAACATAACATAATGGGATAAAGGGGGCAGCGTAAAGTGATCTATATGATGTTTCCATATTCCACAGAAGTGGTAAACTACTGACTCTAAGTACAGCATGAAAGTACACCTACTGTAGTCTCTAAGTACAGAAACTGCCCAAAAAATGTTCCACCCCATATACTATCAACAAGAAACTCACTTTGATATGATAAAATGAGTATGTTAAAGGTAAAAGGATGAGGGATGCCTGGGTGGCTAAGTGTGTTAAACAACCAACTCTTGATGTTGGCTCAGATCATGAGCTCAGGGTCGTGAGATCAAGCCCCCCAATGGGCTCCACACTCAACACAGAGTCTGCTTATTCTTCTTCCTCTGATCCTCTCCCCACTGACATGCATTCTCTCAAATTTTTTTTAAAAAAGTAAAAGGATGAAAAAGATCTATCACACATCATCAGAAGAAAGTTAAAAGTTTTTATTCCCCCCCTTCACTCAATTCAGTACAAGCTTCCAGTTATAAAATAAGTCACATGGATATAAATGTACAAATTAGTTAATCATACCATATCACATATTTGAAAGCTGGGGAAAGTAGATCTTAAAAGTTCTTATCACACACACTTTTTAAGATTTTATTTACTGGGGCACCTTGGTGGCTCAGTGGGTTAAAGCCTCTGCCTTTGGCTCAGGTCATGATCTCAGGGTCCTGGGATCAAGCCCCATATTGGGCTCTCTGCCCAGCAGGGAGCCTGCTTCCCCCTCTCCTCTGCCTGCCTCTCTGCCTACTTGTGATCTCTGTCAAATAAATAAATACAATCTTTAAATTTTATTTATTTATTTATTTGGCAGACAGAGAGAGAGAGAGAAAGCACAACAAGGGGGAGCAGCAGAGGGACAGGGAGAAGCAGACTCCCCTGCTGAGCAGGGATCCCAGTGCAGGGCTCAATCCTAGGACCCTGGGATCATGACCTGGGCTGAAGGCAGACGCTTAACTGACTGAGTCACCAGGCGCCCCCAAAAGTTCTTATCACAAGAAACAAATGTTGTTAACTATGTATGATGTTGGATATTAACTAGTCTTATCGTGGCAATCACTTCACACTATACACAAACACCTAATCATTACGTTTTTATATCTGAAATATGTTTTATGTCACTGTTTTATGTTTTATGTCAATTATAAATCAATTTTTAAAAAGAAAGTTAAAGTTAATTGGAGCAGCTATATTAATGTTAGACAAGTTAGATTTCAGAACAAAGAAAACCAAGGATAATAAAGGAGTATTATATACTGCTATAATTATTTAGAGATAGAAATCACCAAGGAAATATAACAATCCTAACAGTAAATGCACCTAACAAATAGAGCTTGAAAAAATACCAAGCAAGAACTGATGAATAGGAAAGAAGAAATAAATCACTAATTACAGCTGGAGACTTCAACATGCCTTCACCAGTAACTGATCAAACTGGTAAAATATCAGCAATGATAATACAAGAAATGAACAGCACAAACAACAAAACCACCAACTATATCTCAGTGATAATTACAGAACACTCCACCCAACAGAGTATAATACACAGAACATACTTGAATGTATAACATATCCCAGGATACAAAATAACCTTAACAAAACAGAATGAAAATCACACAAAGTATGATCTTTAACCGTATGGATCTAAACTAGAAATGAGCTAACAAGATAGCAACAAATTTCCAAACACTTGAAAATTAACACACTTCTTCATAATCCACTGGTCAAAGAGGAAGTTGCAAATGGGGGGGGGGGAGGTTTTAAAGGTTTGAACTGCAAGAAAATAAAAACACTGTAACCTGTGAAATGTACTTTATTTTTTTAAGATTTTATTTATTTATTTGACAGAGATCACAAGTAGGCAGAGGCAGGCAGAGAGAGAGGAAGGCAAGCAGGCTCCCCGCCGAGCAGAGAACCCGATTCGGGGCTCAATCCCAGGAATTTGGGATCATGACCAGAGCTGAAGGCAGAGGCTTTAACCCACTGACCACCCAGGCACCGCCTGTGAATGCAGTTTAAAAAACAGTACTTAAGGGGAAATTTACAACACTAAATGCTTATATTAGAAAAGGTCTCATTAAAAAAAAATAATAATAAATAAATAAATAAATAAAAAGAAAAGGTCTCAAATTAGTAATCTAAACTTCTACCATAAGAACTGTAAAAAGAACATAACTTAAAGCAAGCAGAACGAAACCATAAAAACAAGACAAAAATCAGTAAAATTGAAGAGGAAACTAGAGAAAAAGCAACAAAACCAAATGCTGGCTATCTAGAAAAAAACCTTTTGTTTACTTATTCCTTAAAGAGAGAGAAGAGAGCAGGAAGGAGGGGCACAGAGAGAAGCAGGCTCCCCACTGAGCAGGGAGCCCAAAGCGGGGCTCAATCCAGGGACCCCAAGATGACCTGAGCCAAAGGCAGATGCTTACCCAAATGAGCCACCCTGGCACCCCCCCCCCCAAGATTTAGAGCCCCTCTCTAAACTGACACAAAGAAACAGAAAATGTAATTACCCCACATATGTAACAAAAATTGAATCTAGGGACGCCTGGGTGGCTCAGTTGATTAAGTGGCTGCCTTCGGCTCACATCATGATCCCAGTGTCCTAGGATCGAGTCCCACATTGGGCTCCTTGCTCAGCAGGGAGCCTGCTTCTCCCTCTGCCTCTGCTGCCACTGGGCCTGCCTGTGCTCGCTCTCTCTCTCTCTCTCTGGCAAATAAATAAATAAAATCTTTTAAAAAAAAGAAATTGAATCTAAAATTAAAAACCATTCCAAAGGAAAAAAAAAGAAATTCAGGCCCAAGTGGCTTCTCTATTAAACACTTAATACATCAGTCATCTACAGAAAGTTAGTACCAGTATTACATGAACCCTCACATACTTCCTAAGGCTGGTATGAGAATTAAATGATAAATGGACTCTTACGTGTTTTAGGTTGAAATAAAAATGTTTAAGATATGCATTGTATCTCTTCTCCCCAGCTTTAACTTTTTACATTAACCAGTTTCAAAGTCACTGGAAGACTTTAACTGTATATAATCAGTATAGCTCCTTGAAGTCAAAGTTTCTTTCTTTCTTTCTTTTTTTTTTTAATCAAACACTATTTCGGTGGTTCCATTGTTATTCCCACACTAGTGCTTTGTACAAAGCTGTCACTATTGTTATTCAGTAAGAAATTTATAGTATTTTTTTTAATTCCACCAACTAACATAATTTAGTTTTGTTTTAAATTTAAGGAAAGAAAAATAATTTGCCAAAGTATTTTTTAAACTTCAGTTTTGAGTTTTTTTTTTTTTAAGATTTTATTTATTTATTTGACAGACCAAGATCACAAGTAGGCAGAGAGGCAGGCAGAGAGAAAGAGAGAGAGGGTGAAGCAGGCTCCCTGTGGAGCAGAGAGCCTGATTCGGGGCTCAATCCCAGGACCCTGGGATCATGACCTGAGCTGAGAAGGCAGAGGCTTAACCCACTGAGTCACCCAGGCACCCCTCTTCTTTTTTTTATTGGGTCTTTAAATTTATGTTTTTAGTAAGCTCTACACCCAACCTGGTGCTCAAATTCACAACCCAGAGATCAAGAGTAGCATGCCCTTCTGACAGAGCTAGGCAGGTTTGGAAGCCTCCAAACCAACTTTGGGAGCCTCCAAGTTTCAAGGATTTTCAACTTTCAGAAATTAAAAAATGAATCATTAAAGACAACGATATGGGGCACCTGGGTGGTTCAGCTGTTGGGCGTCAGCCCTCAGCTTGGGTCATGACCCCAGCATCCAGGGATCAAGCCCCAAACCAGGCTCCTTGCTGAGCTTCTCCCTCTCTAGCTTCCCCATGCTGTGTTCCCTATCTGTTATAAATAAATAAAATCTAAAAAAAAAAAAGGTGGGAGGTTTCATCTGCCTTCAGCTCCAGTCATGATCCCAGGGTCCTGGAAGCTAGCCCTGCACCCACCTTCCTGCTCAGCAAGAGTCTGCTTCTCCCTACCACTTGTGCCCTCTCTCTCAAATAAATAAAATCTGAGGATGCCTGGGTGGCTCAGTTGGTTAAGCCACTGCCTTCAGCTCAGGTCATGATCCTAGAGTTCCGGGATCAAGTCCCACATCAGGCTCCCAGCTCCTTGGGGAGTCTGCTTCTCCCTTCTCATGCTCTCTCTCCCTCTCTCAAATAAATAAATAAAATCTTTAAAAAATAATAATAATAAATAGTAAATTAATAAAATCTGTTAAAAAATTAAAAAATAAATTTAAAAAAGGACAGTGACATTAAACCACAAAGGTAGTAACTAAAGATCTATCCTAAATAATTATCAATATAGGAAATAAATCATTAGACCCCAAACTAGTCTAATATAAAATATCATTTAATTGCCATTTCAGGACTTGAACCTGCTTCCAAAGCTAAATACCATAACCTCTGTACCTGGCATGATTAGGAATAATTAATTTGAAAATTAGTAAAATATCAAGTTACTGTTTTATACATACACAAACATCTATATACATAAAAGAAACATATATATATGAGCAAATGTTTATGTGAATACATATACACATACTATGTACTAATACTGCCCAATAACTCACTTAAAATTCCTTATATTATTCAGACGTTATTCTTAAATGTTGTGCATTCACTCACCAAACGTTTACATGTACTTCCACCAAGCACTGTGCTAAGCCACCACAGACAGGTAAATAAGACCTCACCCTAAATCTTCAAAGAGTTTACCATCTATGAGAATAACATTAAAAAAAAATTTAAAAACTGTAAGACATGTAAACAACTATAACATAAACCCTATGAACTAGTGATTACAAAAGTAGTTCTCAGTATTCTACCTAGTTTATGGATAGACATACCTCTTGTTATTGCTCTTCTCAGATACTGTTTTGTTTTGCTTTTTTTTAAACAAATTGGAAGGTTTGCAACCCTGCATCAAGCAAGTCTATCACCACTGTTTTTCCAAAAGTATTTGCTCACTCCAGGTCTGTGCCACATTTTGCTAATTCCCACAGTATTTCAAACCTCTTCATTATTATTACATATGTCATAGTGATCTGTGATCAGTGACCTCTGATGTTACTACTGCAAAACTGTACTGGGGTGCCATCAATGACTCCAATGTAAGACAATGAACTTTGCTGAGAAATGTGTATATTCTTTGCTCCGCCAACCAGCTATCCCCCATCTCACTGCTCCTAGTTAGGCATCCCTATTCCCTAAGACACAAGATGGAAATTAGGCCAGTCAATAACCCTACAATGGCCTTGAAGTGTTCAAGGAAAAGAAGAGTCACATGTCCCTCACTGTAAATCAAAAGATACAAGTGATTAAACTTAATAAGGAAAACATGTCAAAAGTGGAGATAGGCTAAAAGCTAGATTTCTCACACAGGTCAGCCAAGTTGTGAATGCAAGGGAAAAGTTCTTGAAGGAAATGGAAAGTGCTACCCCAGTGAACAATGCTAAGAAAGTGAAACAGCCTTATTGCTGGTATGGAGAGCATTTCAGTGGTCTGGATAAAAGATCAAACCAGCCACAACATTCCCTAGCCAAAGCCTAATCTGGAGCAAGGTCCTCTCAATTCTACAAACTTAGAGAAGAAAGGAAAGCTGCAAAAGAAAAGCTTGAAGCTAGCAGAAGTTGATTCATGAGGTTTAAAGAAAGAAGCCATTTTCCATAGTATACAAGTGTGGAAGGTGAAGCAAGTGCTGATGCAGAAGCCGCAGCAAATTATCCAGAAGGCGTAGCCAAGATAATTAGTAAAGGTAACTATACTAAACAGATTTCTTTTAAGTGCTCCATGCTCAACACAGAGCCCAACATGGGGCTTGAACTCACAACCCTGAGATCAAGACCTCAGATAAGATCAAGAGTCAGATGCTTAACCAACTGAGCCACCCAGCCACCCCCTGAACAACAGATTTTAAATGTAGATGAAACAGTCTTACACTGAAAGGAGATGCCATCCAGGATTTCCACAGCTCGAGAGACCTCGATCCGTGGATTCACAGTTTCAAAGGATAGGCTAACTCTCGTTAGGAGCTAATGCATAATGCAGCCTGTGACTTTAAGTTGAAGCCAATGCTCATTTACCATTCTGAAAATCCTACGGCCCTAAAAAATTATGCTATTATCTATTCTGCCTGAGCTCTATAAATGAAATAACAGAGCCTGAATGACAGCACATCTGTTTACAACATGGTTTCTTAAGTATTTTAAGCCCACCAGTAAGACTTAGTACTCAAAAAAAAAAAGATTCCTTTTACGTTCATTGGTAACACACCTGGTCACCCAAGAGCTCTGATGGAGAGGTATGAATGAGATTAACATCATTTTCATGCCTGCTAACAAAACATCCATTCTACAGCCCATGGATCAAAGAGTAATTTCAACATTCATGTCTTATTATTTAAGATATATATCCTACGTAGCTAGAGTTGCCATAGATAGTGATTTCTCTGATGGATTTGGACAAAGTCAACTGAAAACCTTTTGGAAAGGATTCACCATTCTAAATAACATTAAGAACATCTAATTCATGTCAAGACAGCAAAATATCAGTAATAACAGGAGTTTGGAAAAAGTTAATTCCAATCTTCAAGGATGATTTTGAGGGGTTTTGGACTTCAGTGGAGGAAGTAAGAATAAATGTATGAAGAGCAAAATAATTAAAATTAGAAATGGAGTCTGAAGATGTGACTGAATTGCATGACAAAACCTTGATGAGAAGTTGTTTCTTATGAATGAGCGAAGTATTTGGTTTCTAGAGATGAATTCTACTCCTGGTGAGGATGCTGTGAAGATCAGTGAAATGATAACAAAGAATTTAGAATATTACATAAACTTGGTTGATAAAGCAGCAACAGAGTTTGAGACTCAAATTCTGAAAGAAAGTTCTATGGTGCATAAAATGTTATCAAACAGTATTATAGGCTGAGGAACTAGTCATGAAAGTCAACTGATGCAAAAACTCCACTATTTTCCTATTTTAAGAAATTGCCACAGCTTTAGCTTCATCCAGACCAGTCAGCAGCCATCAACATGGAGGGAAGACCCTCTACCAGCAGAAAGGTTACAACTTGCTGAAAGTTCAGATGATGGTTAGCCTTTTTTTTAGCGATATATATATATATAGTTTAATATTTTATTTGTTTGAGAGACAGCACAAGTAAGCAGAGCGGCAGGGAGAGGGGGAGAGAGAGAAGCAGGCTCTCTGCTGAGCAGAAGCCCAATGCGGGGCTCGATCCCAGGACCCTGGAATCATGACCCAAGCTGAAGGCAGCCGCTTAACCAACTGAGCCACCCGGGCGCTCCTTTAGCAATATTTTTAAATTAAGATATGCATGTTGTTTTGTCAGACATAATGCTACTGCACACTTAACAGGCTACAATGTATTATAATATTAATTATTATACATACTTTGAAAAAAAAAATTAGGGGTACCTGGGTGGGCTCAGTCTGTTAAGAGTATGCCCTCAGGGGCGGCTGGGTGGCTCAGTGGGTTAAAGCCTCTGCCTTCCACTCAGGTCATGATCCCAGGGACCTGGGATCGAGCCCCAAATCGGGCTCTCTGGTCAGGAGGGAGCCTGCTTCCCCCTCTCTCTGCCTGCCTCTCTGCCTACTTGTTATCTGTCAAATAAATAAATAAATAAATCTCAAAAAAAAAAAAAAAAAAAAAAAAAAAAGTCTGCCTCCAGATCAAGCCACAATCCTGGAGTCCTGGGATGGAGACTGCATCCAGCTCTCTGCTCAAAGAAAGGGCCTGCTACTCCATCTCCCACTGACAGTCCCTTTGCTTGTGTTCTCTCAAATAAACAAACTCTTAAAAAAAAAAAAAGGTAAACAAAGATTCATTTGACTCATTTTATTGTGATATTCACTTTATAGTGGTGGTCTGGAACCCAAACCCACAATATCTCCAGGGTATGCCTATACTGATCTATTTTTATTGGTGTACCACTATTGTCAAGTGCCCTTCCTGGCTCTTCACAACTCCTCATTAAATCCCAATCCTTAACTCTGGAACAACAAACCCATCTAGTCCCTCTTTCATCATTCAATTCCCGGAGGCTTTTTTTTCTCTCTCTTTTTTCAAGAGCCTCTTAAAGAAGGATCTCTTTACTCCAAATAAGAGAAGGTGTAAAACCATGGATTGAGTCATTCCTCATGTTATTTGGAGGAAGGTGAGACTGCTGCAGCTCACACCTGCTGCCCAAAATTGTGAAGCTGTCCAGCAGTAGTAACCCTGAAAGCTCTATTTATAGTTAAAAATAGGAAGGGGGGAAAAAAAAGGTGTGGGGCAGCCAGTTGGCTCAGTCAGTTAAGTGTCTGCCTTTGGATCAGGTCATGATCTCAGCTCTCTGCTCAGCAGGGAGTTTGCTTCTCCCTTTCACTCCTCATCTGTGCTCTCCCTCTCTCTTTCAAATAAATAAAATTTCGCCTAAAAAAAGAAAGCAAGCAAGCAAAAAAGATCCTGAAGTCCTAAGAAACAAGCTTTAGAGTATGTAGCTCCAAAAGTGCCAAGTGGGGAAGGGTGGCAGCAGAGTCAATAGTGGCTAGGATGATATTATGCCGTATAAAAGAAAACTTGGTATTTGAAATGTATTATTCTACTTTTCTTGAATACTTCTTCCCTATAAAATAAATGATATAAACAAATTTAGGTATAACCACTGTAATGAAGCTATGAAGAGGTAACATAAGAGTACAAACAAGCTAGAAAGCATTTCTAAGTTAGTAGAGTCCAATCCTTAAAACCTTTGATTTATTATAGAATGCCAACTTTACTGTATTTTCAGTTATCCATTATCAAATCTTCGCTAACCAAATTAATCAAGATTAAATTTAATTTTTGAACAAGATTAAAAAGTTAGTAAAATGAAGGGCCACAAGACCAGCAGCATCACGCATAAACTCACAAGTACTGACCACAGAAAACAGAGACCACCAAGATATTCTGAAAGAAGCTATAAATACTGAAAAGTATTTATGAAAGTATTTTTGTCTTATTTCAATAAAATTAAAACAACTATATGTTTACTCAGAGTTTTTCCTCATATTTTACAGTTGTAATCATGGACTCTGACACTACTGAGTCCTTTAATCACGTGACATAGTATATGTTATGCTAGTGTCTTCAGCTTTATTTTAATGGCTATCTAATATTCCATAGTAATTTTTAAATTAGTCCCCCAACTTTCTGATATTTATCATATAATGCTGAAATCGGTATTCATATACATACTACATTTCCTATATTTGAAGTTACTTCATTAGACTACACCTTATTTTGTAGTTTTGTTTTTTTTAAATCAGAATAGACTACATACAGCTGGGACTTGACTCTAGTATCTTTTTAAAGATTTTTATTTATTTTTTGGTCAGCAAGAGAGAGAGAGAGCACAAGCAGGGAGAAGTAGGCAGAGGGAGAATCAGGCTCCCCATTAAGCAAGGAGCCCAATGCAGATCTCAATCTCAGGACTCTGGGATCAGGACCTGAGCGGAAGGCAGCCACTTAACTGACTGAGCCACCCAGGTGTCCCTTGAATCTAATTTTAAAGGAATGAGAACTTAGGTAGACTAAACTTGGAGATTCTGGAAGCTCCTGATCACTTAGAATCCCAGAGGCACTGGAACAGGGTAAAAACAAGTAATTTGGACAGAATAGTAACAGTACTTTAAAAAATGACAGGATTCAGAAACTGGGTGACTTTAAAATGCAATGTTAACATTAAAGTTTCAAAACACTCTTTTATCTTCTAAGAAAAGGATATTACCCTTTAGATGTGATTCTGAGAAAGCTGTAAAAGCCAAACTTCCCACAGACTACTGGATTGTAGGTAAAGGAGTCAAAGGCTTCTACAGGAATACACACTCACTCACATATATCTCAACTATTTTGTTAAATACACGCACAAGGAGAGATATAAACAAAACTGGCCCTGAACTGGTCGTTGTTGAAGCTAGATGACGGAATTCATTACTCTTTAGTCCACATGAAATTTTAATTAGAAGTTAGACTCGTGATGCAAAACAAAAAATTACAATCCCCGGTAGGAGTTATTTATGGGCGGCTTTTAATTTTACTACTGCAGAGAATGAAAGCCGCTGTGTCTTTCCTACTGCCTAACTGTAAACGGACCCTCCATGGATCCTGATCCTGGCAAAAGTTTACGCTGGCGAGTTTCGAGTCTTCAGCTCCAGCACCCCGGAAAAGGGGAGCTGAGAACACAAAGAAGAGAGAGGCAAGGACAGCGCCTCGGGCTCCTCACAAGGTTTCCCATAAGACACGGAGGAGTCTGCGAAACCGGGCAAAGACCGAAACTCGCTTACGCTAAAGAGAAGAGCAATCTCCTCCGGCCAAAGGGGGCTCCACCTCAGGAGGCCGCCCCGCCGGGTACAGGCGACCAGACTCTCGTGGTCAACGCAGACCCGGATCTTTCCGACGTCTCTCTGGACCCGTGGAAACGACACAGGGGTGCTACCGAGACCGCGGGCCGAGCGCTGTCACCAACAGGAGCCGAGGCCGCGGCGTTTCCGCCTTGGCGGAGACTCCTCGAAGCAGGAAGAACAACAGGAAAGTTTCGCCGCCTCAAGTAGCCAGGACTGGCGGTATCCAAGCCGGTCCCGGCCCTGCCAAGACCCCCATCCCCGCCTCAGACGGCCTCCCGAACCACGGACCACCGGCCTGACCCCAAACCCAGGATTCCCTCCCTTTCTCTTCGTTTGCCACCTAAGGCTCGTCTGAATCCCAGACTAGGGGCTCCTAAACCCGGAGCGCAGCGGGAGGAGAAAAACAAAGACCCTTGACGCGAAGACTGCCACACTCACCTGCCTGAATCCAGGCGTAAAAACGGCTGAGAGGAACCTGGCACTTAAAGCTCAGCATCCAAAATGGCGGCTCGCTCAGCCTCGGCACAAACGAGCGCGGGCGGAGGGATCTGCGGGACCAAGCTAGCCACGCCCCCCTCCCAGAGATTGGCTGCGCGCCCGCCGCTCCCGGAACTCACGTCCTGAGGGGCTCGAGGTTCCTACATTCAGCTCCCTTTGGAGCCGGCGCGATAGGGACTACTTCCCGCGGCGGAGGCATGAGTGGTGACGCGTAAACACGTCACGCCACCTGCGTGGACACGTCACGCCTCCTGCGTGACGATGGTCAGCTGGCAGAGGCGCACCCGGGGTAGGGCGGGTCTTACGGTGGGCTTGGAAAGGCGGGCGGGAGTGGTTTGTTCTCTTCCTCGTTGCCCAGTACGTTTTCCCGGATTGTTCCAGTCCCTCGAAAAACTGGCTCCAGTACTACCTTTTGGACATCCGGAGTAACTCCCTGAAATTTGCTCCCGTCCTTCTCTCGACTCCAGTCGCCCTAGGAGCTTGCCCCCAGGTGTCGGGTTCTTTGCTCCAGCGGCAATGACTGAGCAGGTTTCGATTCTTTAGACGGCTGTTTATCCAACCCTTCACCCGAGTGCCTTAGTTGCCCTCCATCACTCCATTGAGGTCCTCCAATCGCTCTGCCCCTCCTTTAAACAAACCTGATTGCTCTTTCGAGCCAAATCTCCAGTCTGTATTATTGAATTCACTAATATTTCCCTAACAACGCGTTCTACGGGAATTTACCTTAACTCTATTCAGAGGAAACTTTCACTTAGTTTTCTTTGTTTTTTCACTTGAAGACCGGTCCTCCGGTCAATGAGGGAAGGGGCTTCCTCGGCTCTTGGCCTCTAGGAGAGGTAATTCTGCCCCCTACCGTAGAGGCTGCATCTACCCGGGACCAGAATTGGTTTGGGAAATTGTAACGCGGTCGTGTGACAAGAATGGAGCTATGCGTTACTGGATGAGGTTTATATGAATTTAGAGACAGCGCGTTTTTGTAACCACTTGTAATATTTCCTTAAAAGACCGATTCCAGAACCTCAAAATAGTGTTTGATTCTTTTAAAATGTGTGTGTTGGGGGAGAGGTTTCCCCTGTAAATGCATGCAAATATAATTGAGTCTGTCACGCACTAAGATAATGGCATCTTAAAAAATGGGAGTGAGGGCGCCTGGGTGGCTCAGTGGGTTAAGCCTCTGTCTTCAGCTCAGGTCATGATCTCAGGGTCCTGGGATCGAGCCCCACATCGGGCTCCCTGCTCCGTGGGGAGCCTGCTTTCCCCTTCTCTCTGCCTGCCTCTTTGCCTACTTGTGATCCCTCTCTCTGTCATATATATGTATATCTTAAAAAAAAAAAAAAAATGGAAGTGAGGGGTGTATGGGTGGCTCAGTCAGTTAAGTGTCTGCCTTTGGCTCAGGTCATGATCCCAGGGTCCTGGGATGAGTACCCCATCAGGCTGCCTACTCAGTCGAGAGCCTGGCTCTCCCTCTCCCTCTGCAGCTCCCCCTACTTGTTCTATGTCTCTTTCTCTCTGTGTGCCAAATAAATAAATAAAATCTTAAAAAAAAAAAATGGAAGTGAGAGCGGACTGCTCGAACTTAAAGCATTAGAGACACTGCAACCAAATGTAATGTGTGTGGGTCTTGTTTAATGATTACCAACAAACCAACTAGAAAAGACATTTTTTAAACAACCAGGAAAATTAGACCAGGTATTATATGATACCATATGGACGATATATGGACCAGGTATTATATGATACCAACTAACCAAAGAATTGTTATTTTGTTAAGCATGAAAATGGCATTGAGAATTTTTAAGAAAATGTCCTTTGAGAATTTTTTTTTCCTTTAAGAAATTTTTAAACAATAAATCCTTTGCATTGGGGTTAAAATGGGGCAAATTGCATTGGGGTTAAAATTGGGGCAAAAATCTTGATGATCATTTAATTGAGTGAGTTATTATTGTACAATTTTCTCTACCTTTAAGTATGTTTTAAATGTTCATAGTCAGGGCACCTGGGTGGCTCAATGGGTTAAAGCCTCTGCCTTCCACTCAGGTCATGATCTCAGGGTCCTGGGATCCAGCCCCGCTTAGGGCTCTCTGCTCAGCAGGGAGCCTGCTTCCTACTCTCTCTGCCTGCCTCTCTGCCTACTTGTGATCTCTGTCTGTCAAATAAATAAATCTTTAAAAAAAATGTTCATAGTCAATAAGTCAAAAGGTGAAAACAACCCAACCGTCCATTGTCCAATGACCAATAAAAGATGGTACATATATGCAATGGAATATTATTCATTCTAGAAAAGAAGGAAATTCTGATACATCATCTACAACATGGACAAACCTTGAAGCTATTATAAGTATGTGAAATAAGCCAGTCACAAAAGGACATAACACTGTGTAATTCTATCTATACAAGGTCTCATTCAGACCTTGTATAGATACAGAGGTCAAATTCAGAGAAGGAGAAAGTAGAATAGTGATTACCAGAGGCTAGAGGACGGGAAAGAGGGAAGTGGTTCTTTAATAAGTACAGAGTTTCATTTTGGGAAGACAAAAAATTTCTAGAGATATATGGCGGTGAAGGCTACATGACAACATGAATGTACTTAATGCCACTGACGCATATAATTCAAAATAGTTAAAAAGCTAATTTTTAGGTTATATATATTTCACCACAATAAAAAACTGTTCAGAACAAAAATTTTTAAGTCCTTGTCATGAGGGGGATTAAATAAACAGGATATATGCTAATCATTTAAATGAAAAATATGGAACCTTCTATAAGAAAACTGGCTCTAATGAAAAGAGACTAATAAAACATAATAAGCAAATGAAATACATAAAAGTCAATTGGATCCTGGTTAGATAAAAAAGGATATTTGGGGAAACAATTTAGGGTATTCAAAAATGTTTCGAATATTAGGTATTATGAAATTATTGTTTATTTTCACAGGCAGTAATAATTGTAGTTGAACAGGGGAGTCCCCTTATTCTTGGAGTTACATGTTGAACTGTGTAAAAGTAAAGGATCGTGGTGCTTGCAACTTACTTTCAAATTGCTCAGAGAGAAAAAAAAAAGTGTGTATTTATACTATATATACCTCACTGGGAAATAGTAGTTCCCCCCCAAAACTATGAGATTAAGCCATAGTCCCAGCAATAAATAAATATATTCTGATTCTGCTCTTCATTTAGTTTAAAAGAGAATAAAGAGTGAATTTAATACCTTCTCTCTTTTTAAGAGAAAAATGTTTGTTTTTACTAATTTGAGAGTGCATGTGTAGAGTTTAATGAAAGACTTCCCATGCCATTTTTAATTTTTTGGAAAATATTAAAAATTTATGCATTTTTTATTTTAAATTTAACACAAATAGGATAATAACATGTACACTATTCTGTAAACCTGCTTTTTATTTTTATTTTTTAAGATTTTTTTTTTATTTTATTTATTTGACAGAGAGAGATCACAAGTAGGCAGAGAGGCAGAGAGAGAGAGGAGGAAGCAGGCTCCCTGCTGAGCAGAGAGCCCGATGCGGGACTCGATCCCAGGACCCTGAGATCATGACCCGAGCCGAAGGCAGCGGCTTATTCCACTGAGCCACCCAGGCGCCCCTATTTTTATTTTTTAATTAAATATTTTATTTATTTATTTATTTTAGAGAGAGCCATGTGAAACTTGATCGCACAGCCTCAAGATCATGACCTGAGCTGAAATCAATAGTCAAGGACTTAACTGACTGAGCCACCCAGGCACCCCTAAACCTGCTTTTTATGTTTAATATATTCTGTATATCATTTTTTAAGATTTTATTTTTAAGTAATCTCTATACCCATGTGGGACTCAAACTTAAAACCCTGAGATCAAGTTGCACACTGTACTGACCAAGCCAGCCAGGCACGCCATTCTGCATCGGACTCTCTACTCAGCGTGGAGCCTGCTTCCCCCTCTCTCTCTGTCTGCTTCTCTGCCTACTTGTGATCTCTGTCTGTCAAGTAAATAAATAAAATCTTTTTAAAAAAGAAATAAAATAAAAGTGAGATGATTCATTTAGAAAAATTGCTTCCTACCCAGCAGTTGCTTCAACTCACCATTCATCACCTGTATTCTGTCCTAATTATTTATTTGTTTTTTAAAGATTATTTATTTATTTATTTGACAGACAGAGATCACAAATAGGCAGAGAGAGAGAGGAGGAAGCAGGCTCCCCACTGAGCAGAGAGCCCGATGTGGGGCTCGATCCCAGAACCCTGGGATCATGACCTGAGCTGAAGGCAGAGGCTTTAACCCACTGAGCCACCCAGGCGCCCCAGTCCTAATTATTTAGATCCTAGAGCACATCAGTGTAAATCGTACCACACCAGCCAGTTATCCAAACAGTACCTCTGTCCATGGCTGAACATCCCAGTTTCATTCAGAAGCAAAACATAATTGAAAAAATCAAACTGACTCACATCATTTTGCTTGAAAATTCTGTTTTGCTCTTAGGATAAAAATTAATGCATAACATGTCTTTGGCTTACTAACCAGTAACTCTTTTTTCTGTAAATGATTATAACTAGAGGCCATCACAAAAACCCGAGACGGTGCTTGAACGCGGTGGAATAGGGATCCATAACCGGCCTGCAGGCCACGATCGGGAAGGGCTGTTTCTGCACACTCCCTCCGGCCAAGAATGGTTTGTGCAGCAGTGACGGATTGTAAAATACAAAAGAACAAAAGGAAAGAAGAATATGTGACAGAATCCTTATGTGCCCACAAATAAAATATTTAACTGGCCCTTTATGGAAAAGTTTTGCTGACTGCTGCAATGGAAGAAAGTACTACACATTTTGTATGAGAGAAGCGAAAGATGATGGGCAGAGAGTAATTTGTCTTTTCTCCTTTTTTTTTTTTTTAAGATTTTATTTATTTATTCCTCAGAGAGAGAGAGGGAATGCGCATGTGAGCACAAGCAGGGAGAGCAGCAGGCAGAGAGAGAGGGAGAAGCAGGCTCCCTGGTGAACAAGGAGCCTGACAGGGCACTCAATCCCAGGACTCTGGGATCGTGACCTGAGCTGAAGGTAGGCACTTAACCGACTGAGCCATTCATGTGTCCCCCCAACCTTTTTTTTTTTTTTTTTAAGATTTATTATTTGAGAGAGAGAGAGAGACCGTCAGGGGAGGGTCAGAGGGAGAGAATTCTAAGCAGACTCTCTGCTGAGCATAGAGCTAACTCAGGTTGGACCTCACAACCCTGAGATCATGACCTGAGCCAAAATCAAGATTGGACGCTCAACTGACTGAGCCACCTGGGTGCCCCTTGTCTTTATTTTTATAAGCATTAACGTTTAGAAAAGGGAGAGTTTTGGGGCACCCACGTGGCTCAGTGGGTTAAGTGTCCGACTTTAGCTCAACCCTCAGTGGGGAGTCTGCTTGTCCCTCTACTTCTGCCCCTCCCCCACTCGTCCTCTCTCTCTCCAATAAATGAATTCATAAATAAATAAAATATTTTAAAAAATAAAAGGGGGGGTGCCTGGGTGGCTCAGTGGGTTAAACCGCTGCCTTCAGCTCAGGTCATGATCTCAGGGTCCTGGGATCGAGCCCCGCATCGGGCTCTCTGCTCAGCAGGGAGCCTGCTTCCTCCTCTTTCTCTGCCTGCTTGTGATCTCTTTCCGTCAAATAAATAAATAAAATCTTTAAGAAAAAATAAATAAATAAATAAATAAATAAAAGGGAAAGTCTCAAAAATATAAAATAGGGACCAGTCTGGACATTTTCATAGGCCTATAGAAAAATCAAGAGCATTTTTTAGAGCACCTATGGAATGATTTCTTCAGAGAACTTATTAATATCATTAATTGGGGCTACATATGAATATTAAATATTTCTATGGTATTTTTCAGTTTACAAGTTACTTACAAACACATTATTTCAATTTGAGGCTCATGACATTCCTATGAAGCAATGATGGGTCAGAAGTGATTGTTCATTTTTATAGGAAAAGAATGAAGCTCAGAGCTACAGTGATGAGTCCAAGGTCAACAGTAAGCACCAGGGTCAGATCTTGACCCAGATCTTGAGACTATAATACTTTCCATTATCCATAATGATTCACATTCTGGTTTTACCTCAAATTCATGCATATTGATTTCATCAAAAATGAAAAGAAAAATGCATTAAATCATGATTATGATTCTGATTTGGGTTCATATACAAGAGCAAAAGAGAGGTCTCAAATCAGATTGTTTTCATAGCATTTATCATCATTGCAATCATCCTAGAAAATCTAATTTTTCCTTAAATGACTCCAAAGGGATAAAAATATAATCTAGATTCTAAATATAAACTCAAAAGGTGCCTGGGTGGCTCAGTGGTTTAAAGCCTCTGCCTTTGGCTCAGGTCATGATCTCAGAGTCCTGGGATCGAGCCCCACATCAGGCTCTCTGCCCACCGGGAAGCCTGCTTCCCTCTCACTCTCTACCTGCCTCTCTGCCTACTTGTGATCTCTGTCTGTCAAATAAATAAATAAAACTCATTAAAAATTTTAAAAAATACATTAAATATAAACTCAAAAGTTAAAACAATCTCCTTAAAATATAAGATTTATATCCAGACTATATGATACTGGCATAAGGATAAACATATTGATCAATGGTATATAATTGAAAGTCCAGAAGAAAACCCATACATTTATGGTCAACTGATACTCAAGAAGGATAATAAGACAGACCAATGGGGACAGAATAGACTTTTCGACAAATAATTCTAGAAAAACTGGATATCCACAAGCAAAAGAATAAACTTGCAACTCCCTGTCTCACACTTATGCAAAAATTAACTCAAAATGGATCAAAAACTTAAATGTAAGAGCCAAAACTAGAAAACTCTGAGAATACATGGATGTAAATCTTCATGACTGAAGACTAGGAGGTGGCTTCTTAGATATGATACCTAAATCACAAGCAGCCAAAGAAAAAATACACAAGTTGGACTTCATACATAAAAATCGTTGGTGCTTCCAAGGAATAAAAACAGCTTACACAGTGGCAGAAAATTTTGGAAGTCACAGATTCTCTAAGAGTCTAGTCTAACCAGAATATTGAAAAACAACAACTTTCAAAATCAACACTGAAAAGACAAAAACCCAATTTAAAAATGGGCAAAGGAGTTGTATAAGGCATTCTTCAAATGGTTAGTAATAAGCACATGAGAAGGTGTTCAACACCCTTAGTCATCAGGGAAATGTAAGTCAAAACCACAATAAGTTGTCACTTCACACCCACTACAATGGCTATAGTAAAAAAAGAAAAACAATAACAAGTGTCGTCTAGGATGTGCATAAATTGGAACCCTCCTACATTGCTGGTAGGAATACAAATTGATTTAAGCAGAGAGCCTGATGCAGGCACTTTGGTAAACAGTCCGGCAGTTCCTCAAAAAGTTAGAGTTATCAGGGAAGCCTGGGTGGCTCAGTTGGTTAAGTGGCTGCCTTCGGCTCAGGTCATGATCCCGGCATCCTGGGATCGAGTCCCACATCGGGCTCCTTGCTCGGCAGGGAGCCTGCCTCTCACTCTGACTCTGCCTGCCACTCTGTCTGCCTGTGCTCTCTCTCTCTCTCTGACAAATAAATTAAAAAAATAAAAAATCGTAAAAAAAAAAAAAGTTAGAGTTATCATATGACCCAGTAATTTCACTCCTAGGTATATATCTAAGAGAATTGAAAAAATATGTTCACACAAAAATCACACACAAGGGCGCCTGGGTGGCTCAGTGGGTTAAGCTGCTGCCTTCGGCTCAGGTCGTGATCTCAGGATCCTGGGATTGAGTCCCGCATCGGGATCTCTGCTCAGCAGGGAGCCCCCTGCTTCCCTCTCTCTCTCTCTGCCTGCCTCTCTGTCTACTGTGACCTCTCTCTGTCAAATAAATAAATAAAATCTTTAAAAAAAAAATCACACACAAATATTCACAGCAACAGTACTCAGAAAAGCTGGTAAGTGGAAACAACGCAAATAATTATCAACTGACGAATGGAAGTAAAATATAGCATATCCATACAGTGGAGTATTACTTAGCCATAAAAAGGAATGAAGTATTGGAACACTCGGCTGGCTCAGTTGGTAGAGCATGTGATTCTTGGTCTCAGGGTCATGCGTTAGAACCCCTATGTTGGAGGTAGTGTTTACTTAAAAAGAAAAAAATCTAAAAAAAAAAAAAAGCAATAAAGCACTGACACAATGGATATTAACATGTACAACATAGATGAATCTTGAAAACATTATACCAAGTGAAAGAAGCAGACACAAAAGGCCCCATATTGTATGATTCCATTTCTGTAAAATGTCCAGAATAGGCAAATCTGCAGAGACAGAAAGTAGATGAGTGATTCCCAAAGGTTGTGGGGAGGAAGAGTGGGGAGTTACTGCTAATGATTATAGGGTTTCTATTTGGGGCAATGAAAATGTTTTGGAATTAGATTATGGTGATGTTGCACGACCTTGTGAATATACTAAAAACCACTGAATTACATACTCTAAACGTATGAATTTTAGGGGTATCTGGCTGGCTCAGAAGGTAGAGCAGACAGTTAATCTTGGGGTTGTAAATTCAAGCCCTGTGCTGGGTGTGGAGATTACTTAAAAATAAAATCTTCGGGGCTCCTGGGTGGCTCAGTAGTTTAAGCGTCTGCCTTCAGCTCAGGTCATGATCCCAGGGTCCTGGGATCGAGCCCTGCATCGGGCTCCCTGCTCTGCAGGAAGCCTGCTTCTCCCTCTCCCACTCCCACTCCCCCTGCTTGTGTTCCCTCTCTCGCTGTGTCTCTTTCTGTCAAATAAATAAATAAAATCTTTAAAAAAAAAGTATAAATTTCATGGTATGTAAATTTTTTCTTAATAAATGTTTAAATGAAGTTCTTTAAATTATCTTACCTATATTTTGTAAAGCCCTAATGAGCTCATTGTAGAAGTCAGTAAATATAAAACAGATTAGGAAGATATTTCAAGGAAAAGTTTATAGAGTTGAAGTGGCAAAATAATAGCACAACTGAGTTGACTGGGAAAGTGGAAATAAAAAATGAAGCTGAAAAAAACATCCATGATTAATGAAAAAGTATTCTAGATCCACAAGTTTAGGTGAGAACAGAGGGAAAAGAAACTAATTCTTTATTTAGCAATTTTCCCCATATTTGAATATAACCGGAGTCACACCATCTCAGAGAAACAAGAAGGTTATAAGAATAGCATTATTATGATCCTATTTTATTTGCAGCTCAAGGAGATAGAACAAGCTGCCCAGCTTCACACAGTAACTTGATGAAATTAAGAAATTTCACTGAAGGCTTTCTCCTAATGTTTTACCTGCTTGCTATTTTCATGTTGCAAATATCCTCTATGTCAACTTTATTTATTTATTTTTTTAAAGATTTTATTTATCTACTTGACAGAGAGAGATTACAAGTAGGCAGGGAGAGAGAGAGGAGGAAGCAGGCTCCCTGCTGAGCAGAGAGCCCGATGCGGGACTCGATCCAGCACCCTGAGATCATGACCTGAGCCGAAGGCAGCGGCTTAACCCACTGAGCCACCCAGGTGCCCCTCTATGTCAACTTTAAAGTGACAAAACTATATTGGCATCGCTCAGTCTAAACTCATCAAGAATTACTGTTAAGTATGAAAGTCAATGTTTATTCCACCTTGCATTTTTTCCCCAAGTTTTTATTTAATTTCATTAGTTATAGAGACAGTGTTAAATTAGTTTCAGGTGTAGAATTTAGTGGTTGCGCATCACAACAAGTGACATGCTCTCTAATCTCCACCCCCTGTTTAACCCCTCACCTCCCCCTCCCTATACTTGTGAGTGTGGTTTTTTGGTTTGCCTATCTCGTTTCCCCCCTGTGTTCATTTATTTTGTTTCTTAAATTCCACATGAATGAAATCTTATGGTAGTTGTCGTTCTTTGACTTATTTCTCTTAGCATAATACTCTCTAGCTCTATTCATGCCACTGTAAATGGCAAAATTTCACTCTTTTTTATGGCTGAGTAGTATTCTAGTGTGTGTGTGTGTGTGTGCGCGCGCACGCGTATACACACACTACATCTTTTCTTAAGGTTTATTTATTTGAGAGACAGAGAGCATGTGCATGCATGAGGAGGGGGAGGGGCAGAGGGAGAGAGAGAGAAAGAACCTCAAACAGTCTCCCCACTGAGCACAGAGCCCAACGTGTGGCTTGATATCACGATCCTGAAATCATGATCTGAGCTAAAATTGAGAATCCAACACTTAGCCCACTGAGCCACCCACTCACCCCACACTACATCTTTATTCATTCATCAGTGGATGGACGTTTGGCATCTTTCCATAATATGGCTATTGTAGATAATGTTGCTATAAACCCTGGGGTGCATGTATCCAAATTAATATTTTTGTATCCTTTGAGTAAATAACTAGTAATGCAATTTTTTCCACCTTGCATTTTTATATGAAACTGTTTTAGAAACTTCTGGTTAGATGAGACTATTCCACTTTCTGGTTATCTGGGAATTAAAATTTAAAATGAAATTAAAATGTTTCCTTAACTGAAATTAAAGATTAATGATTTCTACCTAAATATCCCAGCCACAATAAAATGAATGAATGAACCTATTTACCCAGCAATTGTGAAGAACCAAGTTCCTTCAATATAGCCATTCTCTCACATTAAACACAAGAGGCAGAAAATAATATCATCTCATTGGAGACTTATGGGAAGAACATTTTGCAAGAACACTTTATGCAAATACTAGGACTTGTTGCTATAAAAACAAGTGTCAGCCTCTTCATTAGCTCTTCTGCCTTCCTGGGGCCAGGAATCACAAGGACTATTTGTGTAATGCTTTCATATCTTCATTTTACTTAATCCTCTGTTTACAACAGCCCTTTGAGAGCAGAGGTTACGAATTATTACATTATTATCCAATTTACATTTTGGGAAGCAGAGGTTCAGCATAGGGACTTGCTCAAAGTCACAGGCTGGTCAGTGGCAGGGCTGGGACTCAATTGAGGCTAGATCTTCTATTACCAGATCCCATCTTTTCACTGCATCCCCTACTTCAGGTAAGCTGTGTTAGAGGCAGTCTTAGGCATTCCACAAGAAGACAGAATAAAAGGAGGAAAAGAAAAAGCAGTGAGGAAATAGGGATGATGACAAGGGAAGGAGGAAATGAGTCTAACCACTTTCAATTGCCCCAAATGTCCCTTAAGTGACAACCGTGCCAAAGTTACTCCGCTCTGTATCTTACGCCCCTAGGTCTACAGCTACTGTTATTTCACTAGTTAACGATCATGCTGGAGACTTAAACGCCTAAAAGAAATGTAAAGATTTTTCTCTTCTGAGATTCTGACAGCAGAACTTGGCCCCTCCCACAAAGGTCCGTGGCCCCTAGGTCTCGGTCACATTAAATGCCTTGGGGGTCGAAAAAACCGCGAATTGTAGGGGGAACCAAGGGAAGAGGGTTTGGGTTGGGGGAGAGACTAAGGTTGAGCTAAGGCGAGGGGGAGCCTGCGGTGGAGCTGTGGTTGGGGGATGTGGGTTTTGTGGCTAAACTCAACGGTGGGGTTAAAAAAAAAAAAAAACAGTATCGGAGGTGACTTTCAGGTCCAGGAAAGCATAGGGGAGCCGAGGGGCTAACCTGGATGAAGAAAGACCGAAGAGGAGGCGAAGCTGCGTGGTCCCCGGGGCGCGAGGATGGAGGCGAGGCCCCCCCTCACACGTCTGTGATTGGATGCTCCCTTAAGTCCCGCCTCCCCAGACCCCCCTCTCCCCTCAAGCCCCGCCCACGCCACCGGGCGCGCGCCTGAGGAGCGGGGAGGGGGACCAGCCCTGAGAAGGGGGGAGGGGGAGAGGAGAGGCTCGTGCACGCGCCTCACTGGCTGCGGGTGCGCGACCAGCGCGCTCCCGCCGCCCGCGTCGCCATCTTTTCCCCCTCCGTCTGTCTGTCTGCCGTTGGCTTTGTCCGTCTGCAGCGCCGCCCCTCGGCTCCCCGCCACCGGCTTGGCTCGAAGCCGCCCTCCGCCTGCCGGGGCTCAGTCCCGGAGAGCCCCGGCCCGGCCAGTCCGAGCTGCGGTCCGGGGCCCATTGTCCGGCGGTCCGTCTGTCCGGAGGCGGGGCCCACGGACGCGGAGCGCCGCAGAGCGCCGAGGCGCCGGGTAAAAAGAACCCCGTCTCCTTCCCCTCCTGGGTTAGGCTGAGGATGCAGGGGCTCCTCGCCCTCCCTCTTGTTGCCGGCTGTCGGTCCTTTTGTCTGTGTCTGGGGAGGGGGCTCCGGCTTGCTCTGGCCGGGGGGGCGGGGGCAGCCCAGGCGCGGACGCTCGCCCAGCGCCGGGTTTCGGAGACGAGGCCGGACCCGGCTGGCTCCCCACCGGCCGTTCCTCTTTCAGTCCCTCTGGCGGTCTCGGGCGCGGGAGGGGCGTCCGCGCCGCCGCCCTCCGGCGGTGGGCCCAGGTCGGGCAGGGCCGGGCACAGCCGGGGCGGCCCCGGCGTCTGACAGGCTGGGGTGGAGCCGGGGGAGGGGGAGGATGGGCGTGGGAGTGCAGACCCGGGTGTCAGTCCCGCGTCGCGGTCTCGCAGAACGGCTTCTAAATTTAGATTTCTGAGAAGACTGTGTCGTCTGAGGGTTTGTCTGAGCCGCCTCGGAAGACCTCTGGCTTTTGTCGATAATTCCTGGGAATCTACCTGTGCTCATGCTGGAAGAAGCCAAAAGGACCATCTCGGTACACATGCTCCAGACCAAAGAAAGTGGGAACAGGGTCAGTGAGGCAGCTACGTGACCGGCTTTCTTGTCCTTTCCCTTTTGGCAGATAAAAATCACTGGGATTCAGGCGAGTTTACTTTGCTCCGTGGGAACTGCACCAGAGCTGGAGGTGGGAGTGCACCCTCTTTTTTAAAAGATTGGATTTCACCTTTTTTTTTTTTTTTTCATGCTCAAGCCGGTGGTGTGTTCTGGAAGCTGCAACCTAACACCTGTGGGAGAGCAGGGATAATGTTAAGGGGAGATGTTGGCCCCCCTCCAAAGGACTCATAACCTCGGTCGAAAGACAAAGCTTCCTTCCTTTTTATATAGAACCCCTTGTAAACCTGAATCTCACTGTTTACCTTTCTTCCTGTCCCGTTTTTTCTTCCAGATGGTGATGTTCAGGCGGCTCTCCATTTACATTTTTTTTTTAAAGATTTTATTTATTTATTGGACAGAGAGAGGGATCACAAGTAGACAGAGAGGCAGGCAGAGAGAGGAGGAAGCAGGCTCCCCGCTGAGCAGAGAGCCCGATGTGGGGCTCGATCCCAGCACCCTGGGATCATGACCTGAGCCGAAGGCAGAGGCTCAACCCACTGAGCCACCCAGGCGCCCCTCTCCATTTACATTTTTGTGTTGGTTTTAGATTCGGGTTTGGGAGCTGAGGCAGTGTTAAAAGTAAAACTGAATGCGTGATCTTTAAGGCAATGTGTCTATGAATTTTAGCTTTTACTGCCTATAAAACTGTTGTCTAACTTCTGAGATCTTGCTGTAGTGTCAAGAATGCACTTACATTGCTGTTTATGTGTGTGTGTACTTTCTGTTTTTTTATTTTCTAGAGTCCACGACTCCACGGACTTTCTTTTTTTGAGGGAGGAAGGGGTGTTTTCCTGTTTTTCCCCTTAATCCCTCAGGTGTGAAGTCCCATTGGGTACCATCTGGTCAGTTCCCCATTCGGCCACTAGGAGGATTGTGAAGTGGAGTGGACACTGCCTATTTAAATATGCAGATACTCATCTGTGTTTCTGACTTGTAGCTTTAGTATTGAACTGTTGCCTCACCAAGATGATCTGAATTGAGCCTGTCTCAAGTTATTTGGTCTTCATTTGGAAGGATCGTCATTACTTTTATCTCACAGTTTCAATTTCTAATCTTGATGAAGAGAGAAAATTTAAAGATTAGTTAATATTTCATTTTTTCCCTTACATAATAGGCGTAGCTCTGCAAATTTTAGGAAAAAATGATAGACAACCTGCATTTTATTCAACTTTCTACTTTGTGATTCCACAGAGCTATAGGAAAAGACCCAAAGTGAATATGCCTTCATTGCTTCCATTAATAAAGTAACTACTTGATTAGAAAGAAATGACCTAGGAAAACAAAACTTAGAACACAAATACATACTGCCCTTTAACCAGTTAACATTGATTTATACTGTATGCATTTGGAGTTGGGGTTGTTGGTTGTTTTTTGTTGTTGTTGTTTAATTTAAGGTCTGAAAAAGAACTATGTTTGATATGCAGATATGATAGAAGACTGCCCGAAAGCTGCTTCCTTTGCCACTTCCTGTGGAGGCCTGTCTTTGCCATTTGCGGTTTCTTTCTTCTTTTGGTAAGGGGAGGCAGGATCTGATTACAGGTCTGAGATCCTTTCTAGCTACACTGAGGAGTTAGTTGCCATAACTGGAGATGAGTCTTCAGTAACTGCAGTGCAAAGTATAGTTAGCGGTGCCTCTCATAAGGCCTTGTAAGGCATTGAACTACTTGTTTATTCAATGTTAAGTACAGTTTGAAAATGCAGGGACTGAAAGAAAACTTAGAGGGTGATCAGATCCATATTCTTATCTTTGGTAGGAAAGACAGTCTCTCTTTTTAATCTGTTTATTCACTGTGCTTTCATAGAAAATTTCACAGTTTTCACTACTAATCCATTTCAGACTCTCTAACAACACTTACTGCTGGGAAAGTCTTTCTTATAAACTAACCAGGAACCTCCAGGCTTAGGTATCTGTTCCCTCCAATTTCAGGGAAGCAGATGCAGGTCTCTGCGGCACTTCTCATTTGGGGAGCTTTTCTCTTTGTTCTTCCCACTGATGTCTTGCTACATAGAGGCTGAATTGAAAGGAGGCACTAAAGTTATTAAATTTGACCGTCACTCCAAAGCATGTGAGCGGGGCCAGATTGATGTTCTACACTGAGGTGTTGAATTAGCAACAATGTGGATGGCATCTGGCTGTTCTGGTGAGAGTTCATCTTCAACATTGGAAGCTTAATTGGTTCTAGTGCCCTGTCATCCACAGTGCTCAGCACTGTGCATACCCCACTAGATAAAGGCTCTATTTTCCATGTTGATCTCATTAATAGAAGCCTAAAATTTTGAGACATTTCCTGTATCACAGGGATGGGATGCTTTGTCACCTCCAGACAAGATAACTTTGGGAAAAAAAACATCTGGAGGCTCCCATTTGTGCAGATTGCAGGGCCTGACTTCCAGTGGGCGTGTAATACGTGAGCTGCCACCCCCTTTTGCTTCCTTTTGCATTCACAGGGGTTATCCCTTTGAGCCTGCAGTGCTTCTGAAGCTGTTTGCCTGAGTTTTTTGTTTCCTTTTCTATCCTCTGACCTTGATCATGATCACTTAATAGTATTCTGGATTCCACAGATAGATTTAGAGTGAAATTCTCTAAATCCTTTGAAGGAGTCTCCTCTCAAACTTCTTGGGATCTTGATGTTGTGCTAGGGACCTATTCATTTCTTTCTTTTTAAAATTCTATTATTTATAACTGGTGAGTTTTATATGCTTAATAACTATTTTTTAAAGTCTTCTTTTATCTTTAATTTTGTCTAATTTCTGGCAGAAATGACATGTGCTAACAATATCCTTTTTATTATAGGTCAGCATCCTGCAAGGAGGTAGTAACATATCCAGTTGTGAAACTGGGAAAGGCCAGAGCTCTCAGATCAGGGAAACATGTCCCGTCGGAAACAGACAAATCCGAATAAAGTTCACTGTGAGTACTGGGTTTTGTCTTCTGGAACCTGGGTACATTACGGGTTGAAATGAGAGAGTCATCTGAATTTAGGTGAAAGGCTCACACTAGTTTGTGAAGGAAAATAGGGTTAAAGAGTTTGAACAAGATTTTAAAATGTGGTTGCTGGAGGTGTTAGAAACCTGTTTTAGTAGGTATACTTGATCATATTAATAAACATTTATAGGATATCTGTACAAAGCCTTGTGCTAGATGCCAGGGCTATAAAACAATGTAAGGATATATAAGGCTATAATGTAGCTACAGATACATAAAATAATATCTAAAAACACAAGGTAGTATATGCTGAGTGCCATATAGGGGTGCTGTAGACTGTGTGTACGACAGAAGTTAAGAAGAGGGAGAGAGTTCCATGGACTGAGGAAGGAGGGAATGCTTCATGGAAGATGCCCTAAACTATGAACTTGAACTGGGCCTTAGAAGGTAGGAAGTGGATTTAAAAAAAAAAAAGAAGAAGAAGAAGGAAGAGATAAAATCAGTAGGGGAAATCATGTGAGCAAAGATATAAGGGGGAATGCACAGGGGCGCCTGGGTAGCTCAGTGGGCTAAGCGTCTGACTCTTGATTTTGGCTTGGGTTGTGATCTTCGGTCGTGAGATTGAGCCCGACATTGGGCTCCATGCTCAGCTTGGAGTCTGCTTGGAATTCTCTCTCTTCCCCTCTATCCCTCCCTCCACTTGCACTGTGTTCCCTGTGTCTCTCTTTCTCTAAAATAAATAAATAAAATCTTAAAAAAAAAAAAAAAAGGAGGGATGCATATGTTCAGGCGATAAGGAGACTTTGTATGAAGCAGAAGTTTTATTTATCTGGATGTCACAGGACACAAGATGAGGTTGGAGATGTTAAGTTCTAGATTGTAGAGGCCTGAAGACCAGTCCAAGTTCATACTATATACCGTGGACTATAGGGAGGTACTGAAGGTTTTCAAGCAGAGCATGTGGATTGACATTTAGAATGTAGTGTTTTAGGGACTATGAAGCAGAAGATGGAATGGATCACATGAGAGAAAGACTAGTAACAGGAAAACCAGGTATGCATTATTGCCTTGCATTGTTTCTCACCAGTTTTAAAGATTTATTTATTTATTTATTTGACAGACAGAGATCACAAAGTAGGCAGAGAGGCAGGCAGAGAGAGAGAGGAGGAAGCAGGCTCCCCACCGAGCAGAGAGCCCGATGCGGGACTCGATCCCAGGACCCCGAGATCATGACCCGAGCCGAAGGCAGCGGCCCAACCCACTGAGCCACCCAGGCGCCCCTCTCACCAGTTTTATATGTATGTTTTATTTCATCAATTAGATTACAGAATTCTAGAGAGAGACTATGTCCTTTTTATATTTCCTGCTATTCCTCTCTACTTCTAGCACTGCTTATAATAGAGGATATTTAAAAGTGTCTCTTTAACAATATAACTGTGCAGATTTGATGGAATTAACCAGTTTCCTATGATCTGGGCAGATGAGCATCCTGACCCAAATGTTTAAAAAAGAGCCAAATAGCACCCTATTGTTATGGAGGACTGACTAAATAAGGTACAGCAACATCTGAAGAGAATTCAGTGGCATGATTACCACAGGTAAAAACCTGTTCTTGAGGAAAGAACTCTACATATGAGAGAATACATTAGTCAAGGAGTTTAAGATAAGAGGATTAAAATTTATTACAAACACACCGGATGTCAGGTACTATGTACCGTATTGGGTAACTTCAAGAGAGAGAGGAAACAGTGCGAACAGAGGAAGTAGGAGGACTTCAACATTGTATGGGTTAATGAGATTAGGGTGGCAGACCTCCATATACAATAATTCTTCAATTTAAGTCTTGGGAAGGTTTTTTAAGAGAACAACTCTAATATTTCTAGGAGTATATTCTGGAATAGATGGCAGTGGAAGTCTGCTTAATACAAAGATGAATGAGTGGTTTAGGCAGGGTTTAGAAATTGCTGCTAAAACAGTGGAAATGTGGTAAGCCTGAATGTGAGGACTGTTAAGAGCAGTATCTCTAGCCCAGGTAATCCAACCCAGAGGTTTAGGAAGATAGTCTTCTCTCTGGTTGAAAATGAGTATTAATAAAAGACACAGATGTGACCCCAAGAAGGCAGGGCAGGAAAGGTACTTTTAGTAGAGATGAGGTGTTCACAAATAAGGCTGTCACAGGAGTTGGGCATTTACCTGTAAAAGCACCTGTCCAAAAAGACTTGGTTAGATTTAAGGGAGTAGCTGGCGGAGATGATGGCATGATTGTGATAAGGCCAGGGGAAGCCAGTGAAGGCCCATATGGTCCGTGCCTGTGTCCACAGAGCTTACATCTGACCGCTGACTCTGTTCCCACCGTAGCTGAATGCAGGATGAGCTGGCATTAGGTCAGAAAACAGAGGGACACACAGACCATGGAGAAGAGAGTATCATACATACACAATGGCAGAAATACCATTTCCAGAATGTGTGAACAGCGTATTGTGGCAGAGTGGGTAGAACTGTGCGGGCTCTGTGCTGGGGACTATTAGAGGGCTGTGAACAGAAATGTTCACCTGCAAAAGCAGACCCCCAGGGAAGGGCTGTGATGCATTTGGGTAGGGAACCGTGGAGGCTTCTCAGGTAATGGACTAAGCCTGACTAAAGAAGAAAAGACCCTGAGGTTTGCTGGTGTCTCCGGACTTTCTACCTAATGACTATGCGGGGACTGAAGCCAATCCTACCTTTTTCAAAAGGGCATCTTCTCATTGCCCAGGACAATAACGGCAAGTAGGAATAGGTAATTTCAGTCTTCTAGCCACTGGAGTCTCCTATTTCCTTGCAGTGAAATTGAACCATTCGAATGTATTGAATTTAATGCTGCTCGTCTATTTAAAGTAAATGGAATGGACTCAAGGTCTGGAAGGCGAGAATGTCTGCACAAGCTTTGCTGAAATGTTAAAGCCAGTCGGCACTTGAGTAGAGTAATGGCTGAGCTCCATTACATCTGCCTTCTGGGAAGGAGATTGTGTGGCATGGAGCTCAAAGCCCGCCTCAAAGAATGTATTAAGAATCCCACTGCTGTAGCGTGACAGCATTTGTCAGATCCACCTTAGAAGCCAATGGGCAGGCTGCGCGGGCAGTTACTCGGCTTTCCTCAGGACTGTCTCTGTATCTAAATTACTGTCATGATTTCTCCTTTCCCCAGAAACATCCAGGCGTACTCGTGTATAGTTTGTTCAGTTCATTAACAGATTTGACACAGAGCTTTCTGAATAAAAGCCCAGAATTGTTAGTCTCAGAGAAACTGTGGATGGACTATTAGACCTTCCTCATCTCACCTCCTTCTGAGTACAAGTTTCTGTCAGCTGTTTCTAGAGAGGTTGAAAATAGAGTCCCCTGTACACTCTCATTTGGTGTGTTTATGCCAAGCAAACCACTAAGAAAAGGAAAACTTTTTTCCTTAAGAAAAACTTTTTAAGACACTTTTGTTTTCAGATTGCAAAGTACAAACAAAACTAAAAACTTTGAACTTCAGTAAAATCTTCTCGGCTTTTACAGACAAGTAGGGAAAAAAGCCTTTAAAGTCCCTTCTCTTCCAAAAAGCACAACTTGTTTTGTCCTTGTTCGTTCTGTCAGCATCCTTGTGAGGTAAATGGCTGTGTTCCCAGCATGTGGTAGTACCTTGGGTTTTAGAGACTGTCAGCTGGAATGGAATCCTAAGCTCCTCATTCCCAAGATTAGCTCATTTTTTCTGAATTTGACATCTGCTCTCTTAGAATTTTTTTTTTAGCTGCTTTGCTTCACTTTATTTTAGTCAGCCAGAAATTGGCATTTATTTAATTGCACCAAGGACTCAATACAGAGAATTGTAAATCTTTGCCTTTCTAGTAACTTTCATCCCAGGCTTCTCGTCTGTTCTACAAACTTGCTAGAATGGCCTTGTTCTTGTCTGGTCTGAAAAACCTTAGCCAAATCAAACGGTATTTTGATTTCATACCACCCCCCTCCTCCAAAAAAGAGAGAGCTCGCACCTTCATTTTTTTTTTTTTTTTAAGATTTTATTTATTTGACAGAGAGAGATCACAAGTAGGCAGAGAGGCAGGCAGAGAGAGAGGGGGAAGCAGGCTCCCTGCTGAGCAGAGAGCTCGATGCAGGGCTCGATCCCAGGACCCT
>NC_081573.1:46140890-46179824 GCF_022355385.1 Mustela nigripes
AGAGAGAGATCACAAGTAGGCAGAGAGGCAGGCAGAGAGAGAGGGGGAAGCAGGCTCCCTGCTGAGCAGAGAGCTCGATGCAGGGCTCGATCCCAGGACCCCGAGATCATGACCCGAGCCGAAGGCAGCGGCTTTCGCACCTTCATTTTTACTGCAGAGCTTAGACGACTTGTTCTCAACTATTAATAGACAAATAAATACCCATGTTAAATAAGATGGTTGCCCTACATTAATATCTAGGGACCTGAGGGTTTTTTTAACCTACTCCAATAGTCTCAAGATAGAAGGAAATAATAATTCAGCATTATAAAAGCAGGCAGTTATGTAACACTTCTTAAGCACCTGTATCTCTATGGATCACATTTGACTTGAGTTATTATGACATACTTTTAGGTAAGTAAAAGGTATCACTATCTTTTTATGAAAGGATAATTCTGGAGAGTGGGATTTAGAGTTTAGGTAAATAGTGACTACTGGAGGATCATTCATTTACCTTCTCCTATGAGATAAGCCAAAATCACTTTTCTAATAATTTTTATATATTTTGCTTTATATTGATAGAAATAGCCCTAATGAATAAAGTTTCCATTGGCCTTTGTAAGTCAGGAATAGAACCAAATAGAAGAGAACAGTTTTTCTTTCCCAACAGCCAAAAAGGAATAACAATTAATTCATTCCAACAATCCTAAGTGAGATTGCCAGCAAAAGTCCTAGACAGGGACATCTTCTGGATAGACTCTTCTCTGTTCTGTGAAGGCCTAAATATTAGACAACATCAATAGACAAAAATGTTGAGCTCAAGTTTATGGGTCTAAACTGAATTCCTAGTTGATCTGGAAAGTCATCCTTTTAGATGCCCTTTTACTAATCCAATGGTAATTACCCTTGGTAATTAAGGGGGGAAATAAGTATTCTTCGTATGTTATAAACCTAGTTTGTTTCCGAGTAGGTTTCTTTAGAGATGAGAAGTGTCACTGATGAGAATGGTCTGCCCCTTGATAATTATCTGCTGGTATATAATATATCCCTTAGGGCCATTTCTGCCCATAGTTTCCATGTCCGGAAGCATGCATCTATCCAGAAGAATTCAGTAACAGTCCACTTGGCCACGGTCTTGTGGTTACAGTACAACCACCATGAAGAAAAGTATTTTCCTTCTGCAAAAAGAGTGAGGAGGTACTATAATAGAATTCACTGTTTGCCTTCTCTAGCAGTAATTTATACCCAGTTTGTGATTGTGATATTTTAAAAATGGACTTAAAGCTGCTTATTTTTCTTTTACTGGAGGGCTTTGTGGCTAGAAGTTCACTTGAACCCTGAACACCTCTACTCCCACTCACAGTATTGATCAGAGTAGCCCCAGCATGGTAACTTATCACAGGGTATCAGAACCATCAAAATGATAGGTCTCTTTGTCAATTACTGGCCCTGAGAATGTTACTTTGGTATTTGAGGTGTAGCATCAGATTCTTATGATACAAAGGTAACATTATCGCTATGATCAGAACCATTCTTCTCACAGAGATAAGTGTTTGTTTTCAGCAAAATCACTCTGATGAACTATCTAACCCCACATCTCTGCTTGAAAGCAGTTTAAAATAAGGATTTTAGAGCTGTACAGACCTCGGTTCAAATACTTTGCTTTCCTATAAACCTGAGTTTTCTCTTAAGTAAAGTATGGGTAGGAAGAATACCTAACACATAGAGTTTTGCAGAGAATCTTTAAGATAGAAATTATAAAGCACTTAACAGAGAGCCTGGAACTAGGACATGCCAAATAGTAATTATTAGTGTATAACACTTAGCATATGGATGCTCACTGAATTTTTGCAGAACAAATGCCTAAAGTGAATCACATGAAGCCTACTTCATGTCAGATTGCCCAAGGACTTATAGCACAGGTCAACTGACCATTTCTCCTACCTCATTGTATCCTGTCTTGGAATCTGAGCCTGTTTACTTTCCTTTCTCTCCATTAAGAAAGCGCCTGGCCTATTGTCAGACATTTCACTAGGGCTTTTTATTAGTCTCTCTTGGTGGCTGGAGAATGGGGACTGTAGTTTCCACTCTGACTGAGATAATGGAAACCTCGAGAAACCCAATTCTCTTTTCTCCTGCTTGGCCTCTTGGAAATAAAAGAGCACTTAAATGTTAACTCTTCAATAACCACACAGATCCTAGGCAGAGTTCATCGAAAGTAAATGCATAATCAAGGACAGGTCCAGGGCTTTTGGATATTCCATTACAAGAAAAGAAAAAAGAAAACAGACCACGTTGATCAAGGAAACTGATAAAATATTGTTGCAAATTGGTTGCTGTCTTTCAGGGAGTTTGTTCCTCAGCAAAAATCCATTCATATATTACTTGTTCTTTTAATCTACTATTCAGCTAGTTGTTGATTTGCTTGCGGTTTATTCTGATAGACACAGAAGTAGAGTCAAGGAACAACTTCCAGAGCATGTCTTGGAAAGAAGATGGCTGAAGATGAGATTAGAGAGATTGTTATTGTAAGGGTTAGTTGAAGCACTTGTTTGTAGTCAGAGCTAGACACTGAGCCACGGCCATAGTGTTAGTATACTAAGAATCAGAGATTGTGCCCAGATTTGTTGCCCTATCTTTATCATCCTATCACTTCACCTCTCTGCCTCTCTCGCCAATCCTGATGGAAGGTTATAAATGGAATTGAGATTCTGAAGTTAAATTTGTAAAGTAGAAATTGATTACCTTTTGAAAGGAGTCAAGATTAGGAGGATTTAAGCAAGTGATGCTTTCTAGAGCATCTGGCTTACTGCCCGGGAAGAGTAGTGGTGCCCAGAACTCCAGGAGGCAGCAAGCTGACTTAGTGATGGATGACCCCACCATGGGGTACCTGCCTGTCTCCTACCTTTGAATGGTCTGACTTTTCAACCAGCTTCCCTGGGGATACATGCTGCCCAGCTGGTGGCCTGACTATTTTTCCTTGTGACCACCAGGGGATCAAGTATTTGCTGGGCTAGAAGAGCAAGCCCGCCAGGCGATGATGAAAACTGATTTTCCTGGAGAACTTGGCAGTCAGCGACAAGCTATCCAACAACTAAGAGATCAGGACTCCAGTAGCAGTGAGTTCTGCACCTTCTGGTAATGACTCAGGGCAATGGGAGAAGAATTATCAGAGTGTGTGTGCTCTGGGGATTGTGCATGGGGGTTGGGAGGAAGATATGAAGAAGATTTGTGGATCCTCAGTGTTCCCAAAGATGTTCTAAGGTGTACGAGCATATGCTTGTCCAGAGAGAGGACAGGTTTGGTATTATATATTTTTTTTAACTCATGGACTGCTTACTTGGTGCAGTACCATACAGGGATAGGTTTGTGATGACTGTGAGACAGGGGCGTAGGGATTATTAGTGCTCACCCTGTCCCTGAGTTAGGTCAGTTGAAAAGAATCTCTGTCTCCTAGAATCTATTTACTCATAATTAACAAAATGTAAGAGTGGCATTAATGAAATTTTTGCTTGAGATTTCATTATAACGTTATATAAGAGGATTTCCTTACTAATGAGATTATGCATCATATGAAGTGCTGAAGTCAAAGTCAGAGCACCTGGCTGGCTTGGTAGAACGGACAGCTCTTGATCTTGGAGCTGTGAGTTTGAGCCCCGTAGTGGGTGCAGAGATTACTTAAAAAAAAATTTTTTTTAATGGAATTTTTAAAAAGGAGTAAAATGTTAAAGTCAAGGTCTTCCCACCCCAAGTCCTAAGTAAATCCCTGGAAGGAGATGGAAAGACAGTGGCTGGTATCTTGCTGAGCCTCACAGCTCATCTGTTCCGGGAGCTGCCTGAACAGACACATTTCCTAGAATGATCTCCTTACTTTACTAATCACATCCATCTGATATTGGTTGGTATTACTGTCAATTCAGAGTGAGATTTTTAAATTTTTCTCCACATTTGGGATTGAAGAATAAAAAAGGAAAGAATTCAGCACCTTCTAGGAACTACAGTTTTCACTCTAAGTAATAACTTAGCAACAAAAAAACAGTAATAATTTAGCGTCTAATAGCAAAGAAAAATGAACCAAAGATTTCTAGAAAACCTGTGGGAGCTACCCGTTTGAGTAACAGGATAGGAATGGCAACATCTATAAAGTCTAATAGGCTTCCATTCTGGAAAAGCTGCATCGTCCCTCTAGATGGCATACTTATTTTGTAAAAATCATTTTAGTAGAGAGGTATGTTTGGATTTTTTCATCACTCATGTAATGTGTCTGATACAATGTTGTCTTAGACTAAGTTTACAAATATTCCAAATAAACTGGTGAGAAAATATGGTATGATTTAATCTGTTCCAGTCCTTCATTATTTAGATGAATTCAGATGAAAGCTTTGGGCTAGGGAATAAGGCATACAGGGCCCAAATCCAGTCCCCCAAACAAGTAGAATATCTAATAGAGACATATGTAACTACTAGCAGATGATTTGGTTAGATTTTCTTATGAAGAAAAAGAATGTAATCAGTTTTGCCCAGATGCTGGTGGATTTCAGAATTATACAAGGTAGTAGTAGAAAGAAGACAAGAAACGCTGTTAGCGGGAAAAGCTGAGTCTCACAGGTGAAAGTCTACCTTATATTTCTCTTGCTCATAGTCAGGCCCAGGAATCCAGGATCTTAATGTGGTTGGGTTGGGGCTGGAGTCTCACAGCTTACCTAGACTTGGCTTCCTTCTTGTGATCTTCAAGGTACTAGAACTTTTTTTCCCTTTTAGAAATTCCCTTTTTTATTGTGTGTGTGTGTGTGTGTGTGTTTTTTTTTTTAATGTTTCCCCTACCATTTTATAAGTAATAGGGGAAAACATCAGCCCATAAAAACCTTGCAGATCCCCCAGTCACAGGCAGACCACTCCCCCATAGCCACATCCTATCCCCTAAATGAAAACAAACTCAGTTCTTTAGTCACAAGAAAGTATATTTCATCCTAAAGAATGGCCTGTTCCCTTTACTTAATACAGTCAGTTATCTGTCAGATAATCCAGAGAACCAACAGAAACAATGGATTTATTTAGCCTAGAATTCTGAGTTACTAGCAGAGTAAGAACACCCTGAGTCAGGTAGCATAACAAATGGCCTAAGGTTGGTTGCTGTACTCTTTTTTCCACTGGACTGAACAAATCTTTCCCTATAAGGTGACATCACTACTACCTCATCTCTTGAAAAGAGGAAGAAAAAAATTTGTTGGTTTTTCTCTTAAGTGTGCCTTAGGGTTTGTTGGGAGAGAAAGGATTAGTGGGACTCAGAATAGAATAGTACATGTGATGCCATTGGAAAAACTGTACCAGGGGGGTTATGGAGAAAAGTAAGTAATAGAATCAGTGAGAAGTGTGGGTAAGGCAGAGTTCGTGTGTTGTGGGAATGAGCATGGTGTGAGGTGCGTGGGAGGTGTGATTTCAAGTATGAAATGTTTGGAATCGTGTAAGAATTATTTTTAGGATAACATACAGGGCCCAATTAACTGTTGTCTAATGCAATTTTGCCTGAGATTTTCTCTTTAATGTAAATGGCATTATAAGCAATAGCTATAGCTCTTCCACCAACATGATTTGTACCCAACTATACCAACTGTACATTGATACAAACTCCATTGTGGAAGACTCGACTATATTTTCCATTATAGCTACAAACTCTAAGATGGAAAGCAACTCAAGATGTATTCATGCAAAAATCAGAACAAGTGACCAATTTGTATGTTCCAGGTGACAGTGAGGGTGATGAAGAGGAGACCACACAAGATGAAGTCTCTTCCCACACATCAGAGGAAGATGGAGGGGTGGTCAAAGTGGAAAAAGAGTTAGAAAATACGGAACAGCCTGTTGGTGGGAATGAAGTGGCAGAGCACGAGGCAAGTGACAACAGCTCCCGAATTCAGGACCCCCAACCCTTCTACTTGGCTCTGATGTGCTTGATTCACAGTAACGATCTTGCCTCTGGTAGTCTTGTAGGCCTTCATGTAAAGAGTTTCTTCCTTCACAGCTCCATTTACCTAAACCCCACACACAGCTCTCATCACACCAGCTTTCCTATCCTTCCACGTATCACTAACCCAGGTACAGCTTCCCCACTTCTTTCCAGACAGAATATCCACTTTTACAAGACTATCAGCCGACTTCTGAAGTATACTCTGCAAATATAAGTCAGAGTGTTACCTGAGGTGCCAACTTCTCTCTAATGTGTTTCCTGAGGATTCCTGCAAGAAGCACAGCAGGAGGAAAACTAATCTTCTCTCTGCAGAGTTTACTGTGGGGAGTGGGGGATAGATCAGCTCTCTTAGGGCCGCCCTGTGTCCTCAGGGCAGGAAGCCTTGGGGAAAATAAAGATAGGAGTAAATGTGATTCCCTTTCCCTATTACTTTTCCCCTCAGTCCATAATGGGAACCTAAGAATAACATGTGATATCAGGTTGTATTCCTTTTAACAGGACACCCTGTTAAAAGAAGTAGGGGTAGGGCAAAGAGTGGTAAACAGTCTTAATGAATTGCCTACTTGTTGATTTGCAGGTCACAGGGAACTTGAATTCTGACCCCTTACTTGGACTTTGCCAGTGTCCCCTGTGCCAGCTAGACTGTGGGAGTCGGGAGCAGCTGATTGCTCATGTGTACCAGGTATGGGCTGGGGAGCCACGCGCTCCAGAACATGGGTGCCGGCACCTGGTTTAGCCTTTGCCTCCAGCTCCCAGGGGAACCTTGGGTTGTTGCTTCCAGTAAGACTCCACTCTAGTCCCCAGAATGTTTTAAAGAATAAGTGGAATGTGTTGGGTAAACCTGTTCTGGGTTCCCAGAGACACACACTCTGAAAATTAAATATTTTTTTTCCAAATTACTTAATGCACTTTTGTTTGTTTATGTATCGATTAGGGGTGGGTGGAGCAGGGGCAGAGGGGGAGAGAGAATCCTAAGCAGTCTCCACACCCAGCATGGAGCCCAGTGCAGGGTGCAGGGTTTGATCTCACAACCCTGAGATCATGACCTGAGCCACTGAGTCACCCAGGTGCTTCAATGCATATTTTAAATAGTGAAATAGAAACTAACATCTGTTAATAATGAGGCCTTGTTTTAAAGAAGAAAAAATGAGTTAACATAAATGTTTCTATTATACTAGAAGAAGTGTAAATGAGGGGATCAGAAGAACACAAGCTTTTCGTGCTCTGCTCTCTGATCCAGTTGCAGAGCACCTCTGCCTTGTGATCTGTACTAGAAAGGCGTTAGCACACATGGCAGCCTGGGTTTTGCGTAGTTGGTTCATGAAGGGAGGCCTTTCTTCAGAAGATTGTTTTTCAGAGGATTTAAGAAAAGGCAGGACAAAATGCTTTTGGATACCAGTCTTCCTTGCCAGCTTTTACACTTGGCTTTCATTGCTCCCTTAATATGCACCTGTACCTGCACAGTGTGAGGCTACAGACAGAAATTATCCCAACCATGAATTCTTTGCAGGTTTTGAAGAGGGCTCTGGCTCTGGAGCTTTGTTGTTTACAAGCCAGCTACATGTTCCAGAATATAGTCAAAACTGTAATGAAATCTGAACAATAATCGGATTGGCCTGGCCCTTCTAAAGGGTCGTTAACAGAAGAGACTCTTACTTTTCCAGGTGCTAAGCAGGGAGAATAGTTGCAAATTCCTTGTTCTGAGACTAAGGAGAAGGGATATTTACCAGAGAGCAGTTTCTAAGTGGGTGTAGATTACTTTAAAGGAAGCCTGAGCTGACAGATGAAGACTCTGTTTTACAGCACACTGCGGCAGTGGTGAGCGCCAAGAGCTACATGTGTCCTGTCTGTGGCCGGGCCCTAAGCTCCCCGGGGTCCTTGGGTCGTCATCTCCTAATCCACTCGGAGGACCAGAGGTCTAACTGTGCTGTGTGTGGAGCCCGTTTTACCAGCCATGCCACGTTTAACAGGTTAGCTGGTCACCTAACCCTCTTGCTCTGGGAACAAATTATTGGGTGTGGGTTCTGCTTTCACAAATGAAAAGAAAGCCTAGAGATAGGTAATGCAAAGGTGACTGACTCTGGAAATACAAGTAATGAAGCCAATAAATAAATCCGTTCCATTAGATATCCCCAAAGGGAAATGAATTCTCATTTCTTTCCCTATTAGAGTAATATTTTCATCTACAAAGATGTTGGGGGCAGTCCAATAACATTCATGATAAAGCTTAGAGAGGTTACAGGGAGCTAAAAGGCCCCTGTGAGGACAAAGTCTGTACTGTGTCCCAGGAAGGCTGGAACTGTATGAATTGTGTCCTAGTTAAGTTTGCCTAGGATACAATGCAGAATCGGCCAGGGCAGGAGGGGTGGACTCCCCTAAAGGCAGCCTCTACCTCAAGAGGGACCACCATTTCCACAGTAGGACTGCCCTGCACAGCTCTTAGAAACACCACCAGCCAGCTGGAATGTACCCTGCACATCTGTGGGGGATATCTGGCAGGTGGCTCAGTCTCTAACTCCGGGAGGGCTTTAAAACTTGGTAGACCACCCAAGCCCAGAGAAGGTATGAGGTGGGGGAGGTCAGAGGTCTCCCAAGTACTCAAATCTGACCCCTAGTGGTGAACTTGGAGCAACTGGCCTAGTAGGACCAGCGTTAAGTCAGAGCTGTATCCCTGAGCCTTGCTAGGAGACCCTAACAACCCAAATTTTTGTATTCCAGTGAGAAACTCCCTGAAGTACTTAATATGGAATCCCTACCGCCAGCCCATAGTGAGGGTCCCTCCAGTGCTGAGGGAAAGGACATTGCCTTTAGCCCTCCCGTGTACCCTGCTGGAATTCTGCTTGTGTGCAACAATTGTGCTGCCTACCGTAAGCTACTGGAAGCACAGACCCCCAGCGTTCGCAAGTGGGCCCTACGCCGACAGAATGAGCCGTTGGAAGTACGGCTACAGCGTCTGGAACGAGAGCGCACAGCCAAGAAAAGTCGGCGGGACAATGAGACCCCAGAGGAGCGGGAAGTAAGGCGCATGAGGGACCGTGAAGCCAAACGCCTGCAGCGCATGCAGGAGACAGACGAGCAGCGGGCACGCCGGCTACAGCGGGATCGGGAGGCGATGAGGCTGAAGCGGGCCAATGAAACCCCAGAGAAGAGGCAGGCCCGGCTCATCCGGGAGCGGGAAGCCAAGCGACTCAAGAGGAGGCTGGAGAAAATGGACATGATGTTGCGAGCTCAGTTTGGCCAGGACCCTTCTGCCATGGCAGCCTTAGCAGCCGAAATGAACTTCTTCCAGCTACCTGTGAGTGGGGTGGAGTTGGACAGCCAGCTCCTGGGCAAGATGGCCTTTGAAGAGCAGAACAGTGGCTCTCTGCACTGAACCCGCCTGCCCTCCTGCTCACCCAGGTCCACACGGATCTGTGCTACAGCCAACTCACAAGGCCTTGTCCTTACTGCCAGAGGAAGGCCTGGGTTTGCTGCAGGTGGACCTGAGCACCTCTTGCATGTGGGAGCAGGATGATGGGGTCAGCAGGGAGCCAGATTAAGGCAGCTCTGGACGAGGGAGTAGGCACTCCAGGGAACTGGACTCCCAGCCCAAAGCTGCAGGGCATGCTTATAGGACTATGGGGCCCAGTGCGGCCCACGGAGTTGTGAGGGCAAATAAATTAATTTTATCTTTACTGGCCTTTTTCTGCTTTTCTCTCCATTTCATTCTAGCAAATGAAGTGATCTAGGAGAGCCCTGGGTGGAAATTTTAAGCAGGGACTTCTGGCAGATTGTCTTCTGAAGGGAGGGTGCTCCTCATTTTAGGCGGCCCAGAGATCCCTTGTTTGGGCCTTTACAGGTCAGTGAGGCATAACTATGACATTAAAGAAAGAACGGATGCTAACTTTGTGGGTCCATTCCCACAACCCTAATGAAGATCATCTATGGTCCCAAAAGCCACTTAAACCTAGCTTACCTTTTCCAAACTCAGAAGTAGACGCCTTTCCTCCTAGCTGGCATTTTCTAAAGAGATGCAGTATTCAGGCTAGGTATTGGCTGCTTTTCCCAGCAGATTTCAGTTTGTCAAACTTTAAAAACTCTATCATAGATAGTAGTCACCTTCATTTAGGAATATGTTCATAGAAACAGCTCTAATACTAAGGTCTATAGTACCAAGGAGCTCTCATTGGAGAGAAGAGATGATCCATCTTTTTATTTATACCCCAGAGCCAAGATAGGATAATACCCATTGAGAAAAATCCAGAATTAAGGTGAGACGAGAGCTCAAGTTGACAGTGGTCAAAGCCAGAGCAAAATGACAGTTTGTATGTCTGCCAAACCAAGGAGGAGACAAGAGCTGAGGTCATTTCTAAAAAGTGTCTGTGATGGTACAGAACAAGTACAGAATTTTCCTTAGCCTGCACCAAAGATTGTGTACAGTTTAGATAATTATAGATCTCGAGGTCCAGAAGGAAGTGCCCTAGTTAACTTGTAGCCAGAAAAATAACTATGCCAGGAATGTGGACCTCTTCCAATATCATAACAAGGAAACTTGGACTCCTCTCTGACCTCCATAGGTTTAAGGCTATTTAATAGTGTTAACTGACCCCCTTCCCACCACTGAGCTACGGTTAATTCCTACCAAGCAGGCTGAAAGATTTCTGTTCTGGGAAAAGAAAAATCTTAATAAGCTTATTCAAAAGTACTGGATATTTGAAATAAAGTAATTAATTGAGTCAAATGTCGTCTGTCACAGAGCCCCATACTGAAGTCCTACTCGGGATGCCTCAAAATGGTTGAGCACTCTCTATGCGTTAAAGATTATTCTGAGCACATTACATGAATTATCTCCTTTAATCTTCACAGCAAACTAGGAGCTAATACAAACTCAGGAGCCCAATGCCTGGATTTAAAAAGCTGCACTGTCATTTAAAAACTTACTTTGGGCAAGTTACTTAACCTCTCTCTTGGTTTCCCCAAACACAAAATGGAAATAATAGTATGAGCAACAAATTACTATCAATCTATAATATATAATATATATTAATATGATATAGTTATTAATATATGTAACTTAGGATGGTTTGTGGCACCTGGTAAATACTGTATCTGAGTCACACTCCTGTATCTGAGTGTTTCACCTCTTACTACTGGCAAGCTTTCTAGTTTAGAAGCAATAGTTTAGGAACGCCTGGGTGGCTCAGTTGGCCTTTGGCTCAGGCCATCATCCCAGGGTCCTGGGATCGACGCCCGCATCAGGCTCCCTGCCCAGCAGGAAGCCTGCTTCTCCCTCTCCCACTCCCCCTGCTTGTGTTCTCTGTCTCGTTCTCTCTCTCTTGTCAAATAAATAAAATATATATATTTTTAAAGTTAAAAAAAAGCGGTAGCTATGTTTGCAGCTGATGTATTCCAACAATTTTTGGCAGCATTCCCGAGGAAAGACAAGAATTGGAGAAAAGGCCAGCAGGGAGGACATCTACAAGCCCGTGTGATTGATTGTACTAGTATCTAAGTCTATAGGTAGACTTCCGGGTCACTGAAAGACACACCAACAGAATGTGCAGATCTGGTCAGAGCCCACCACATAAAGATGGGCACTATTAGCCATTACAAGCTCTCCCATGAAGGGCTTCTATCCCCCACCCAACAGCCACTGCCTGAGGCTGGGATAAGAAGAAGGCGCAAACACCAGAAGGAAAAGCTAGTAGTTTATATAGATAGATATATAGATATATAGATATTGATATATATTGTGTTTACATAGTCCACAAGTTAAATGCAGGTATCCATAAGAAGAGCATTAACAATAAAAATACAATCTGTGTGTAGCCAAGTACAGAGACTTAAAATGGTAAAACAGCAAAAAGGATCTCACAAAAGTACAAATATACAGTACAAATTGATTTATTTAAAACAGTTACAAAAAAGCACAACAAAATAGAGATTATCCTTAGAATTATTAATGCTTTGTTAAAGATCAGGTAGGATTAGAGGGTAAGAAGTGGTACTGGGTGGGGGGAGCACCTGACTAGTTCTAAGGCTTTAGATACAATGCAGTTGATTACATATTAATTCAGCCATTACATACTGGGGATAGTAGTTGGGGGATCAGTAATTTATCTACAGGGAACTCCTACACAAATCAGATCCATCCAGACCTCCCCAGTGCAGTCCTTCTTTATTCCTCAGGACCCTAAAGCCACCCGATGACAACATTCCCACTTTCCTTTCTCCACCCCATTCCCTATCCATATATTCTTCCCTCCCCTAAGGTGCTGTGCAAGCTGAGAGCAGCCCGCTCTCTGCAGCTGGAACTTATACTGTTTTGGCTACAGGGATCCTGTGTGTGACTAGGAAGGTTGTAGGGGACAGCCTTATTTTAATACTTCAAGTTTGCCACGAGTACAGTCAGTCTCTTCCCAGCACAACCTATATTCTTTCGAGTGTGAGTATCAAGCAAACGAGGGATGGACCCTGCCTTCAGCAATCCCAGCAATGCACTAACCACTCACAGCTCACAACTACGTGCAAACTCCCTGTCCAGGGAGTGCGTGTAAAACCACGGTATGACCAGCTCACTCTGTGAAGAACCTCAGTCCCCGTGACAGTCATAAAGACAGAAACAAATGCTTGCAAGTTTGACAACAGGTAAAGGCACATGGGCTGCTGTCATACACACTGCGGACAGGAACCCAATTTGAGGCCATCTTCACTGCTGGGCATTTGCAGTAGAATGGCTTTGGGATCACACAGACTTTGAGTTTGCAACCTACCGGGGGAGGATCTAGGCTTAACAGAAGAACTAATAAAGAAACCTTAGTGTGAAAAGTGCATTTATTACTACTGTTCCTGCTGGGGAGGCTCAGCAGGGCAAACCGCACCACCTCTCCTCCTTCCACCCCAGGCACTGTGCATAGTCTGCAGGTAAGGAGAGAGTGCAGTCGACTCTAGCATCTCGAGGGTCAGCATCATCTGAGGCCCAGATCCGGTTTCTGGCCCAAAGACGGACCCTAGAGTTGAAAGAGCAACTGATAGCTGCAAAGACCCAGATGCTTATTTTATTATTGCATAATGTGGGAAGCCCTCCCGAGCCCAGGGAAGCTGGACAGTGAAGGCTTCCCAGCAAAAAGGGCTAATAGGTTCCTGGTCAACATCCAACCTTGCACAGTCCAGCTCTCCAACTGTAGTGTACACTTCTTCCCATCTGGAAAGTATTGTAGCTTCGGTGTGGTTTAGTAAACTCAGCCCTAGGAGGCCAGCAGTCTCCCTAAAACTTGGCCTCTACCCAACTTACTTGCTCTTAAGACTGTGACCTCATCTCCATGGCCAGTTCGGTTAATCAGGTATCTTTACTCCCAAGGACCCAGGCCCTTTCCCAGTCAGCTCATGTCCACCCTTCATCTCCAGTGTGATCATTCAATTCTCCAATGTGCCTGCGTGTTGCAGGTTTAAATCATACCACCCTGTTTCTCTCCTATGATGTCCACTGGTAAAAATAAAACTAAACCCCACCAAGGGGCTATTTCGGTCAAACTTCAAACCCTCTTCAGTCCCAGAATCCATGTAACTGGAGCCAGATGACCCTAGCCCTACCACGCTGACAAAAGCCCTATCCCAGTTCCCCGTCATTTATTTTTAAAAACAGGATTTAAGATACCACAAAGGAAAGCAGTTAATACATAGAAAACGCCCACTAATAAGACCTGTTTGCTTCTCCCTCAAGACAGGTGTTTGGAGCCTCAGGACTCCTGACAAGCACTGAAGCCACATCCCTTTGGATTCACCAGCCCACCAGCAGCATTTCATACTATCCCTATTCAATATGACTTTGCTATAAAATAACACTTGCACAGTTAAGAATGGACAGGAAGCCTGGATTTCTTCTATATGGTCAGACATGGAGGGAGAGGGAGCTATAAAGGGTAGCAGGCAGGACAGTGAACAGACAGCAGCAGTGGCAAAGCAGCACAAGAGCAAAGCCCTTGGTGTTATGACCAACTGGGACCAAGACTGTAGAAGGGTCAGACCAGATCTGCTAGGGCCCCTCCCCCAGGGTGTAAGTCTTCAGCTCTGAATTCCCTTCCCCCATGCCACCACCTTCCATGCCTCCCCCCAACCATGTCCACCATGTACATCTTGATAGGAACAATGACCCAACACTTGGATATATTACCCATCCTTTACCTGATCTCTACTCCCCAACTGATACAGGCATTCCTGGTCAGTGCGGCTTAACAGTCCTCCTCTCTAGTTCCTCCTTTCTATTCCTCAATTCTGGGAATTTCCTACCACTGACAAGGGAGTGGCTCTGGCCTTCTTCAAATGCCTTTTCCCAAAAAGCTGACAGCTTCCCACTAAAATGTTCACTATCTCAATACCACTCTTCGGTCTCTTGCCAACTTATGAAATTCCTTAAGGAAGAACAGACCACCACAGGCTCCTCTTAGTTCTCATACCTAGAAGAAAAGATGGAACCGGAGGTAAAAGATAAGCGGAATGCCACAGCTCTGACCAAGATTTAGAGCAGAGAGCTTCTTTTCCTGGGAGCCCATACTTTACAAAAGACACCTCTGTAGCTTAGCAAATCGAGTATTAAGATGTTACATACACATGGCATGGTACTAGAAGAGCTGGTGATACTCCTTCACGGGCAAGAGACAGAAGGGGAACAGCAGCAGAAAGGTCAGGGCCCAACCTGCCAATGAGCACAAGATGTTCTCTTTCCAGGATTAAGTGGAAATTACCAGGCTGAGAAGTGGAGGGTCACTTGGTTTAAACTACTGTCTGGTTGGACATGGGCTTGCTCCCATCAGGAGGAAGCTCAACTGGTGTCCTTGATGGACAATTCTTGAATGTCTACTGTGTGCATGCCACTGTATTCAGTTGGTGGGCCTTCCTATGAGGAAGGAGATTTCTGAGAAACCTGTGCATACAATAATCCCTAGGAATGAGCTGATCACAGAACAGGCAGAGATGAGGTCTTCTCCCAAGGGCTATCGTCTGAGAGAATTCCTCAAAGACTTAGCCCCACAGGCCCCCTCGGTAGGAAACAAGCCAGAGAAAGCAGCATTCAGAGAAAATGGGGGACAGAGCAGGGAAAGGTGAGGATCCCAAACGCATACAAGGTTGAGTGTTCACCAGAGTTGGTGTTTGGTTCTGAGGTGACCCAGAGACTGAAGTACTCACAGTCAGGTCAGCAGCTTCCTTTGGATGGGCCTCTGAAACCTGACTGACTGCTCTCTAGGAATGAAACAGTGGTGTGTAGGGCTTGTAGCAAACAAGCCGTCTCAGTCACTTTGTTCCCCCAGGAGAACAACCTTTAGCACCTGAACACTAAGAATGACTCCATTCTCAGAACTCCCCCTCCCCCCAGGAGGTAGGTAAGATTATTTATCCCCATTTGGCAGCTGGGGAGGAAGTGAAAGAGCGAGAGGTCACAAGACTTGCCTGAAGTCCTTGACAGAGTAGAGATCAGACCTCAGAGGTTTGGGACTCCTGATGACAGGCAAGGCCTCGGTTAGTCCACGTACATTTCTGAACGAAATGCCAGGATCATACACTGAGAGAAGCCTCATCAGAGAGCGGGGTGGACGATACCCTGAGTTGCTTCAAGAGTCTGAAGACCCCTGAAAAACAAACAAAAAACCCACCCACCCACCTGAAGGCTGGTGGGGGAGCCTAATTCTCAATACCCAGTGGAAACCCACAGTCCAAGCTGATGCTAAAAGTTGTGAAGAAAATGTGGACTTAAGACACAAGGCGGGGGGGGGGGGGGGCAAATGCAACTAAGATTGAGAATGCTCTTTGCAGAGGAACGCTCACCACAAAATGAGACCTAGGAGACTTCGGGTACTGGAAACTGACTATCCCAGAACCTTCGAGCTGGCTGTGGGAGGGGATGGCTCACAGAAGCCTGAATGCTGACGGAAGGGGGAATACGATGGGAGGGGCTGTGTAAAAACACCAGGATGGGCACTGCCCAGCCAGGGGTATTTGCCCTGACCCAGGGCACAGTTCCCTTCTTGTTTCTCTACCAAGCTGTTCAGCTGCAGAAGAGGAGGGGACATGATTATGAGTTTTGAAAAACAGGGAATATAACTGAAGAGGAAATCATAGAGACCCCCTCCACACCAAACACTAGAGGTCTTGGTCAGAGTGGACAAAAACGGTTTTACAGAAGGGGAAAGGCAGTGCAGCTACAAATCAGGCCCAGGTCAAGACACCATGCAGAGGACAGGGCAGCAGAAGGGTTGGGGCAGCGCAGGCACTTAGGCACAACATAGACAGAGGAGGAGAGTAGGGGACTGGGGACAAAGGTCCACTGGTTCTTTCAAAAGTCACCATTACCAACTAGAAATTCAGTACGATTTCGAAGTAGGTCTGGCATGCTGGGTACAAGGAGCTCTGTTAGGTCAGCTACCTTTCCAGAAGCCCTGCCTAGAGCCCGGTCACCTGGCCATCAGGTCTTTCTCCCAAAGTCCCCTAACTGGGTCCCTGCCAAAGTAGTACTTCACTCTGAACCCTGGAGGGGCTTCTCTTTCTTCTGGTGCTAGAAGCTTTGGGGGAGGAACAGTGGGAGGATGGAAAGGGCTGAAGCACAGGATCAAGCCGAGTCCCGCAGAGGAGCGCTCCTCCCCCACAAACCCACAGACATCTGTAACAAAATCACCCTTTAAAGTGCACAGCTCTCGAAAGAAGAGTTCTGGGTGGGAACCCTCTTAATCCCGATCATGGGGCTTCCTCCCCTCCCACCACAAAAAAGAAAGGAAAAAACTTCCGACAGTTGAACTGCTACTATAAGCTGTGGATCATCATTTTTGGCTCTTTCTTTGCTCCCTCCCTCTGCCACCTGCCCCCAAAGCCCGACCTTCCCCTTGCAGGAGCTAGGGATGGGGAGGAAAGAACAGGGGGGCCCTGATATTTGGAATGTTTCTTATCGTGTGTGCACCCCCATCCTTCCTTAGCTCAGGCCTGCTGCTCCCCATCACAGCACCCTCTGGGGCTGCCCTGAAAGGATGCCACGGGGTAATAAGCAACAGACCCTGCCTTGGGAGGCTGCCTTCATGCCTCCTCTTTCCCCCCAATCTCACTGCCAAGAGAGCCATTCCCTGCTCGGCATGTGCAAATCCTCTGCCTGCTCACGCTGAGGCCCAGCTCTGGGGGAAAGCCCCAGTCCTGGTCTGGGAGAGAGGTTCATTTTCCTGCATTGGAACGCCCTTCGATGGACAGCTTTACCTCCTGCGGAATGAAAGAGGGACGGAGCAGCGCAGCCCGTGCCTCCTCCCCTTGCATGCTGTATCTTTGGAAGCTTGGGGCTGGCCAGCAGGCCTGAGCACCAGGCTCCGGCTGTGAGGGCTCTACCATTTGGGGGCCCTCACCTGGCGGCTGGCTCTTCCCCTCACTGTCACATTGCTCTCTGGGTCCTAAGACTGTCCTCTCAGGCCTTTCTCGGGGGGGACCCAGCTGGCCTGGGGGAGCACAGCTAGCCTGAGAAACTGAGTTACTGTTCAAGCTCTGTAAACTGATAGAGATGCAGACATCTCCCACCTGCAGCCGATGGCAGGGCAAAGAGAAGAGCTGTGCAGTCCGCCCAGGGCTGCAGGACGACCAGCCCTGGCCATACACAAAGAAGGGGTGCTCGGGGGGCACCTCGATGCTCACTTTGCTCTGCTGCTCACCAACCACGAAATGCAGCATGACAAATCCAGGCCACTGGCTCTCCTGAATGTCCACGACCGTGCTAGAGTCAATCTTCAGCCCCCCGCTCACTTCGGCACTGCGCACAAAGTCCTGGGTCTGGAGGTCCTCCACCCGCTTCAGCTCCCCTGTAGCCAGCTGGATGATGGCGCCTTTCATGAAATGGGAGGGCAAGTGGGAGGAGGTAATGGGGGGTGGCGTTGGCTCCTTATCTGGGAAGGTGGCTCTGGCCTGCATGTCCAAACTTGATGCCACCAGGATCTCCGAGCCCACGGGCAGCAGACCTGGGTCAGTTCCAGTGGGCACCAGGTTGCCATTGGCTACAACCATTGCTTTGGGTAAAGGTCTATGTTTCACCGGTTCCTGATGGGATTGAGGGTAGAACCCTCGGGCCTGATTTTTCTCGGCCATCTCTGCTGGGTTCCTGGCTGACCCTCGCCCCTCACCCTGATGGTCAGGGGTATGATGCGACAAGTTGAGGGGGCTGGGCTCATCCTTCCTCTGAGCTGTCACCACACGATAGTCCTGAGAAGCTAAAGCGCCAACCACCCGCTGGACCTCGAGGTCGGTGTCTGGGGTCCCTCGGTGTGTCGGCACTGCCACCTCCACCCGTGCAGTCTGAGAACCTGAAAACAACTGTCCATCCACCACACATTCTACCACTGGCATCAGTCCCTGGCCTTCACTCTTGCTGTTAGGGGAGTCGAGGGCTTCGCTTTCCCGTCTTACTAAATTTCGTTCTCGCTGTCTCTGTCCGTTGGCAGCGGCTGCTTCCAGAGCAGACTGGCCCTCCTGAGGGGTAAGAAGTGGGCTGGCACCTGCTGGAGGGGTTTCATGCAAAGTGTACCCAGCAGGTAGCCTGGACATCTGATAATAAATGGGCATCCGGCCTGGAGCAAGGTCCAGTGGCTGAGTACTCGAGTGATGTGGCAACTGCCCAGGTGGGGAGGTGGCAGAAGGGGCTTTGCTGAATGAGTGGGCTGGGGATGAAGCCTGGGGAGGCGGAGTGGCTCCTTCTGCCAGGAGTGAGGCATATGGCACAAAGTGTGGAAGGTGAGAAGTGGCGAGGTTGGCAGAAGGAGAGAGGAGGGGGCCCGGGAGGAAATTAGGTGGCACAGCATAGGGAAGGCTATAAGGAGACCCGATGAACTGCAGAGAGGTGGACGGGAGCTGAGCATAGTGGATTGGGGGATAATGGATTCCTGGATGTTGAATCAGTGAAGACGCTACATTAAATGTGGGGGGCAAGGGGCTCATGTTCACCACAGATGGGAGACCAGTTGGGGAGAAGGTAGCAGGTGGCACAGCCACCTTATACAGCATACCATACTGGTCCACCGTCAGACCAGTGATGGCCTCAGCTCCATCACCCCCCAGACTGACTCTGGCTCCTGCCTGGCTCTGCCCGGCCACCACAACCCCTCGGGACCACTCAGAGGCATCACTGGAGGGTGTGTGGTTAGTTGAGCAGCTGGTAGTTCTCCCCATATCCTCGCTGGTCACGGGGAGGTCTCGTTTCTTTGGTGGAAGGCATTCCTGACTCCTCTCATGAACAGGTTTCATATTGCTTTATGGTGTTCCCGGAGCCTGGAAGGGGTCGGCTTGTTCCTTGGGGCATCAGAAGGGGCTTCTCTGTGGCTCCCCTGCACCCCTCTCTGCTGCTGGCTGGGGCGCCCACATCTGCTAGGGAACAAATCAGAAGCAAAGAAAAGTAACCTAGGGGCCAACCAAGTCAAAAGAAGTAGCAGAAACTGTGCCCACAGAGGACGGTGTAACGAAGGGGACTGCTGGGAAAAAAAGGCATGATAAAGGGGCAAGCAAGCATGCTCCCCTCCCCTCATTCATCCAGCCCAGGACATGAAAGAAACAGCGGAGGAAACCAGAGAGAGCTACAGGAACAATCATTCAACAATTCGTAAACAACCTGTGAGCTCTACAACCCCAGAGAGACCAACAGCTTCATGCTCAGGTGTGCCACTGATGGGGACCTTGACTCTTCCCAGCCTTCTCCCCAAAGAGATTTGACCACATGGTTATTGCCGCTGGTTCTTTTTCCTAAGCTTCTCCTTTTGTCACCAAAGATTACCATGCTATCTTCTTTCCAACATATGACCTCAACCTCACTTCCTTTCCCCAGCCCAGTTTGGGTTGTGATCTAACCTTTCCCCATCCCCCCATCCCCGGCCTGGTTCAACTCTCATCCTCCTTTGCTTCCTATCACCACTACCTCAAAGACCCAAGTGCCACTGAAAAAAAAGCATCTTCTGTGCTCCATGAAATACTACATTCAAACTTGGGCCCTATGGCAAGTGACTGTACTAGTGTGTTCTATAATGTATTTGTTTCTGCTCTTCCCTAAACAGCAACAAAACTCTTCTGACCACATATAGACTTCCTCCCCCCACCCACGTCTAGAAAAACTTCTTTTCTTCTCAGTAACCATCTTCAGTGTACTTTCTTCATTCATTCTCTTTCTTTTTTCTGTGTGTTTTCTTTTGCCAGTGGCTCTTTTTCCACTGTAGGTCTGCTCTAGGTACCACTTCCTAAATTCTTGTCCCATTCCTCCAAACCTGTCTAGGTCTCTATTACTCATAAGAAAGTTCTCTCCCCCTTTTCTCTTGCTGTCACATGTGTTTGTCCCTTGTCATAAAGTACCCTTTTGGTCCAAACATTTCAATGCATGAACTTTGTCACCTATTTCTTCCAATCAAGGCTCCAGTTCTTTAGATCTGGATGTTACACTGCTCTGTTTTTCCACTGATGTATCCCAGTGTTTCTTCTGGCAACAAGGTATCCAAATTTCCCTCTATTACCTGAGCTTCCAGTAGTGCCTCTGAGCAGCTGTAGTAAGAAGCAGTGTCCTCCCCGCTGCCTTGGGAGCCTAGAAGACAGAAATAGGAATAACGTAAGCAGGGGTCCAGCCTCTCGCTTCCCCAGGGTCATCAAGGTAATTCTAAAGCCACAAAAACATTAAAGTCCATGAGTCCCTGCCTCATGCTCTGCTCCAGAGGTAACAGCACATTTATCAAGTTTCTAGGCATTTGAATAGAGAAAAGGCTATCTCTCAAGCTCTAATTTGTGGAAGGACATCCCTGAAAAAATTTTTTCAAGGTGTGTCAAGTTTCACTGTTTTCCTGAATGTTTTATGCTTCATTCTCTACCTGTACTTATTCCCCAAAGGTTAAATTTACCACTAATCCCAATTTCAGGTAAATGTGCAACTAAAAATGTAAGATTCAACATTATTCCCATGTGAACAACGGGAAGCTGGAAAAATCACCTGCACGAATTTCACCTTTATTCAGGGCTGAAGAAAACAGAGATGCCAGGGTGCCTGGTTGGGTTCAGTCGTTAAGCATCTGCCTTCAACTCAGGTCATGATCCCAGGGTCCTGGGATCAAGCTCCACATCGGGCTCCCTGCTCAACAGGAAGCCTGCTTCTCCCTCTCCCACTCCCCCTGCTTGTATTCCCTCTCTTGCTGTCTCTCTCTGTGAAATAAATAAATAAAATCTTCACTGAAAAATACAGATGTGGAGGTTATTTAAATGAAAAAAGTGCCACTAGAGGAAAAAGAACACTTATTTATGTTTCTGGGGCAGAAAAAGAGGTCAAGGGGGAGTCACTCAAGGGGAAGCCTTATTAACAGATTTTCAGGATAGAAGAAATAGAATCCTGTGTGTCAAATTTTCTGAGTGACAACTTTGTACCAAGTGTTGAATCAGGTGTGACAGAAAATGCAAACACTGCCTGAGTCCTGGTAGCTATTAACAATGGGGAAAAAAGTTCACATTAAAGTATCAATATCTGGGGGCACCTGGGTGGCTCAGTGGGTTAAGCCGCTGCCTTCGGCTCAGGTCATGATCTCAGGGTCCCGGGATGGAGTCCCGCATCGGGCTCTCTGCTCAGCAGGGAGCCTGCTTCCTCCTCTCTCTCTCTCTCTCTCTCTCTCTGCCTGCCTCTCTGCCTACTTGTGATCTCTCTCTGTCAAATAAATAAATAAAATCTTTAAAAAAATAAAAATAAAGTATCAATATCTGAATCTACACATGTCAGTAACATCAAGCAGTGAAGAAAACAGCTGTAATCTCTGGCAACAGATAAAGCAGTACTGACCAGTACTGAGAAACTATCCATTGTTCTGTCCAAGTCCTACAGAACTGCAAGCCTCTAACCAATCTGAAGCAACATTTATCTCTTAAGACAGGCAAGGTGTGTATGTACAAGAAAAGGTGATGAGATAGGAAAACAAGGGGGAAAGAAAAATTCTCAGTTCCACAAACACAAATTACACAGGGGGCACGGGTCTTGCATCCCTTCTTCACCAGCAGTTCGAAAAAACAATTAGCCTTCTCTCTCATTCGCAACAGAAATTGGGGTCACATCTCCAATCCCTGAATGATCTTTGCTTCCTGCAATTAAAACCTTAAGGGAAATCTGCCTCTAGGTTAGCCAAACACGGCTGGATAAAAAAGGCAAGAGGTCTGAAGGAATGACAACAAAGAGCCAAGTCTGTGCACCAGGTTCCAACAACGCAAAACACATTTCGGAATCTGAAATCTCGGCCTCAGGAGGGGCTCGATGAAGACTTCTCAGAAGGAAGATGCAGCTTGTGACCCCAACCGAGCTGGCGGGGAAGGGAGTCTATTCCGGTGAGCTGCCAACGCTGTTAGTGAAAGCCCAGAATCAAGAGAATGAACCCAAAATTCGGTGAGGGCGAGAAGTACGCCCGCCAGAAATGAGTGGAGCTTGAAGAGACTGTGGGTTATGGCTTCCAGTGATCCTGCAATCCTTGCTTCAACAAGGGTAGGGCCCGAAATCGGGAATTTAACGTTTAGGGGGTGGGGAGTCGATCCTTGAAGCAGAGGGACAGGGACAAGGCCCCGCAGGCGATGCTTCCTTGTTTGGGGGCCCCTTCCCGCCCCCAAAGACTCGGACACCCCGGCCCGCGGGGACAAGCCTGAGGCCGCCTTCTGGGCCGGGCCGGAGAAAAGCGCGCGGGACTCGAGGCGCGGCCTCTTTTGCTCTCCGGGTCCGCGGTTCTCGGGCCCCGGTCCGGCGGGGCAATGGGCTCCAGGGGGCCACTTCCTCCTAAGCTCCGAGCCCAGGCCTGCCTGGCCTCAGTGAGGCCGGTCCAGCGGCCCCCACGTCCGGAGACACTCACCGGCCCATCTCACGGCGCTCCTTGGGCTCCTCCCGCTCGTCCCGGAGCCGCCGCGACCGCGGCCGCCGCCATCCCCGGCCCCGGAGCCGCCCCACACCCAGCGCCCCCCCAGCCGGGCGCCCGGAGATGGCGTCAAGTGCGTTCCGCCCCCGTCGCGGACAGATGGCGTCACGACCCAGGCCCAAGAGCGACGCCCAGGAGTCCCTGGGAAGGGAGGGAGACGGCCCTTAGCCCCTCGCCCCTTGGCCCCAGCGCCCCCGTGGTAGGAAAACGGGCTCCTCCCCCACGGGAAACAGGGTCACGTGAAAAAGGTTGGGGCGTCTCTCACGCTCTGACCCCACCATGACCCCTGCATTCTCTCTACGCCTGTAAATTCTGGGGGTTCCCGGACAGCCCTGGGGCGTGGCCAGCTGAGACCCTCATTTCCTGGACTTTCGAGGCCTGACAGGTGAAGCCTCCTCCTGGGAACCTCGGGGAACCCCGAGGCGACCTCTGTCCAGGAGAGTAAGAAGATGCCCCTGGAGACCCAGAGTGGAGATGGGGGAGCTCTTTGAGTTGAGAAATGGCTTTGACAGGGATGAGAATGGACGGGATCCAGGATCTAGGAGGTGAACCAAGTAGTGGGAACTTGAGGAATGATAGGAGGGGCTTCAGTACAGTGGGCAGAGGCCTTGACTACTCGGTCAAATATTAGGTCACCATTCATTGCTAATTAACTAGTCACCATCATAGTAACATGAACATCTGATTAACGATAAGTGAACAAGTGAACACCAGTCAAATTCGTGGTTTGATTGAAACCATGTAAAAAAAAGTTCAGCATACAGACAGAAACAAACTAAACTGAGGAAAAAATAAGTTTAACTATTAGAGAGATTGGATCTGAGTGGGGTTTTCCCCCTTTCAGTTTCTGCAAACTCTGTTCACTAAATAACAATTGATTTTTGTTTGATTTTAAAGATACTGGCTGGGCTCTGGTCCCTGCTCTGTAGCTATCGGACCTTGGGAAAATCGTTTTACTACTTTAGACTTAGGTTTCTGCTTCTGCAAAATGAAGAGCTTAAATTAGATGAAGGGATGGGAGTAAAATGTAGATTAAAAGAGCTCTTTATAACCATTTTAAGTGAAAATATAAGCAAATATGTACAGTATGAAATCATGTATTTAATGAAAAGACATTTATGAATCTGTACAGAAAAGGAATGGAAGGCTATGTAACAGCTAGTTAACACTGGTTATCTCTGGAGAGGAAAGGAGCCTTGATTGGTGACCAAAAGATACAAAAGGGACTTATTGTTTGGATTTCGTATGAAAATATTACCTTAGAAATATTAAGATGAGTAAGTTAAAATACAAGTAAAGTTTATGTTCTCTAAGATTCTTTCTAGGGTATCAATAGACCTCAATTTTGGTATTTTCTCACCTGGATGGGCACAAATATCATCAAAATCACTGAATGCTGCCACACACATGCCTTGCACCAGTGGGTGAAACACTGAAGCTACTGATCTGTAACCATCTAATTAGTATTAGTCATGACAGTCATTTTCTCCCTCAGTTTGGCCAAGAAGGAAGTCCTGTGGTTACTCAGTGATTCCGTTTTAGCACTAACTGGAATTCTGGCTTCTAATTCAATACTTAGCTCACTAAATTGGCATTAAAACTACCAAGATTTTTTTTAAAAACTGCCAGGATAGACAAACAAGCCTATACTATCTATCTATTTATTTAATTTTAAAGATTTTATTTATTTATTTGCAGAGAGAGAGAGCACAAGCAGGGGGAAGAGGAAAGGAGGAAGCTGGCTCCCCACTGAGCAGGGAGCTGATACAGAACTTAATCCTAGGACCCTGGGACCATGACCTGAGCTAAAGGTAGATGCTTAACCGACTGAGCCATCCTATGCTCTTTTTTTTTTTTTTTTTAATCGGAGTGATATACATACTGCTTGCTGTCTTTGCCAATTGTTTCCATACCGATAAATTCAAATCAATATAAAACAATCTGCCAAGATAGAGACCCTTTGGATCATACAGGTGTATTCAAGGATAACCATTTCCTCCTAGATTAAGGTATACTCTCAGAGAGTTGGTGTTTCAGACATAATTGAGAGAGCAGACACAGGCAGATGCAAGCAAAAAGAATTTTTTGGCTACCAGCCGTTAACATGATTACATAGCGCAAAGGCGTGTTTGTTTTAAAGACAAAACAAACAAAAAACCCCAAAAAAACAGAATGTTCTGATTGGTGAGACACAGGTGATTCCTGGTTTGGTGTGGCAGTCCCAAAAGAGTGGGTCATATCTCTGCTGTATTCTCTTCTAGAACTCTACTCCAAGCAATCCTCATGTCTTTGTACATATTGACAGTAGGAAGCTCCATAGTGACAGTTTGATAGGAGTATTAGTAATAAGTAAACTAACATGTTTTCGGATTTAAGACGCTAAAATAAGGGGGCGCCTGGGTGGCTCAGTGGGTTAAGCCTCTGCCTTTGGCTCAGGTAATGATCCCAGGGTCCTGGGATCGAGCCCTGCATCAGGCTCTCTGCTCAGCGGGGAGCCTGCTTCCTCCTCTCTCTCTGCCTGCCTCTCTGCCTACTTGTGATCTCTCTGTCCAATAAATAAATAAAATCTTTAAAAAAAAAAGACTCTAAAATAACAAGAAATTCCCTCATTTCCCCCAAAATCTGTGTCATTCTCTGGAATCTGGATAATTCCCTATATCAGTTATTTATAGTAAGTAAACTCAGGGTCTTATTCACTGTAACTGACTCAATGAATAGTTGTTGAATGAAATTTCACAAATATATCTCAAACTGCAAGACTCTCCATGATGATTTTTTTGCTCCCATTTCCTCATTTCTACTCTTACCTGGTTTTGCCTATTTGTTACCTGTTTTCAGTCTCTGTCATCTGAAAGCCCTTCATTTTCTTACACCAAATTTGTTTGTTTAATTTGCACAGAGTTTTACGAACTGATGTAGTGAAAGGAGATTTGTTGGGGTTTTTATTTTCATTAGAAAAAAAATTCCCTGCTCCATAAAAGGAGATTTTTAAAGGTATTTGAGACATTTGGGAACTGAAAAGTTGCAAGTCAATCTGTTTTGTCTACCTCTGCTCTTTCCTTGGATTCCCACTGAATTCCTTTGATGTGTGTAGAATGAATTTGTGTGATGGGAGATTTTTAGCTACTCTGTTGAGAGGAAAACAATGACCACAAAACCCTGCTGGGCTGGTTCTTCTTCTCCCTAAACAGGCACAAGTTTCAGACCAGCTCTCTGTGTTGCCTAGTTCCTCGTTGGTGATTTTTCTACACCTGTCGTACAGGCAGGGGCTATTCAGACAACTACCCCAACTCTTTTTCAATGTTACAGGATCAAACCAGAGAGAAGAGCTGGTAATTTGGGAAACTATGTGTGTCATAACAAGAGAAATAGGTTTTTTTTTTTTTCATACTGTCAGTCTCTTCGCTTGTATTGCTCAGCATGTAAATGTGTCATTGTAGGGAAGAACTTTATCTTTGAATTCCGATGGCAGAAACAACAATCTCAAGTGTAGGTTGAAGTTCTAGAAATACTTGGCAGATTTAGCTTCCCCAAGACATGTGTTGGTGCCTGGTATTAGATGATTTTTCAAAAGCTTTTCTAGATGCCCAAATGTAGAAATGTGCCATTTTCAAGCTTCTGTTTTGTCTGTCTTCTCTGAACAATGCTGTGTCCTTATTTCCACATGCTTTTAATGTTATATACCCTCTCAAGATTCCAATGGGGATTTCCCTTTCAAATTCATTAATATTTTATTTACAAGGAGGTCTTGGAATTTCTCTGTAAGTGACTAATACATCCTTTGGGGAAGGGAATCTTGATCTGCTGTTTGCTTCCTCAGACACTTGCCAAAGGCTTTCATTTTTATCAGAAACTTCCTGCACAACTCTGAAAATTTGCAGTCAGAACACTGACAATTGAAATAAACCAAAGGAAACCTAACCCTTACTTGAATTGTAAGAGTCCTATCTGGGGAGTTGGGCCACAGAGAAGGCGTACATTTAGACTGTTGCTCAGCAGACAGGAATTCCTTACAGGAGCCTACTGAATGAATAAAGTAGATGTGGAAAAATTAATGCCCCATAACACTGATAACTCTTCCTCTGTGAAACTGGCTCGGCAAGGTGATTTGTGAGCTGCTGTGCCTTGTGGTGGAATCATGTTCATCTCTGAACATGAACATCTTCCAAGGCAATCGCCCTTCAGGTCAACTTTCTACTGGTTGTCAGTAGCCTGAAACTCCTGGAAAAAATGAAAAGTGAGTGAACAGTTCAGACAGCACAACAAGCTGCTTCTCATCACTGAGCACTGCCCTCCCACACCCCATAGATCTCCTGAGATGTTACTTAGCAATTCTGGAATTCAAAGGAATGTGGCTGACTTGTGGGAATGATGATTATAGTGATCAAATCACTTAAAACTTTGCAAAGACTGTTCTGTATCTTGATGGTATCGGTACCAGTATTTTAGTTTTGCAAGATGTAATCCCTGCATGAAACTAAGTAAAGGGTACTCTGGATCTTTATTACTACTCACAAACTGCGCGTCAATCTATGATGATCGCAAAATAAGAAGTTTAATTTAAGAAAAAAATTTCCAAAGATTTCAAATGAAAAACAATGTCCAGAATCCTGGACTCTTCTTCATCAAAGTAGAGAACTTTATCTAGTCAAGCCGTTTCAAATGTGCAGGTGCTATTAAGTTTGAGCTGAAGGGGGAATTATTCTGGAAGGGCTTCCTTATGTTTTTTTAACACGCCAAAAAAGAAAGAAAAAAGCTATTTCTTCTGTCAGGTGACAGCTCAAGTAGTGTTAGACCCATGAGCTGGGGTAGTAGCTGACAAGTGTCGTCTTCTTTCTTTGAATCCAACTTATTTTCTGTTGCCTCTTGTTCTTTCCTCATTTCAATGGGTCACATGAACCTCAAAAAACTGCAAAAAAAAAAAAAAACGATGATCTCTGATTATGAGGAAGGTTCAGGTAAAACAAGTTTTGCTTGTGCATGCAATTTTCTGAGTGCCCCTCAAATAGCACTATTTACTATTGAATTACTGTCATCTGTTGGTTGGTGGAGAGGAAGCTATTCCTTAAACTTCCAGATTGATTTTTGGGCATTCTTGAGACAAATAGGGGCCTAAGAAAAAATACCTTAAACAAAGAAAATTTAGGCAAGCCCAGTGGTACCCATCATTGTTACCGTGAACCATGATGATGATATTGGTGGTATACACAGAACTTGTGAATTTTCAACTGCATGCCCATGTGTCCTCTTATTTGATCCTGGCAATTCAGTGACACATATAATTATTCAAATAAATTATATCCTTTTTTTTTTTTTAACAAATGATGTGTAAACTTGGAGTGCTGGAGTGATTTGAGGTAAATAAAGCAAATTAGCCCTGTCTTACCTAAACTTAGTACTCTTTAAAGGGAGACAGTTATCTTGGCTTTCTATCACTCCAGGGTTCTATTTTTTCTTTTTTTTTAAGATTTTATTTATTTATTTGACAGAGAGAGAGGTCACAAGTAAGCAGAGAGGCAGAGAAAGAGAGGGGAAGCAGGCTCCCTGCTGAGCAGAGAGCCCAATCCTGGGCTCAAACCCAGGACCCTGGGATCATGACCTGAGTGGAAGGCAGAGGCTTTAACCCACTGAGCCACCCAGGCGCCCTCCAGGGTTCTATTTTAAACACAAACTATAACCTGGGCACACAATAAGTGTTTGCCAATATTAGTAGTGATGTAACAACAATTCAGTATTTAACTGAAACAAGTCCAGTTCTACTGTAATTTCTTTTCCCTGTGACATCTAAAGCAGAGAATAGTTTCCTACTTTGGACATGGCTAAGCAGACTTTCAAGCACTGAGCTTTGTGTTTATTTCAGATTCAAAGTAGTCTCATGTCAAGATTTGCTTGCAATGACCAGAGTAGCTCTGTTCCTGATTAGAAGGTGAGCATGGTTCGGTGAACAGATGGGTTACATAGTTAGGAGGCTCAGGTTTTCCTGATTTGTGAAATGCCTGTTTCCCCAGGCTCAGTCATCAGTTGATAAAACAAGGTGGTAAGACTTATCTCAGTGGATTGACCTGGGACAGGTTCCATTTGTTACCTCCCCAGCATGACTCAGCTTGTTCATTTTACTGTCATACTGTGGTGAAAAAGCACAGGATCTTGCAGTTTGAAGATTGGGCCTTGTTCTAATTCAGTCACTCCTAAGCATGTGACCCCTGGCAAGCCATTTAACCTCTCAGTATCTCAGTTTTCTCAGCTGTAAAATGCAAATAGCAATTTGAGCCTCACACAAGTGCACAAGTGTTGCAGGGTCAAATGGAACTGTATATATGAAAACAGTTTCTTATTTTTTTTTTTAAAGATTGTATTTATTTATTTGACAGAGAGAAATCACAAGTAGATGGAGAGGCAGGCAGAGAGAGAGAGAGGAGGAAGCAGGCTCCTGCTGAGCAGAGAGCCCGATGCGGGACTCGATCCCAGGACCCTGAGATCATGACCTGAGCCGAAGGCAGCGGCTTAACCCACTGAGCCACCCAGGCGCCCCTCTTATTTTTTTTTAAGATTCAATTTTTAAGTAATCTTTACACCCAACATGGGGCTTGAACCCACAAACCTGAGATCAGGAGTTGCATGATCCACCAACTGACCCAACCAGGTGTCCCTGAGGACAGTTTATTATTTTTTGTGTGTAATTTTTAAAAAAAGTTTATTCATTTATTTTTCAGAGAGAGAGCACAGCAGGGGGAACAGTAGGCAGAGGGAGAAGTAAGCTCCCCGTTCAGCAAGGAACCTGATGTGGGGCTCGATCCCAGGACCCTGGATCATGACTTGAGCTGAAGGCAGACGCCCAACCGACTGAGCCTCCCAGGTATCCTGAGGACAGTTTTTTTTAAATGCAAAGCACTTCATGCGTCCTCTTTTTAAATAACCTTTTTATTATGGGGGTGTCTGGGCGGTTCAGTCAGTTAAGCGTCTTTCTTTAGCTAAGGTCATGATCTCAGGGTCCTGGGATTGAGCCCCACCTAAGACTCTGCGCTCAGTGGGGAATCTGCTTGTTCCTTTGCCCCTATCCCCACTCTTGCCCTCTCTCTCAAATAAATAAAATCTTTAAATAAGCTTTTTATTACAAAAATAATAATTGTTCACTGCGGGACATTTTAGAAAAGCAAGACAAGCTGAAAGGGTAAAACAAAGACCACTCATCAAAGCACCCTGTAGAGCTGTAGGCCTTCAACAGGTGTCAGAATTAGAGAGCTTGTTCAAACACAAATTGCTGGACTCCCTTCCAGAGTTTCTGACTCAGTATTTCTGGGGTGGGCCCCAAGAATCTGCAGCCCTAACAGGTTCCCAGGTGATGCTGGTGTTACTGATCTGGCGATAACCCCTTGAGAACCACTGACCTAGTGCAAAACACTGATAACTTTATATATGCATATATAGTGTATATTTTTATTGTTTTTATTAAAACACTGTTTCACCCTATCATATAACCTGCCTTTTTATATTCAACGAACTCCACTTTGTACATGCATTTTTCTTTTTTTTTTTTTTAAGATTTTATTTATTTATTTGACAGACAGAGATCACAAGTAGGTAGAGAGGCAGGCAGAGAGAGAGGGGGAAGCATGCTCCCTGCTCAGCAGAGAGCCCAATGCGGGACTTGATTCCAGGACCCTGCGATCATGACCTGAGCCGAAGGCAGCAGCTTAACCCACTGAGCCACCCAGGCGCCCCTGTACATGCATTTTTCTGTACATGTGCTTCCTGCTGCTACCGAAAGAAAGCAAGAAAGCAAGGAAAGACATTGCTGACTATCTGGCTGCTGGGAAGGGTGAATGAGCTCAGATCTGAGTGGAAGACATTATCCGAGAAGACTACCTCATGGAGGCCATGGAGATCCGGGAACTACATTCTGATCTGCTGCTGGCTTGGTTTAGCTTGATCCAAGCCACAAAGTAAGACCTATGGAATCTGAACCATTCTTTTAGGCTCAAGGGGATGAGAGAACATCCCTGCCCCATAGTGAGGAAGAGGGTGGGCTTCAACTTGTTGATACTCTGCCAAAGGACTTTGTCTCTAATTTTTATAGGAAGAAGTAATGCTGTTTGAAGAGACTAGGTCAGTCCAAAGAGCTGTTTTTAGAATCATATGGTTGTCTTTTTCCCCCTGAACTTGTAGAAAAGTGGGAAAATATAAACAAAAAAATGAATCCATAATCACCGAGTCTGGAGCTAAGAATTTTGGTGTATTTCTTTCAGTCTGTATATGTATTTCTGTATTTATCTGTGTTGTATAAACACATTGTGTGTGTGTGTGTGTGTGTGTGTATAGTTACATATACCTATATGTACGTATAAGTATGTATTCTAATTTCAGTTAAGAGGAATTATTTGACATATTTTGAACATTGTCCATGGGCTACCTTTTATTTATTTATTTATTTATTTATTTATTAGAGATTTTATTTATTTATTTGTCAGAGAGAGAGTTGGCACAAGCAGGGGGAGTGGCAGGCAGAGGGAGAAGCAGGCTTCCTCTTGAACAAAGAGCCTGATGAGGGGCCCAATCCCAGAACCCTGGGACCATGACCTGTGCCAAAGGCAGATGCTTAACCAACTGAGCCACCCAGGCTCCCCTACATTCTTTTTAAATATTTTATTCATCTATTTATTCATTTATTAAAGAGAGGGTGCAGGAACAGGGAGGAGGGGCAGAAGAAGAAGCCTAATCCCAGATCCCTTCAGAGATCATGACCTGAGTTGAAGACAGATGCTTAACCAACTGAGCCACCCAGGCACCTCCATGGGCTACCTTTGAAGCAGGGGCGGGGGTGGGGGGAGAAACATAAAACCCTGTGTTGCCTAACTTTGTGATTTTCTTAGGGAACTGGATTCTGGTCTCACTGAATCTGTGTCTGCACTAATCTGGACAGCCCTGCCCTCCAGTCAGAGGTACCTGAGTTGAAAATAGTAAGTGTAGGGGTTCCTGGGTGGCTCAGTGGGTTAAGCCTCTGCCTTTGGCTCACATTATGATCCCAGGGTGCTGGGATTGAGCCCAGCATCAAACTCTCTGCACAGTAGGGTGTCTGCTTCCCTCCCCCACCACCCCTTCTCCTCTCTGTCTACTTGTGATCTCTCTGTCAAATAAATAAATAATTTTTTTTTTTTAAAGAAAATATTAAGTCTAAAAGTTTTCACTGCCTGTGCTACGACTGTAGGTGAGGGCATCACTAGTGCTTCTTGTTTGGAATTGTGGGATTAGTTCAAGGAATCCTCTTTTCTCCTAAAGGACAATGATAAAAGTTTTTTCTCCTGCTAGTCTTTGAGTGAAAGAATGGTTTTCTTTTAATGGCAATAATAGATACAAATAAATAAACCTCACCTAAAAAAAATAAAGCAAAATTTGAAATTGGATTTCTTTTGTGTGGAGAACAGGAATCCTAATTTATAAGGTGTTTACAATTAGAGTTTCTAAGTTTAACGTTTATCAGATATTTAAAAACAAAGCAAAGCACTTGTTAAATGTTGCTGCTGCTGCTGTTTTGATGCTAAAAGAATATAATTCCAGGGGCACCTGGGTGGCTCAGTGGGTTAAAGCCTCTGCCTTCGGCTCAGGTCATGATCCCAGGGTCCTGGGATCGAGCCCCACATCGGGCTCTTTGCTCAGCGGGGAGCCTGCTTCCTCCTCTCTCTCTATCTGACTCTCTGCCTACTTGTGATTTCTGTCTGTCAAATAAATAAATAAAATATTAAAAAAAAAAAAAGAATATAATTCCCATGAGGTAATATGAAAGTGATTTTTGCTCTTTTGGTGGTTCTTCATCTCAAGCAAATTTGCCATAACTTGATGAGTTTTGCCTTTATTTCTTTCTTGCTGATGGTTTGCCCCAGGTATCTAATCAGCCACGTGCCAAGTACAGCCAAGAATATGGCCAGCTGTGTTGAACCAACGAGATTGGAACTGTCAGCTCTCAGGTAGTACTCTTACAGAGACACATTTTTCTATGTCAAGAAATCTAGGAAAAGAACACTTAATTTTCTGCAGACTGCAAGATGTTTAGAAATACGTTTTGCATTGGAGGCAGAGCATTTTAGATTAGGGAACTCAGATGCTTATCAAAAAACTAGCCTCAAGCCAACTGAGATGGTTCCTTTATGAAGAAGGCATAGATTTTCCTAAATGAAACTGGCCTAGTGATATGAAGGAAGTTAATAAACTTAGAAGCTTCAGCTTTTGGACATCTTCCATCAGGACCACACACGTAAAATTCAGCACTGACATTCAGCTGAGACACAGAGATCTGGCTGCAGTGTTGTTTAATGCTGGCAAACGCTCTCAGCCTCTAGCGTGTCCAATTTTTTTTTTAAGATTTTATTTATTTATTTGACAGAGAGATCACAAGCGGGCAGAGAGGCAGGCAGAGAGAGAGAGAGAGAGAAGCATGCTCCCTGCTGAGCAGAGAGCCCTGGGATCATGACCTGAGCCAAAGGCAGAGGCTTAACCCACTGAGCCACCCAGGTCCCCCCAGCGTGTCCATTCTGATTGGATGGTGCCCTGCTGTGCTGGTTGCTGAGTGTGTTGTATCACCTCTAAATTCAAATAAGTATAAAGTCGGAATTCTTGAGTCAAAGTATTTTTTATTATGTTTATTTTCTTCCTCTTATTTTACTTGGTCTGAGGCTCTTTCATCCCAGGAGAGGTTTGCCATATTACATAAATTAAACTATTTTTGTTTCCAAATTTGTAGATATGTGTGTGACCAAGTCTGTTGTGTTCTTTTTTTTTTTTTTAAAGATTTTTTCTTTATTTATCTGACAGAGATCACAAGTAGGCAGAGAGGCAGGCAGAGAGAGATGAGGAAGCAGGCTACCTGCAGAGCAGAAAGCCCGATGTGGGGCTCGATCCCAGGACCCCGGGATCATGACCTGAGCCGAAGGCAGAGGCTTAACCCACTGAGCCACCCAGGTGCCCCTGTTGTGTTCTTTATCTTGTAGCTCATGTGTAAATTAAATGTGAACATTATATGTTCTAGTAGAACAACAGCTGATAGAAATTGCTAAGAACTATAATGTGTCATATAAATCCAGGCAGCCATTATGGTGAGTACTTTCAGAAAGGGAGACTTGACTTACAGCTGAGGTTTTAATTGTGCACCACAAGATTTTTTTTTTTCCTGCTTAGGAATGTGGCTTTCAGAGTAACCCTGGCAGGAATGTAAAGCAGGTGACATTTGCACCTTTTCTCTGCCCACATACTTTTCCTAACAGAGCTCGACTTTTGCTGTCACATGTCCCTTATAAACTGGTAACACTGGAGTAGAAAATAAAGATGAAGATATCTTTAGAATGTACTTGTGTAAAAAACAAATAAAAACAAAACACGGGGCACCTGGGTGGCTCAGTGGGTTAAGAGTCTGCCTTCGGCTCAAGTCATGATCTCAGGGCTCTAGGATGGAGCCCCGCATCAGGCTCTCTGCTCAGCAGGGAGCCTGCTTCCCCCTCTCTCTCTGCTGGCCTCTTTGTCAACTTGTGATCTCTCTCTGTCAAATAAATAAATAAAATCTTTTAAAAATATACACACACACACACATACACACAGAAATGTGTTAAACATTTTTGTTCTTAAGATCTCGATTTTATCCCCCCAGAGATAGTTTGCATTTTAATAAAGGACTCTTGGATTAAGGGCTGCAAGATCCTAGAGTATAAAGCACCCTCTTTTGGTGTTGGTTAAGAGTATGAGTTCAGTAGTGAAATGGCCTATATTCAGATCCTAGATTCACCATTTATTAACTGTGAGACTTTGGGCAAAGGGCTTACCCTTCCAAAGACTCAGTCCTCTAAACTTTAAGAAGGGAGATGATTGGGGCGCCTTGGTGGCTCAGTCCTTAAGCGTCTGCCTTCTACTCAAGTCATGATCCTGGGGTCCTGGGGTCAGGCTCTGCACTGAGCCTCTCATCAAGCCCGCCATCAAGACCCACATCGAGACCCACATCAGGCTCCTTGCTCAGCAGGAAGCCTGCTTCTCCCTCTCCCACTCCCCCTGCTGTGTTCCCTCTCTCGCTGTGTCTTTCTGTCAAATAAATAAATCTTGAAAAATAAAAGGGGGGGATGATCATAGTTAATAATTATTACCAAATCTCATAAGTTCATTGAGATTATTAAATGAGCTAATATGAATAAGGAAGTTAAATGCAATGCATGGCATATAACCAATGCAATCAAGTTTTGCTTTTTGTCATCATCACTGACGGTGGTTTAAGCTTCCAGAAGGTAGCCATGGAGTGTTTTAGGGCAAGAGGGATATCCCTGTAATGCCTTTGAATTGCTGAGGGAGAAGAAGAAGCAGACTTCCCGCTGACCGGGACTTGGGGGTGGGGCTCAATCCCAGGACCCTAAGATCATGACCAGAGCTGAAGTCAGACACTTAACCAACGGAGCCACTTAAAGGCCCCATTCCACTGGCTTTTTATTTCACTTCCAGTAACAGGCAGCAGCTTTCCTCGGACCAAGGAGGCCGCCCATAGGCACTCTCATCTCTTCTCTCTGCCCTCATTCTCTCTGTTCTCTCCTCTGTTTACTCTGCCTCAGCCACACGGGCCTCTTCCTGCTTCTTCAAACACACATGCTGATTCCCACCTCAGGACCTTTGTACTTCCGGTACTCTGCGTTCTCTAGCTATCTGCCCTGTCCCTTGCTTACTTCCTTCAGGTCTGCACTTTTTTTTTTTTAATTTTTTTCTCTGAGTCCCTTCCCGGCTACCTTCTCTGAAATGTCCACCTCTTCCCTCTTTTCTGCTTTATGTTTTTTTTCTCTATCGCTCTTATCTCCAACATACTGTACCATTCACTTAGTGATCTTGTTTATATGTTTTGTCCCCTGGAATATCAGTTGTATATGGACAGGGACATCTGTCTGTTTTGTTTACTGTAGTATCCCTAGCCCTGTGCAGACTTTACGTTAAGTGGTCAATGGATTCTGTCAAACGAGGGAATAAATCCAGACTTTGCCACCGCTAAAGCTTGGTGAACCTTCTTGTCGATCTATCTATGCATATTTATGTGTAGCTCTTAATCACTGAGGTACCACAGGGTCCGACCCTCAAAACGTAGTCATTGAAAGAGAGAAAGAAGCAGCTTGTGGGCCAGAGGCTTGAAGCCTGCTTTAACAGTCATTGACTTATACTAGAGTCTAAACTGCATGGGGGTAGGAACTATGTCTCTTTGCTCACCACTTCTTCGCCTGTGTTTCCAAGAATGTTTGGCAGATGGTAGGTATTGCAATAAACAAATGTGTGATAAACTGAGAACCCAATGTGATTCTTACCTTCTTGCCTCAGGAGGAAGCCCCGACAGACCTGGTCAGTATTGGATTCACTGAGGATGTCAGGAAAGGTGCCCTTGGCAGAACTGGTGGAACTTTAGCAAAAACCAGTGATCCTCTCAAGGCATCGCCAGTATCTGCACTGGGGCCCTTTCCTATGAGATCCCCGGCCCCTTGTTTCTCATACCTTCCTCCTGAAAGACAGGTCAGTACAGTAATGGGAAACTGAATCTGGAATGCTAGTGGTAGAATATATTTCTACATCGGCTTTTTGAATGGTACAATAACCCTTGTGAAGTTTTTAAGGCCAGGGGGCATATTTACAGTCAGTTAGGTGACATTTGATGTGTTTTTATGCTGAACTCATGAGACATAGGCCGATGGTCTTTTACCATCCTCTTGATAATACCACAATATGGATGCAGGAACATTTTTATGAGCTGGACAAATCTGAAAGTCTTTAATGTACAGTGATTTAGACTCATTTTTTTTAAGATTTTATTTATTTATTTGTCAGAGAGAGAGACAACAAGCACAGGCAGACAGAGTGGCAGGCAGAGTCAAAGGGAGAAGCAGGCTCCCCGCAGAGAAAGGAGCCGGATGTGGGACTCGATCCCAGGACGCTGGGATCATGACCTGAGCCGAAGGCAGCCGCTTAACCAACTGAGGCACCCAGGCATCCCTAGACTCATGTTTTAATATTTAATTTATATGTGGTGAAAACAGTTTACTCTCTTATTGAAAATAGTATAAAAATCTCAGAACTTTATATGTATAAATCTAGAAAAATAAAATAAAAAGAAGTTCAGGAGCCATTGACATTAATATTCTTTATTCTCTGTTCCTTCAGTATGAAGTCAAGAGAAATTGTTTTTATTCTTTTTACCTTGCTAGGCATTTCTGACCCCATGGAACTCTTTTTTAAAGATTTTATATTTCAGACATAATTTAGCTCTGATCTTCCTTGTTGAAATTTTTGTCTGAACCACACCTTGTGTACTGCTCAGCTTCCAGTCTTGGAATGCAAGTACTCTGATTTAAAATAAAAAAAGAATTATAATCTCTAGCTCTGTCTATGTCATTGCAAATGGCAGGATTTCATTCCCTTTATGTCTGAATAATATTCCATTGTGTATATATGCCACATCTTGTTTATCTTTTGATGGGCACTTGGGCTGCTTCCGTATCTTGGCTATTGTAAATAATGCTGTTATAAGTCATTCAGAGAAAGACAAATACCATATGATTTCACTCATACGTGGAATTTAAGAAAAAACAGCAGAAGGAAAAAGAAGAGACACAGAGAGACAAACCAAGAAAGAGTCTTAACTATAGAGAACAAACTGATGCTTGCCAGAGGGGAGGTGAAATGGGGTGCGTGAAATAGGTGAGGGGGATTAAGGAGCGCACTTGTTGTGATGATCACCAGGTATTGTATGAAATTGTTGAATTGCTGTATTGTACACCTGAGACTAATATAACACTTCCCATGTTGACTAAATGGAGTGAAACTAAAACCTTAAAGAAGAAAAATAAAAATGAAAAAGAAAACTTTATTATGGAAATTTTAAACATATAGAAAATTAGAATAATATAATGAACTTCCAGGTACCCATCAATTTTAACAGTTGTCAACATTCTGCTTCTTTTATTTCTTCTATCTCTCTCCTCCTGACACTTTTTTTTGTGTGTGGGGAAGAAGGAATTTAAAGCAAATCTCAGACGTCATATAATTTCACCCATAAATAATTCAGTATATATTCAGTATATATTTCTAACACATACCCTTTGTTTTTACAATATAAAACAATGCCATTATGATGCCCAATACAATTAAAATAATTCCTTAATATTAATTCCTTAATAAATCCTTAATACTCAATATACATTATATTTTATTTATTCTCAGAAATATATTTTTGCAGCTTTTTGTTGAAATAAAGATCCAGAAGGATCCAAAAAGATCTACACACTGTATTTGCCAATATATCTTTAAAATCTTTTCATCCTAGCACTCCCTTCTTCCTGCTTGTCCTTTTCTCCTCACCACTTATTTATTGAAAAAAGGGTCCTCTGGCTTTATTAAACCGAATCATCTTTCACAAGTAGCATCTCCAGGCTTAAAGATAAAAGATTTCCCAATTCTTATTTGAGACCACATGTGGCAAAAGAAGAAAAACTCATAGTCACTCCTAAAGCTAATTTCCAGAAGGCATTAAAAAAAATTCCCTTTCACAGAAAGGAAGCTTGACTGTGATTAAGTTAACTTAAGTTAATTATATGAAATATTTACTGAAGGCTTACTATGAAAAATTGTGTGTTTGGAACTCCAACCAATCATATCCCAATGTTCTTTTTTCTTTCAGAGTGACTCCTATAAGAAGAATGATTTGTTTCCTTCACTGGTTCCTAGTAAGTATAGGGAATGCTGGTAGAAACTGGAATTGCTTAATATCTGTTGAAGTTTTCCAGTTGTTATAAGACTATTCCTTGGGGTGCTTGGGTGGCTCAGTCAGGTAAGCATCTGACCCTTGATCTAAGCTCAGGTCTTGATCTTGGGGTTGTGAGTTCAAGCCCCACATAGGACTCCATGTGCCCCACTTAAGAAAAAAAAACTATTTCTCCATAGGTGAGAGAAGGTTATTAGTGATTGACTAGGAGTACAGTGGGTTCCTTTATAGTAGCTAACAGTTTTCAAAGTGTATATAGATCTCTGAGAGATCTTTAACACACACACACACACACACACACACACACACACACACACACACACACA
>NC_081573.1:46179834-46344267 GCF_022355385.1 Mustela nigripes
GGTTTTTAAACCATTACCACACTGGATCATCATGGCATATATTTTTTAAAAGTGTTCTTTTTTAAAAAGTCCAGTTTGAAAAAAAACAAGTCCGGATTGCCCTTGAAGCAAGGACCAACAAAATGTCACTGCTACCACCATTTGCATGCTGTGGGAGTTTTCTAGTTCTCCAGATTATATGCTGCCCTCTTGAAAGTAATAATAGCCTACTGTCTTTAAGTCTGGGATTTCTTTCTGGAAGACTGTATTATTGTTACTTTGAATTATATTTATTGAAATGAACAGGTCAGGACTCAACCCCCCAACTTCTCCAAAGCCAGAATCAAGATCCAGGGTTGGTTTTGTTGACTTTATGTTGCCTGATTTGCCCAAAGTAAAACCTCAGGCAAGCCTATCCATTGACCCTTATGGTTCTGAGAAACTTGATCTGAAGATCTTAACCAGAGACTTGAAATGCTGAAAAAGACCACATAATTCCTTGGTCTTGGGTTGGGCAATTAATTTTTTGGGCATCAGAGCTTTTCAGCACATTTTAATATGGCTACTCATGTGTGGGTCTGAAGTTTTCTCATTTACAATTCTTTCCATCTCTCTCTCTCTTTTTTTTTTAAAGATTTTATTTATTTATTTGATAGACAGAGATCACAAGTAGTCAGAGAGAGGCAGGCAGGGAGAGAGGAGGAAGCAGAGCGGAAAGCTTTCCCCCGCTGAACGGAAAGCTCGATGCAGGGCTCGACCCCAGAACCCCGAGACCATGACCTGAGCCGAAGGCAGAGGCCTCAACCCACCGAGCCACCCAGGCGCCCCTCCATCTCTCTTTTTTAAAATTTATTTTTATTTATTTTTATCCTTCCATCTCTTAAAGTCTGTGGTTCTCTGTAATAATATGTATGTGTGTCTGTCTGTATATACACATATTCCTGTCTCTTAAAATTCTATAAATCTTAAATGAAGATTCCTGACCTAAAGAATTTTATTAATTACAGTCGATAAGCTCTTGATTTCTTCTGGATCCTTATTTCTCTCATAATTCTCACTTTTCCCAGGGAGGCAGAACAGTGTGTATTTAAACCCTGCACTTACTAGCTATAAGACTCCTCGGTAAATGATACTTTTGTCAGATGTGCATGAGAGAGCAAAGAAACTAGAGAAATATGTGTCTTTTAAAAAATGAGTATTTGGGGGGCACCTGGGTGGCTCAGTGGGTTAAAGCCTCTGCCTTCGGCTCAGGTCATGATCTCAGGGTCCTGGGATCTAGGCCTGCATCGGGCTCTCTGCTCAGCGGGGAGCCTGCTTCCCACCCCCCATCTCTGCCTGCCTCTCTGCCTACTTGTGATCTGTCTCTCTGTCAAATAAATAAATAAAATCTTTTTAAAAAATGAGTATTTGGGGCACCTGGGTGGTTCAGTGGGTTAAAGCCTCTGCCTTCGGCTCAGGTCATGATCTCAGGATCCTGGGATTGAGTCCTGCATCGGGCTCTCTGCTCAGCGGGGAGCCTGCTTCCCACCCCCCATCTCTGCCTGCCTCTCTGCCTACTTGTGATCTGTCTCTCTGTCAAATAAATAAATAAAATCTTTTTAAAAAATGAGTATTTGGGGCACCTGGGTGGCTCAGTGGGTTAAAGCCTCTGCCTTCGGCTCAGGTCATGATCTCAGGGTCCTGGGATCGAGGCCTGCATCGGGCTCTCTGCTCAGTAGGGAGCCTGCTTCCTCATCTCTCTTGCCTGCCTCTCTGCCTACTTGTGATCTCTGTCTGTCAAATAAATAAATAAAAATATTTTTTAAAAAATGAGTATTTGGGGGGCACCTGGGTGGTTCAGTGGGTTAAGCCGCTGCCTTCGGCTCGGGTCATGATCTCGGGGTCCTGGGATCGAGTCCTGCATCAGGCTCTCTGCTCAGGAGGGAGCCTGCTTCCCTCTCTCTCTCTCTCTGCCTGCCTCTCTGCCTACTTGTGATCTCTCTCTATCAAATAAATAAATAAAATCTTTTTTAAAAAAATGAGTATTTGGGGGGCCTCCTGGGGTTGCTCAGTCAGTCAGCCAAAACTCTTGGTTTTGGCTTAGGTCGTGATCTCAGGGTCCTGATCTTAGGACTATGGGATCAAGCCCTTTGGTGGGCTCTGCACTCGGCATGGAGTCAGCTTGTCCCTCTCCCTTTGCTCCTCCCTGCCTTCTCTAAAACAAACAAACAAACAAACATATAAATAAATAAAATCTTTTTTTTTAAATGAGTATTTTATTTTTTAAAATTATTTTTAAAAGATTTTACGTATTTATTTGACAGAGAGAGATCACAAATAGGCAGAGAGGCAGGCAGAGAGAGAGAGAGGAGGAAGCAGGCTCCCTGCTAAGCAGAGAGCCTGATGCGGGGCTTGATCCCTGGACTCTGGGATCATGACCTGAGCCGAAGGCAGAGGCTTTAAACCACTGAGCCACCCATCTGTCCCTAAAAATGAGTATTTTAAAGAAAGAATGTGCAAGCGTAAAGAGAATGAGAGCTGCTATCAAGAAATCAGAGGAATCCTGTGCGTCTGGGACCTGTCACCTACTAGCTGTGAACCTCCTTTTTCTCCCCCATAAAATAGAGACAGTAATGAGAATTAAAAGATATGGTTATGTAAATCCCTTTAGCACTTAGTAGGTGCTTAATAAATGTTAGTTTCCTTTTCAATTTCTATTATTTGCTAAGTTCCAGTGAGTTAAATATTAGTGACTCTATGAAACTGGGTAAATGAGAGGCTGAGAAAACAAATGGTCAGAGTAATTATTTTGTATTTTGTACAACTGTTTTTGTTTTTGTTTTTGTTTTTGTTCTTAGCAGCCTCCATGCCCAATAGGGGGCTCCAACTCAGTCTTGAGCTGAGATCAGAGTTGGACGCTTAACCAACTGAACCACACAGGCACCCCTGTTTTTCCTTTTAATAGTCTTTATGTTTTAGAGCAGTTTTAGGTTCACAGTAAAATGCCAGATTTATTTTTTTAAAGATTTTTATTCATTTACCCGCACGCACGAGAAAGCAAGCGAGTGAGAGCGCATGCACACAAGCAGGGGGGCACCAGGCAGAGGGAGAGGGAGAAGCAGGCTCCACTCAGCAAGGAGCCGGTTGTGGGACTCGATTATCAGCACCCTCGGATCATGACCTGAGCCTAAGGCAGTTGCTTAAGCAACCCAGGTGTCTCTCTCTCTCTCTCTCTTTTTTTTTTTTTTTTTTAAAGATTTTATTATTTGGGAGCGAGATCACAAGTGGGGCCGGGGAGGAGTGGAGGGAGAGGGAGAAGCAGGCTTCTTGCTGAGCGGGGAGCCCAACTGAGATCATGACCTGAGCGGAAATGGAGAGTCAGATACTTAACCAACCAAGCCACCCAGGAGCCTCCCATTTTTATTTTTATTCTATTTTTTTAAGGATTTTATTTATTTATTTGACAGACAGAGATCACAAGTAGGCAGAGAGGCAGGCAGAGAGAGAGGAGGAAGCTGGCTCCCTGCTGAGCAGAGAGCCCGATGCGGGGCTCAATCCCAGGACCCTGAGATCATGACCTGAGCCGAAGGCAGAGGCTTTAACCCATTGAGCCACCCAGGCGCCCCCTCATTTTTATTTTTTAAAGATTTTTTTTTTATTTAGCCAAACTGATTTAATTTTTTTTTTTTTTTTTGAGAGAGTGCGTGCACATGTGTGAAGGCTGGAGGGGCAGAGGGAGAGGGAGGGTGAGAAGCAGAAGAGTGTTGGATCCTAGGACTCTGAGATCATAACCTGAGCCGAGGTCAGCAGACCCAGGTACTTCCAAATGAATATTTATTTATTTATTTATTTATTTAAATTAGAGAGAGAGAGAGCAGAGGTTGGAGAGGGAGAAGCCGACTCCCCACGAAGCAGCAAGCCCTATACGGGGCTCTATCCCACCACTAGGGATCATGACCTGAGATGAAAGCTGACGCTTAACCAACTGAACCACCCTGGCACCCCCCCAAATTAATTTTCATTTTATTTTATTTTATTCAAGATTTATGTATTTATTTGAGTGAGCACGAGCAGAGGGAGGGGCCAAGGGAGAGGGACAAGCAGATTCCCTGCTGAACAAGGAGCCTGACCCATGTGAGGCGCTATCTCAGGACCCTAAGATCATGACTGGAGCTGAAATCAGGAGTGGGTCACTCAACTGACTGAGCCGCTCAGGTGCAGCCCCCAAATTAATTTCTAAATACAATGATTGATTATGCGAAATCTTTATTCAGAATCCCATTTTACGTGTCCAGGAGAGTTTACATTGCCCCCTTTGCAGGTGACAAAGTGATACCTGTGAACCAACTTCTCTCTTTAAAAAAATCAGTTTGATCTTGAATGTTTCATTGAAGGATTTCCCCCTCCTCGTAAAAAGCACTTTAATTCAAAGACTGTGGGGTCAGAGGGAGGATCTTCCAAATCCAAGGCACTTGCACAGCAAGCGGGCTGCCTCTCCTGTGGAGTATAGCGCCTCCCTCTGGCACCTGTTTGAGTCCTGGATCATCCTCTAGAATGTGTGAGCAGGTTGGTGGAGGATTTTGGTGTTTCCTTAACTGGGTACAAGGAAATTGCTGCATCAGCTGCTGTATATGTCTCAACACTTCTTGGACTTTCCAGGCTAATTTTATTTTATTTTAAATTTTATTTTATTTAAAATAAAATAAATTTTATTTTATTTAAAATAAAATAAATTTTATTTTATTAAAGTATTTTATTTCAAGCCAACCCAAAGGCTTGAACCCACAACCATGAGATCAAACCTGAGACCATGAGATCAAGATCTGAGCTGAGATCAGGAGTCAGATGCTCATTAAAAAAAAAAAAAAATGTCAGATGCTCAATTGGCTAAGCCATCCAGGTACCCCTCCTCAGACTAATTTTAAAGCAAATTGTAGGTATCTGGGTGGCTCAGTCAGTTAAGTGTCTGCCTTCCGCTCAGGTCATGATCCTGGGGTTCTGGGATCAAATCCAGCATTGGGCTCCTTGCTTAGTGGGATCCTGCTTCTCCTTCTCCCTGTCACTCCTCCTGCATGTACACACTCTCTCTGTGTGTGTGTCAAATAAGTAAAATATCAAAAAAATAAATAAAAAGCAAGTTGTTGATCTGCCTGATTTTAGAGGCGTAAGGATAAGGCTATGCACTTAAAGGAAAACAAAACCAATTTACCATGGAATCTTGTAGGCAAATGATGGTGCCCATATTAAGGAAGTAAAAGTACTTGAGTAGGAAATGAGTCAGAGCCCTGCTGTGTTTCTGGATAGTGCAACCCTCTCTGGTGGCCACAGTTTTGTCTTCCCTAAATTAAGAATGGCACGGGGACGCCTGGGTGGCTCAGTTGGTTGAGCAGCTGCCTTCGGCTCAGGTCATGATCCCAGCGTCCTGGGATCAAGTCCCACATCAGGCTCCTTGCTCGGCAGGGAGTCTGCTTCTCCCTCTGCCTCTGCCTGCCATTCTGTCTGCCTGTGCTCACTCCCTCTCTCTCTCTGATAAATAAATAAAATCTTAAAAAAAAAAAAAAAAAAGAATGGCACTATTTCCTCAGGTTGGGGTTTCAGTTAGTTGCAGTCTCATATCTGGTGAGAGTTTTCACTCCAGAAGTGCCAACATAATACAGAATCACTTAGGGACGCTGGGGTGGCTCAGATGGTTAAGCGGCTACCTTCAGCTCAGGTCATGATCCGAGGGTCCTGGGATCGAGTCCTGCATTGGGCTACTTGCTCAGCGGGGAGCCGGCTTCTCTCTGCCTGCCACTCTGCCTCCTTGTGCGCTCTCTCTCTCTCTGACAAATAAATAAATAAAATCTTTAAAGAAAGATATAGAATCGTTTACAAACCAAGTATAAGTATTCTACGAAAAAGAAAATATTGTGACATAAAACATCTCGAGTGGCACTGTGGACGGCCTTTTAAAAAAAAATCTCTAAAGCAAAGAATTGGCTTGGCTGAGCTTTGTATCGTATAGACTTTGAAGGAACATGTAGTAGATTTCCTGTTGATTTTGGTAGGAGGTTAAAGAGCATATGGAGTTGGCCCTTAGAGTTTCAATTTTTACATCATTTCTAGCTCTTTTGTCACAACTCAAAAATTAATTCCTAAACCCGTTTCTCAAGCCAGGATAAATTGTGAGTAGGGACCATGCTTAAAAGAATTGTAAAAATGCTTTTTGTGAAAACATTACGTAAACAACAGAGGGACTAATTTCTCTCTGACTTTCAGGCTTATTTATAGATTTGGGTGACTCAAAAGAGTAGAGCTGCCTCACGTCACTGTCACTATATTTCCTACAGGGTTGTATCTCCTTCACTCTCCTTTCTTGGCTGAGGTCTCTGGCACGTGGAGAAGCAGGAAGGGTTCCTTGTGAAGGATGCTCACCACATTTCTGCGGGGAGAGCTTTCCCTATCTGCTGTAAAGATCATATGGCTTCAGCTGCTGATACTGAGTCATTTAAAAACCCCACTGCATCTAAGCCCAGAAAAGAATATCCCCCCTTACCCCACCCCCCCGGATACCAAAGATTGCAAATGACATGCCATGTCTTCCAAGACACTTCTTTCACTGTTCTGGTGCCCCATGATCTCTCATTTTTCTGCTTCTTTTGGGGTTAGGACTTATCTGCTAAGTGATAATATCATTGACATTTTTGTGTTAGAGGATTTTTTAAAAAACCTAGCTTGCCTTAATGAGATTAAGGAAGGTATGACAGTCTCTTTTGAAATGTCCCTTACAGGGGTGCCTGGGTGGCTCAGCTGGTTAAACATCTGCCTTTGGCTCAGGTCATGATCCCAGGATCCTGGGATTGAGCCCCACATCAGGCTTCCTTCTCGGCAGGAGTGTCTGCTTCCTCCTCTGTGCCTTCCCCTGCTTGTGCTTGCTCACTCTCTCTCTCTCTGAAAGAAATATACATCTTTAAAGAAAAAAAAAAAAAAGAAACGTCTCTTACAGATTCTGTGTACCCAGGGCAGTCTGGTGTAGTGAAATATAAATCTTTTAAAAAAATTGAAAAAAGGAAAAATGTCTCTTACAGATTCTGTGCACCCAGGACAGTATGGTGTAGTGAAGAGACTCAGGCAGTCCATTTATTAAATGACTGCTATGTAGACTAAAAGAAATATACAGTTAGTCCTCACTTTTCAAAAGATCACATTAGACCGCCTCACTTTTATGAATTACCTACATTAGTACCTGTTCTCGCTAACCAAAGGAAATCTGAAGATTTTCACTTCCACAAAAAAAAAAAAAAGTGAAAATGGTACTCAGTGTTTGTTTCACAGTGAGCATTGAGACAGCATGCACACGGAGCAGTGAGAAGTGTCCCTGCCAAGTTTCTTCCCTGAGATCTATGCTAAAATTTAGGTAAGATTTTTCCTAGAAAGACCTTATATTTATTGAGCCCTTACTATACGCCTACCCCTGTTCTAAGTTCAAGTGTATCAGCTCATTTGATAATGACACCAGCTTTAAGATGCCAATGCTACTGCTGTTATTAACTTCATTTTATAGATGGAGACACCGAGGTTCAGAAGTCTTCACAGATGGGAAGTAACTTGCTGTAGGTCACACAGTAAAGAGAAGGAGGGCGGTATTTCAAGCCCAAGCAGTCTAGCGCTAGAAACCAACATTTTTAACTGCTATAGTATAATGCCTCTATGGTTTACAGGCTCCCGAGGAGTAAATGAATCAGTGTGTATGAAAACACTTTTGTGAGTTGTGAGACACAATGCACTACTGTTACTTGTAGTGGACAATCAATAAATGGCTTAGCTGAATTGTTTGGGGGCACAAAAAGTATTTATACTTACATTGTAATGATCCTTGGTACTTTTCAAAGTGCTTTCACACATTTGATCTCTCGGGATAATAAGCCACTTTGAATCCATTTTGGAACAAGGCTGGTCATCCATACATGTGGGGCCGCTGAAGTCACAGGCCCAGATAGGGGAAACACCTTGCTTACAGCAGGAAGTCAGTAACCCAGTCAGGACTGGCACGCGAATGATCCGACTCCTGGCTGGTTTTGTGCCTCTTTGGTTTTGTCCTTGGTTTTTGTTGTTATTATTTGTTAAATTGAACATATGAGTTATTAGTAATAAACAGAACTATACAAATAATTATCCTTTCTCCCAGCTGTTTTTTCTTCCTACAGGTTTTGCTAATTCTTTCAAGATGTTGCTGTTTAAAAATAAAAATCCCCTGGGGTGCCAGTCTGAAGAGCATATGACTCTTGATCTCAGGGTCCTGAGTTCCAGACCCACATTAGGTATAGAGTTTTACTAAAAAAACTAAAAAACCTTAAAATAAATAAATAAATAAATAAAAACAAAGATCTCCTTTAGGATTTGGATCTGTCAACTGCATTATCTTATAAGAACTTTTTTTCCAAAAGCAAGTCTTTTTTTCCCCCCAAAAGTACAGCATGCTCATTGCAAAACCAAAATGTAATAAAGTAAAATCCTCTCTAATCTCACCATCCAAAGATAACCATTTTCACATTTTAGTTTTGTCCTTCAACTTTTTTCTGTGTACATATACACTTTCTACAATATTATTATAATGCCATTTTGTAATGTTTTTTTCTGATTTGTCATACCATGATAGTAAAGATAGAACTAGAGGTTCAGTTTTATTGACAGCATAGCATTCTATTTTATTGATGTGCTGTAATTTATCTGAAACTGAGGATTATGCTTGACTAGACAGGGAGTAAGTCTTCCCAAACCCTGAGATCATGACCTGAGCCGAAGGCAGCGGCTTAACCCACTGAGCCACCCAGGCGCCCCTTAATTTTTATTTTAAAAAAGATTTTGTATATTTATTTGTCAGAGAGAGAGAGAGAGACAGCACACAAGTAGGGGGAGCGGCAGACAGAGGGAGAAGGAGGCTTCCTGCCGAGCAAGGAGCCAGTTGCAGAACTCAATGCAATGGACCCTGGGATTATGACCTGAGCCGAAGGCAGACGTTTAACCAACTGAGCCACCCAGGTACCCTCCACCCAAACTGTTCTTAATGTATTCATGCCTAGCTATACTTCAGAGGAATATTTTTAGTGACATCACCATGTTCTCCAGTTTTATGCTACTACTGAGTAGATGCTTGATCCAAGGCTGCACTGTATAGTAGTGCTTTGGGGGTATGAGGCAACTGAATTCTATAAGCTTTCTGTTCCTCAGACCATTTGGACTGATTCTACCTTGAGTGTGGATGTGGAAGGTGGCACCATGTAGCAGAATCCCAGTGTGGGAGGGGCTGGGAGGTCTTTCAGTAACACTTTCTGTGAGCCTCAGTCTCATTTTTTGAAAAAGATTTTATTTATTTGTCAGAGAGAGAGTGAGAGTGTGCACAAGCACAGGACAGAGGGATAAGCAGACTCCCTGCTGAGCAAGGAGCCCTGGGGCTCTATCCTAGGCCCCTGGGATCATGACCTGAGCCAAAGGCACCTGCTTACCTGACTGAGCCACCCAGGCACCTCGGTCTCCTTTTTTGTAAAACTAAGTTACCTATGCTTGTCTAGTCTGATTTAGCAGGTTGGTGGGAGGGTCAAATTAGAAAATTAGGAAAATGCTTTTATAAACAATGTGGTATCAATACTTAATAATAAAAATGTTAATTACTATTATCATGCCCCTGGACTTTGTTTCCAGTCACTTGGTAAGTCCTAGTAGTTCAGGAGTGAAATTGTATAGATTGACCTCCTCAATTCACTCTTTTTTTTTTTTTTAAAGATTTTATTTATTTGACACACAGAGAGAAATCACAAGAAGGCAGAGAGACAGGCAGAGAGAGGGGAAGCAGTCTTCCTGCCCAGCAGAGAGTCCGATGTAGGGCTTGATCCCAGGACCCCGAGATCACAACCCAAGCTGAAGGCAGAGGCTTAACCCACTGAGCCACCCAGGCTACCCCTCAGTTCAGTTTTTTAAAAAAGATTTTATTTATTTGAAAGAGAGAGAGGAAACAGGAGCAGTAGGGAAAGGCAAAGAAAGATGAAATCTCCCCACTAAGGTGGGAGCCCTGGAAGGGCTGGATCCCAAGAACCCAGGATCATGATTGGAAGGCAGAGGCTTCACCCATTGAGTCACCCGGGAGCTCCTCCTCCATTCAATTTTTGGAAAATATTTTGAAATCCCCAAATAAATGTGCCTAAGGAAAAAAGCACAACCTCCTGTCTATAATAGGTCCTAAACTCAAGATGTATGGTTAGTACAGTTCTTTAAAAAAAAAAAAAATATATATATATATGTCAAATAAATAAATTATATATATATAATTTATTTATTTGATAGACAGAGATCACAAGTAGGCAGAGAGGCAGACAGAGAGAGAGGAGGAAGCCAACTCCCCGCTGAGCAGAGAGCCCGATGCGGGGCTGGATCCCACGACAGCGGGAACATGACCTGAGCCTAAGGCAGAGGCTTTAACCCACTGATCCACCCAGGCACCCTTGGTTAGTACAGTTCTTTTTGGCATCCAGCCAGGTACAGTACTTTATTCATTTTCAGGACTACTTTACTGCCAATCTACCTGAAGGACTTTAGTTTAGGTAGGTCACCTTTCCCTTAAATGGGCCAAGGTATCATGACCCTCTTTACCGTTCACGCGGAAAATATTTGAGTCAGGCGTTAGTAATTATTTATCAAGCCAGGAACTGTCTGGGTAGACTGTCTTTGGCTCAGGTCATTAGTTGTTGGAGACATGGTCAGAAAGCCCACTCTGGAAGGGTTTTAACCCTCACTAGTCCAAATCCTTTGTTTTTATATATGAAGAAACTGAAGCACTTAAATGACTTGTCCAATGCAGGAGTTGAGCGATGGTACTGGAACTGGAATCCATTCTTCTGTATCATTCTCTAATCTGTTCCCGAAGTTAACCTAGAGAGAAAGCTAAGGACTCAAACACAACAGGAGATAGTTTGGGATATTTGTGCCTTAAGTCCCAGTGGCCACCTGCCTTACCTCGCCCGCTTCCTCAGCCACCTTGGTAGCCCCGCCCTCTTCAGGTGGCCCCGCCGCTTCCTGGTATGCCCAGCCTCCTCCTCCCCCACAAGCGGAACCAATATTCGGAGGCTTCGAGGGTCAGCCGGATCTTTCTCTCTCAGACTCTTCGCAGCGGTGACTCGGCAGCAGCGTCTCGCGTCATCAGTGACCGCCCCGTACCTTGCTACGCTTTGCGTCGCTCTGCTAGGAGCAGTCACCTCCTCCTTGGCAAATAGTCCTCGGCGGGGTCCGAGTTCTTGGATAATAGGAGAGGGGGGCACAAGAAGTTGCAGCCAGGGAACACGGAATCGACAAGAAGAGGAAGACAGGGACCACAGTTTCTGCTATACTGTGTGAAGTTAGTTAAAAACTTCCTCCTTCCTAAAAGGATCCTTCCGCCTGCAGTCGCGGTGGTGAGGCCGAGGGAGCCGCCATTTTGGATGTTCGGTTCCTGCTGCCGCTGCTGCCGCCGCCCCCGGAGCTGCTGGTTTCATTCGAGGTTTCGGGCCGGTGAGTGTCACTCGCGGCGCTAAGAACGTATTGCTTCTTTTGCCCCATGCCTGCCGGCAGCGCTCGGCCGGAAGCTTTCTGTCAGTACCAGAGGTCCGGTGCTGGGCTTTGGGGGGTGAGAAGAGAGGACAGAGGCTGGCCCAGGAGGGGCCCGGAGCCCCAGGGGCTGCTCCGACTTCTTGAGGGCCACCCCGAGGCCTCGGACCAGGAGGCTCCGCGCGCGGGTGTCTTCTGTGTTGTGGCCTTGCTCGGCCGGTGCGGGCCTCCTTTGGACCCATTGACTTTCTCGGGCTTCGATCCTCTTTTGAGGGCTCATTCAGGGACCTGGGGTTAGCGGGGCGGGTCCCACCCCCGCGTGTCTTTTCTGAGCCACGTATCAGCGTTCTTGTATCTTGTACTCGGGTCAGGTCTTTCGTAGAACTCTCTTTAGCTCCTCATAATGCTCAATTAATCGCTGTCTGCTCTGCAGTGCCGTCCTCTCCGAACCGGACATTGCCCTCGCCTCTCTCTACCCTTCCAACCAACTTCTTTCCTAATTTTTAGGGTCCCTTCCCCACTCCCTAACTCAGCTGCGAGTGTCCTGCTTACCCTTCTCTCAAACTCTTGGTCTTGCGGACGGCAGTTTCTAATAATTCTCCCTATTTTCTTGACTGTCTGGAAGAGTCGGGACGATTGGTTATGTTTCCCTGTTAGGGTTTGGTGAAGGAGAGCCATCGAACCACTCGCTTAGAGTATGCTTCCCCAGTAAATGTTCGGAAAGCTGGTTAAATGGCTTTGGGGAGGGGTGTAGGGAGGAGGCCGTCAAATGTTTCCTCATTTGTGAATTCCCTCCTTGTGCTGAAGACTTGGCTTTTTGGTGCTTACCGACACTTCTGTATTTGTCTTGGTGTTATATATCCCTGGGCATGAAAATTGCCCGAGAAGAATCTTAATCCGACGTCGGCAGAAAGGGAAGTAACTTTTTTGGCTCCTGTAAGGATTAGTTTAACAGAGGAGAGGAGTGAAGATTTCTTAGTGATCTTAACTTGCAGGTTATGATCTTTGCTGACTGATTCTGAAAAATACTTAAGTTGACTGTGTGTTGAATTTTGTGTGTGGGGGGCGGTTAGTTGAGTTTTGGATATTCACTTCTGCTGTTCTCCTATAATACTTGTCAGACTATATACCTCAAGTTTTGGTTTAAAAATGTAGACTCTCCAGGTATCTATAATCTCACCACTTTTATGCTGTTCTTAAAGTATGTTTGCATTATGGCATGCTTGAATAAAAAGTATTTCACAGTAATTCACTGATTATTTCCTACATTTCAAGTTAGGCGAGTGTGATTCAATCACCTCTATTTCATCTCATCCTGGGTTTTTTAACCTGCTGAAGAGAGCTTATTTGAGATTACAGCCTAGTGACAGTTGAAATTTAAATATGTAACTTAATGGACTCCTGTAGGGGGATGAAGAAGGCAGTGAAGAAAAAATTTTATAACTTGAACTTGGATCAAACCTTTTAATACTTCTAATCCATGTCTAAGTGCATTATTCTTATCACCAGGTAGATAAATTCCTGTACTGGTCATATGATGTCTCAGTAGGAGACTGAATGTTTTCATTGTAAATAGTATTCTTGTTATTTAAAGAGACTTTTCAAAATTATGTTAGTGTTTCTGTATTTACTCTCGGGATAGGGAGTTTCTCTTTTGGATAAAGGAACTATCACATCTCTGAACATCTATGGAATGCTTATTCATTTAATAAATATCTCCTTGTAATTGTTACTGAAATGTTCCATTTCTGAGTTACATTTTTTAAAACAAGGTTATTGGAAGAGCTATCGGGTAGGTGTTACTTAACTCTGTTCATTTCGTGGTATAATGTATTGATAGTCAAACATTATTCATTCTTAGGTGGTTTGTATTCATTTGGAAAGTGTCCTTTTGCCTTACAAATTATAACCACAATGCTGTTTAGTGCACTGTTGATTGATCACATATTTGAATGTCCAGTTTGTCTAGGGTTGTAGGATTATACTTGAAAGAAACATTATTGTTAAGGTAACTTCAGTTCATTTTCTTTTGGGAGCAATTTCTTGTTCCTTGATCTGTTTCCCTTTTACCAGTTCTAGATTTGAACCAAATATGAATTTTGGTTTATTTTTTTAGTGAACTCTACTCCTAACTTGGGGGTCGACTTCAAAAACCCTGAGATCAAGAGTTGAATGCTCTACCAACTGAGCCAGCCAGGTGCCCCTTAATAGTGAATTTTAGAGTGAAACTATAAAGTACAAAAATTGTCAGCAAAACCTTGGTGATAATTTGCCCCCTGTTTATTTTAAAACGTAGTCTTGAAATTAGTGACAAAAGTCCAAGTTTTTTATGATTTATTTATTTGGGAGAGAGAGTGAGAGAGCATGCACACAAGAAAAGCTCTAGGGCAGGTGGAAGGGGCAGAGGGAGAGTGGGTCTCAAGGAGTCTCTGCACTGCGTGTGGAGCCCATCTTGGGGATCCATCTCACCATCTTGAGATCACAGCCTGAGCTGAAACCAAGAGTTGGATCTTAAGCCAGCTGTGCCTCCCAGGCACCTCCAGGTTTTTTGTGATTTATTTTTATTATTTTTTTTAGAGATTTTACTTATTTATTTGAGAGAGTGTGCACAAGTGAGGGAGCAGAAGGTGAGGGAGATGCAGACTCCCCACTAGCAGGAAGCCTGATGTGGCAATCTGTCTCAGGATCCTGGGATCATGATCTGAGCTAAAGGCGCCCATTAACTGACTGAGCCACCCAGGTGACCCCAGGTTTTTTTGTGATTTATTAAAAGTCTATACGTATTGAAAAAGTTGAGTATTTTCCAAAGATTATTTTTAATTAAAAAAAATGTATTAGGAAACTACATACCAAAACAGATTTTCGAAATGCCTAATCCCCTTATTTGCATTTGATGAGGATTTAAAAATTTTGTGTATAAAGCAGAACTTAATTGAAAGCAAAACTTTAAAGCTCTTAGATTTAGCTTCAGAGAATATAAAACTTTTACTTTAGCCTTCTATAAACTGGAACTACTTGTTTAGCTATATTTGGTCCTTAAAATTCATTTGTTCTCAGCTTTATCAATTGTTGTGAGTTCTTGATTTTGATGTCTTCATCCCTCTGTTACTTTTACTCAGTTCCTTTCATGCAGGATAAGGTTTAAAGTAACAACTAATTTTAAAATTAAGAGAACATACAGATTTATTTAAGCTCTCATATTTCTGGGTGTATAGGTTTTTAAAGTTGTATCTTGGGACGCATGGGTGGTTCAGTGGGTTAAGCCTCTGCCTTCGGCTCAGGTCATGATCTCAGTCCTGGGATCTGGGATCGAGCCCTCTGTCAGGCTCTCTGCTCAGCCAGGAACCTGTTTCTCCCTCTCTCTCTGCCTGCCTCTCTGCCTCATTGTGATCTCTGTCCATCAAATAAATAAATAAAATCTTTAAAAAAAAATAAAGTTGTATCTTTGTTAAAAAGTATTAGGATTTTTCCATTTGCCTTTTTGTATAGAAAATTTTGTATCTGTGAAGACATTCATTTCTATCTTGAAAATACACATAAGGTTTTTTTGTTTGTTTTTGTTTTTGTTTTTTTCCTCCTTCACTGAAGGAGTAATAACACAGTTTGGCATGGAGGAATAATTTAATTTGGCGTGAGTCTTGGTTACTAAAACATCTCTTGTCAAAGTTTGAAGGGTCCAGAAGTGAAAAAAACCCTCACAATTGCCAGACTTGTTGAGTCAGCATTAACTAACACTTTTGTATAAAAAGGTCAAGGTGTAAGATACTGTGATTGAAATGAGAAATGATTTTTCATTAGGTACTTGGAAGTTTTGTTTTGTTTCGTTTTTTGGCTTGCTTAGACAATTGGAGAGAGAAAGTTGAGTTATAAATGTTGTCAGTGAAAAATAGGTTTCAAAAGAAAAAAAAGTAATTGTCTTTTAAAAGATGATGAAAACATACGTGACCTTTGCACTTTATAAATTAAGACATCTTTAAAGGCAAGTAGTTTTTACCTCCTTTCTCTGTTGTCACAGTGCAGCAATCATAGTGTAACCTGATAGGCAGTTGCTTTGCTCACCCATCTTTCTTGTATTTTACTGAGCATCCTAGGCTTTTCAGCTTGTTTGGCCTTGCAGTTAATGTTACGGGTTTTGGGGAAGAGCAAATATGAGAAAGACATGATTTTAGATCTTTGGGATTGTAAAATATTTGCACTCCCCTCACAAACCTTTGGTTTAAAAATGAGACTGATTAGAATAGATGATGTACACTATTGGGTTAAAAGATCTAACTTTAGTAAATAGTCATATAGTTGTACAACTCAAAAGGAGTTCCATTAGTGTTTTTATAGCTCATTTTAGTGAAGCTATTTACTAAATGTCACTATTGGGAAATTATCCCATTTGAAGCTGAAGAAAAGGAAGGGAAGTTAATTTTTAAAAATTCATTTTTAAAGTCTGCACAAAGGATTTGGTTCCCTTCCCACTTTTTGATATTTTTGAAAACGTGATCCTTTTAAAATATGGTGAAAAGAGGAGTGCCTGGCTCGCTCAGTTGTTAAGCATCTGCCTTCAGCTCAGGTCATGATCCCAAGGTCCTGGGATCGAGCCCCACATCGGGCTCCCTGCTCAGCAAAGAGCCTGCTTTTCCCTCTCTCATGCCCCCTGCTTGTGTTCCCTCTCTAGCTGTATCTCTTTGTCAAATAAATAAATAACATATTTTTTTAAAAAAAATATGGTGAAAACATTGGTTTGAGCTGAGTGGAGAAACTAAGTGAGAATAATATTTTTATAGATAGTAGGTTTTGGGTATGATTTATTGAAGATAAGCTGTTGTGAGAAGAGCTTCTTTTTCTGGTAGTATTTTGGATACGTCATGTTTTTTAAATATGTGTTTGTCTCTACCAGTGAAAGTTGGGTTTTACGGTTTCCTTAGAAACATTCCGTGATGAAAGTTAGTAAATGGTGTTGACTATTTAAGAAAGTAGAATTAGGGAAGTAGTTTACTAGCAATTGGTTGTATTATTTTTATTTACACATACTGAACATCATTTATTTATTTATTTTTTAAAAAAGATTTTATTTATTTATTTGACAGAGAGAGATCACAAGTAGGCAGAGAGGCAGGCAGAGAGAGAGGAAGGGAAACAGGCTCCCTGCTGAGCAGAGAGCCAGATGTGGGACTGGATCCCAGGACCCTGAGATCACGACCTGAGCTGAAGGCAGCGGCTTACCCCACTGAGCCACCCAGGTGCCCCTGAACATCATTTATTTTTAAACTTTTAAATGTAAGCGCTGTTCCACCCAAGGTGAGGCTTGAGTTCAGCGACTCCAAGATCAAGAGTTACATGGTATATGGACAGAGCCAGCCAATTGCCCCTACACACAGAACTTTTTTTTTTTTTTTAATACTGTTCCTCTAATACTTCATGTTCTTCCATTTTCTTTGTACCTGTTGTACCTATACCTGGAATGCTTTTCTTTTCTCCCTTCTACCTAGTGAATGTGTTCTTCCTTCCTCTCTACCCCCAGGCAAAGGGGTGTAGCACTTTCTTTAAAGTACTTCAACTGTCTAACTTTCCTTGAGTTTTCAGAGGACAAGAGCTATCTAATTTGTGACATCCATAGTACATAGCACAGTGACTGGCCTCTAGCAGCTACTCCATGGAATAGATGTTATGAATGAAAATAAAAATAAAAATTATTCAGGTATTCAGATATATGGTAACTGGTTGATGCCAGAGCTAAAAGAAGCTATTGCAGGTCATTTACTTATGACCTGTAGAGTTGATGTCAGTGAAGTTTATTTTCAGATTTAGAACACATATATGAAACCTCATATCTGTGTCCTTGCCAATATTATTTAAATGTTTAATTTTGAAATTGGCATTATTCTTTTTTCTTTGTGATTTACTCAAACTCTTGCAAAAGTTTCAAGTGGCAGCAAAGAATCCCACTCTTCCCTATCTTCTTTCTTTTGAATACTTAATATGTAACTCATTTTGCTAAGGAAGCTGATAGTAAGTTGAGAATGTGTCTCCCCCTACCCCCAATGGAAATATGTTGATGCAGTTCAATGAATTGTTTCTGATTCTCTTCTCCTGTTTGAATAATATACTTTTATAGTGCTAAGAGTTTTTTTAAATCTTATCTTTTTAATTTATAAAATAATAGGTTTCCATTATGATAATTAAAAAATCTAAAAACATATTTAAAGTTATTAATTTTCCTCAGTCTCTTCATTGTTATTACCCAGCTATTTTATCAGGTTATGGATGTACTTCAGGATTTCTCTCCATGCTTGGTCAGGTGTTGTATATAGTAACCTAAATGTGCACATTTATAAGGATGCTTTATTTTTACAAAAGGGACATCATACTTATTATATTACTCTGTAACAAACTTCTCTTAACACATCCTGGTTAGTAAATGTCGTTCAGTTTTGTTCTTTAAACATCCCTGTTCCGTCTCCCTGTTCCGTCTCATAACACGAATGTGTACCATACATAACTTACGCAAGTTTTTTTTTTTTTTTTTTAAGATTTATTTATTTTTAAAGATAGTGTGTGGGGAGTGGGATGGGGAAGAGGAGGGGCAGGGGAGAGAGAATCCTTCAGCAGCTCCCAGCTGAGCGTGGAGCCCCGTGTCAGTCTCAGGACCCTGAGGTCATGATCTGAGCTGAAATAAAGGGTCCGACCCTTAACCTACTGAGCCACTTAGGTGCCCCCTATTCAGCGACTGACTGACTTTCTTTTTTTTTTTTTTTTTTAAAGATTTTTATTTATTTATTTGACAGAGATCACAAGTAGACAGAGAGGCAGGCAGAGAGAGAGAGAGGGAAGCAGGCTTCCCGCTGATCAGAGAGCCCGATGCGGGACTGGATCCCAGGACCCTGAGATCATGACCTGAGCCGAAGGCAGCGGCTTAACCCACTGAGCCACCCAGGCGCCCCTCAGTGATTTTCTTAAGGACATTTAAGTTGTTTCTAGATTTTGTTAATACAAACTATGTATTTGTAAACATCGTTGTACCTGTCACCTTATTTGCTGCAACTTTTATTTCGGCAGAATAGATTCTCCAAGATGGGATTTCTGGGTTAAAGGGAATATACTTTAAATGTTTTTATTGTCAGATTATTCTATAAGTAGGTTGTCATTTCTACCTCCCCTAGCAATGGGTTTTCTGTAGCATCACACCCTTAGATGTAAATAATTTAATTTTTACTTGTCTGCCAGATGATGAGTCTTCTTTCAGTTTGTCTCAGTTTTCCTGGCCATTATTAGAGCTAGCCTCTGTTGATATGTTTTTGTTTGTTTGTTTGTTTGTTTTTTCTGTTTGAATTTCCTTTGTTGAGAATTTTCTGTTCATGTCCTTGGTTCATTTTTTTTTTAAGTTGTTTTTCCTCCCCCTTTTTTTTTTTAAATCTTGTAGGAATATCTTATGATATATTAATTCTTTGTTGTATGACATATGTATTTATTCATCTGGAATTAACTCTTTTTTTTTTTTAAGATTTTATTTATTAATTTGACAGTGGGAGAGGGAGAACCCGGCTCCCCAGTGACCAGGGAGCCCAGTACGGGACTCAATCCCAGGACCCTGGGATCATGACCCGAGCCAAAGGCAGATACCCAACTGACTGAGCCACCCAGGTGCCCCTGGAATTAACCTTTATAGGATAAGAAGCAGTGGGTCTTGTATGGTTTTCCTTTGTATAGAGAGCTGGCTACATGAGGATTAAACTGTCTTTTTCTCAGTGAATTGAAAGCCATCTTTAAAAAAAAAGAGAGAGATTTTATTTATTTAAGTGAGAGAGAGTGAGAGCATGACCAATCAGGATGAGGGGCAGCAGGAGAGGGACAGATTCCCCACTGAGCAAGGAGCCTGAAGTGGGGCTCTGTTCCAGGACCTTGAGATCATGATCCGAGCAAAGGCAGACACTTAACCAACTGAGGCACCCAGGCACCCCAATTAAATGCCATCTTATATGTTATGTTCCCATATATGTTTGCTCTGTTTCTGGTTCTTTTTTTCTCTTTACTATTATTTTACTGTTTGAGTGTACTAGTTTTATAAAAAGTTACCCTCTGTTAAGAAAACTCCTCTTGGGGCAATTGAGTAGCACAGTTGGTTAAGCTAAACTTTGGACTCTTGGTTTCGGCTCAGGTGATCTCAGGGTCATGAGATCAAGCCCCGCATCAGGCTCTGTGCTTAGTGTGGCATCTGCTTGAGAGTCTCTCTCTTCCTCTTTTCTACCCCTCCCGCTCGTGCTCTCTCTCTCTCTAAAATAAATAAATCTTAAGGGGAAAAAAGAAAGAAAAACTCCTTTCGCTGTACTTTTTCATTTTCTTAACTATTCTTGAACATTTGTTTTTACATCTATTGACAGAAAATAAATCTGTTGGGTTCAGTAAACCTCACAAAAGCCCACTGTTTGGAATTGCAATATATTCACATATTAATCCTGAGAGGACTGACATTTTTAATGACCAAAATTTTTCCTTATGATGAATTTCCATTGTTCAGGTCCTGTTTCAGTTTTAGGTTCTTCAGTAAAGGTTTCATCGATTTGACAGTCTTCTTCATGTAGTTCTTTGCCTTTCTTGCTAAATTTGTTCCTAGGCGTTTTACAGTTTTTTTTTGTTTTGTTTTTTTTTTTAAAGATTTTATTCATTTATTTGACACAGATCACAAGTAGGCAGAGAGGCAGGCAGAGAGAGAGAGGGGAGAAAGCAGGCTCCCTGCTGAGCAGAGAGCCCGATGCGGGACTCGATCCCAGGACCCTGAGATCATGACCTGAGCCAAACGCAGCGGCCTAACCCACTGAGCCACCCAGGCGCCCGCGTTTTACAGTTTTTGATACTATTGCTAATGGGATTTTTCCTTGTCTGCTTCTTTTTTTTCTTTCTTTCTCTCTCTCTCTCTCTTTTTTTTTTTTTCAAGAGAGGGAGAGAGAGAATCTTAACACGGACTCCATGCCCAGTGCAGAGCCTGACATAGGACTCTATCTCATGACCCTGAGATTATGATCTGATCTGTAATTAGTAGTTGGATGCTTAACTGACTGAGCTACCCAGGCACCCCTCCCCACCCATTTCTTTCTTTCTTTTTCTTTCTTTTTTCTTTTTTTAAAGATTTTACTTATTTATTTGACAGAGCATTAGAGTGAGAGCACAAGTAAGCAGAGTGACAGGCAGAGAGAGAGAAGCTACTGAGCAGGGAGCCCAATACGGGGCTTGATCCCAGTACCCTGGAATCGTGACCTGAGCTGAAGGCAGCTGCTTAACCAACTGAGCTACCAGGTGCTCCCCCCCATCTATTTCTAACTAGTGTCAGAAACATGGGTTAAAAATGATCTTTAATTTCCTGTGGACTAGATCCTCTCCTCTCCTTTCTTGGTATCCAGAATTAACAGAAATTGGGTTTGTGAAGAATATTTAGGGAAACTTTATTATTTTAGTATGAAATCACTTTCTAGTGATTAGAAATAAACTTTCTAATGTTCTCCTGTAGAAAATGCCTTAAGGTAAATGTGACTATGTCCTTCCAGGATGAATACTAATACTGTCTTCTTATTTTGAAAGTTCACAGTTTTCCTGATTTTTATTATTTTGAATTTTTGAAGCAAGATTTATTGCTAAAATAAACGTTTATTATTTAAAAGATAGAGGAAAATAGGGCCACCTGGGCGACTCAGTGGGTTAGGCCTTTGCCTTTGGTTTGGGACATGATCTCATGGTCCTGGGATCTGGCTCTCTGTTCGGTGGGGAGCCTGCTGCCCCCTCTCTCTCTGCCTGACTCTCAGCCTACTTGTGATCTCTGTCTGTCAAATAAATAAATAAAATCTTAAAAAAAAAATAAAAGCAGAAAATACAGAGAAGTTAAAAAGGCATCTGTATTCATACAAAGCACAGATAGTCTATCTCTAACATTTATTGTACCCTTTGGGCCATAGCTTTAAAAACAAAATTTTTGTTTTGGGAATTTTGATACAATTCTTGATATTTGTGGGCTCTTCAGGATTTTTGTGTGTGTGTGTGTGCCAATTTTAGGGTTGAGAGTAGAAATTTTCTTTTTTTTTTTTTTTATGATTTTATTTATTTATTTGACAGAGATCACAAGTAGGCAGAGAGAGAGAGAGGGAAGCAGGCTCCCTGACTATCAGAGAGCCCAATATGGGGCTCAATCCCAGGACCCTGGGATCATGACCGGAGCCAAAGGCAAAGGCCTAACCTACTGAGCCACCCAGGTGTCCCGTTTGGCCTTTCTAAAAAAAAAAGATTTGTTTCTTTGTTTAGAGAGCAAAAGAGTGTTGGAGGGACAGAGGAAGAGAGACTTCTCAAGTGTACTCCCTCCTGAGTGTGGAGCCCGATGTGGGCCTTGATCCCAGGACCCTGAGATCATAAGCTGAGCCAAAATTAAGAATTCGCCACCTAACCGACTGAGACACCCAGGTGCCCCTTATTTGGACTTTATATTCATGCATTTTATGCAATTAAATTGTCCAGGAGGCATATTTGCATTTATATACATCTATTAAATTCTCAGTTTCAGTGAATTTTGATTGGATAATTTAAAAGGATTCCTGTAATTACTGTGTCAGTTTAGGCAGAATTGAGTTTAGGACTTCTTAGAGGAATGCCAACTGGCTGCCTAGACAGAGTGTGGTGGTGTATTGATGTGGTCACACATTTCACAGTCTATTCCTTAGCCTTGAAGATGGAAAAATTCCATTTTAGTATTATTTTGGGGTGATTTAGCCTAATCAAACTCACTGATGTGAGTTAGAATAAGTGTTGTGATTCACAAGGGGCTGTGCTTTTATCCTTAATTACCTGTGATTTCCAGGGCTCCCTTTTCCTTATGTGTATGTATTTGGGAGACAAGCTACTTGGAAAGATGATTGATAGTTACAGAGTTGCATTATGAGCCTGAAGCCAGAGCATATAAAGTGAATGGTCTTGAATGTTTCATTATTCTAGGCCGGGTGAAACCCATTGAAGGAACTATCCCTGTCCCACATGGTGTTTACCTTTGCAGTGACCAAAATACTTATCCCCAGATACAGTCTCTCTTATTCAAATAGTGATGGACTAACATTGCTCTCCCTTTTTTTTCACTCTGTAAAACATTTCCCTTCTATAAGCAGCACACTTCCTCATACAGGGTAGATAGATGTGCACTGCTTCCCCCTCCCTGCCCCCAGTACTCAATGGAATCCACTGAAACATAAAAAGGTGAAAAGATCTGGCTCTCTGGTCAGCAGGAAGCCTGCTTCCTCCTCTTTCTCTCTCTGCCTGCCTCTCTGCCTACTTGTGATCTGTGTCTGTCAAATAAATAAATAAATAAAATCTTAAAAAAAAAAAAAAGGTGAAAAGAACCCAGCTAAGCCAGAATGACAATTGGTCTCTATAAGATATATGGGAAAGTTAAAGTCTGATCAAAGCTTAATACTGTTGATCAGTTTGGTGTAAGCTTTCTTACTAGTTTGGTCAGTTTTTTCTTTTCTTTTCTTTTTTTTTTTTAAAGATTTTATTTATTTGTTAGAGAGAGAGAGCACGCGAACACAGGCAGACAGAGTGGTAGGCAGAGGCAGAGGGAGAGGGAGAAGCAGGCTCCCCATCGAGCAAGGAGCCCTACATGGAACTCAATCCCAGGATGCTGGGATCATGACCTGAGCTGAAGGCAGCTGCCCAACCAGCTGAGCCACCCCGGTGTCCCTGGTCAGTGTTTTCTAAGTTGTAAATGCATTAACCAATTCAGATATCATATACAATAAAAAATTTGAAATAAGACTTCTCTGTGGAGCATAATCTAAATATACATATAAATATATGTGGAAAGGGGCCCCTGGGTGGCTCAGTCAGTTAAGCCAATAGCTCTTGATTTCGGCCTAGGTTATGATCTCAGGGTCGTGGGATCAAGCTCTGTACCAGACTGTGTGCTCAGTCTGCTTCTTCCTCTCCCCCTCTCTCATGTAAATAAATAAATAAAACCTTTAAAAAAAATAAAAGTATTGTTATTAATTTGAAAAAAAAAAAAAAAGGCCACGTGGCAAATGTGGGTGAGAGAGCACAGTAACTTCTGTAGGGTTTTGCCTAGTGTTAACTTAGGTCTCTTGAGTGTTCTTAGCCATACTTAAATCTGTGACTGGATGTTATAGGGTAATCACTGGCAAAATTAATTGAAATCTAATTTCTTGAATCTTTTCTCATTGTTAAGCAAGAAAGACTTCATGTTGGTTAGAAAAGGAGGTAATTTTAATATTGAGAAATTGCTTTTAATTTAGGATTTATTTATTTATTTATTTATTTATTTATTTTAAAGATTTTATTTATTCATTTGACAGAGAGAGATCACAGTAGACAGAGAGGCAGGCAGAGAGAGAGAGGGAAGCAGGCTCCCTGCTGAGCAGGGAGCCCGACGCGGGACTCGATCCCAGGACCCTGAGATCATGACCTGAGCCGAAGGCAGTGGCTTAATCCACTGAGCCACCCAGGCGCCCCAGGATTTATTTTTTATTTTTTAGATTAGAGCTCACATAGCTTCACCTTTGGGGAAAGAAGGACAACATACAGCAGGAGCCCCAGCTATTTGGTTATATGTTCTTAACTGGGCTGACAGTGGTTCTGAGCTTAAAGCCAGGTAGTATGAGCTGAGAAGTAGAAAGAAAGTTAACTGAGAGGGTAGAATAGAGGACTGCATTGAGTCCTGATGCCTTCCCTCCCGTTGCTGTTGGTAAGTAGCCAGCGCACCTTTTCTTTGTTTGCTTTGGAAAGGACAAGTGCATTTTCTTTATTCAAGACTCTTCTAGCATTTAGGATTCATTTAAATACAGTGTTTCTCAAGTTCCTGCCCTTAGATAAGGGGAATACAGGGATGAATAAGACTCACAGGGATCTGGCCTTTAGGAGCTTCTATTTGAGTGGGATAATACACATTTCAAAGAAAAAAAGGTAATCATGGTCTGAGGTTAGTATTGCAGTATGAGGAGAATTTTTATCAATTAAAGAGATTTGTGTGGTGCATGCGTGGCTCAGTAGGTTGGTCATGGGCGTCTGCCTTCAGCTTGGGTCGTGGTCCCGCTCTCCTGGGATTGAGCCCTGTGTCCTACAAGCATGTGTATGCGCACTTTCTCTCTTTCTCTCTCCCTCAAATAAATAAAATCTTTTAAAAAATATCAGAGGTTTGTGGAGAGTTTGGAAAATAACCATTTTCTCCATTTTGGAATAATGTTTAGGAGAATTGGAACATATGCAGTCATTATTATTATTTTTTTTGTCTTTTGTGTTTCTTTTTTCCCCCTATAGTAAGCATTCACGATTTTGGTTATTTTTTGGATATATAAAGTAATTAATTTAGCTTAAGTTCCAAAACCTAATTTTGTTTACATTTTGGATAGAAACATTTGAAATTAAATTCTCACTTGCTTGTGTTCTCTTTATTTTTCAATGTTTTTTATTTTTTATTTTATTTTTTTGAGAGAGAGAGTGTGTGTAGGTTGGGTAAAGGGAGAGAGGCAAAAGGTGAGGGAGACAGAGAATCCCAAGCAGGTTTCATGCTTTGTGTTGAAGCAGGGCTCAGTCTCATGATCCTGAGATCGTGACCTGAGTCAGAATCAAGAGTTGGATGCTTAGGGGCTCCTAGGTAGCTCAGTCAGTGAAGTGGCTGCTTTCGGTTCAGGTCATAATCACTGTGTCCTGGAATCGAGGCCCACATCGGGCTTCCTGCTTAGTAGGGAGTCTGCTTCTCCCTTTCTCTCTGCTGCTCCCCCTGCTGTGCTCGCTTGCTGTCTCTCTCTCTCTCTCTCTCAAATAAAATCTTTTAAAAAAAGAAGAAGAAAGTTGAACGCGTAACTGACTGAGCCACCCAGGAACTCCTCAATGTTATTTAACAAATAGCCATTAATGAAATAAATACATTTATCCACGATCTCTATATTTTAACAAGTTAGAATTTTAATTTTTCTGTGTTCCTTTCCCATCTTTGCCCTAGTAAGTATTTTAGGACAAAAAAGGACATTTTATTTTTTACTAAATGTACCAACTATGTAAATACAAAACAGATGGACACATAGGCATTGAATACAACTATTGAATTACTAAATGTAGGGCTCAGTCAGTTGGGCGGCTACCTTCCGCTCAGGTTGTGATGCCACGGTCCTGGGATCGAGTCCTGCATCTGTCTCCCTGCTTGGTGGGGGGTCTGTTTCTCCCTCTCCCTCTGACTGCTGATCTGCCTATTTGTGCTCTCTCTCTTTCTGTCAAATAAATAAAATCTTTAAAAAAATACTAAATGTAATGGACAAAAACAATTATAGTGGTAGACTTTATGTTTTTTTTTTCCCCCAAAGATTTTATTTATTTATTTAACAGAGAGTGCGAGAGAGAGCATGACAGGGGAGAAGCAGACTCCCTGCGGAACTGGGAGCACGATGCGGGACTTGATCCAGGACTCTGGGATTATGACCTGAGCCGAAGGCAGTCACTTAAACTGAGCTATGCAGGCACCCAGACTCTGTTTTTTAATTAAAATTCTTTTTAAAAAATTTATTTGCTTGTCCTAGAACAGGAGCCTGATGTGGGACTCGATCCTAGGACCCTGGGATCATAACCTGAGCTGAAGGCAGCCACTTAACTGACTGAGCCACTATGGTGCCCCATAAACTTTTTTTTTTTTTAAAGATTTTATTTACTTACTAGAGAGGGAGAGGTGGAGAACATGGCAGGGGGAAGGGAAGGGGCAGAGGAAGAGGGACAAACGGAATCCCCACTGAGCAGGGAGCCCAGTGCAGGGCTCAACCCAGGACTCTGAGATCATGACCCAAGACAAAATCCCACACATAAGTGCCTGAGCCACCCACAAACCCCTTAATTAAAAAAAAAAAAAAAGGGGCGCCTGGGTGGCTCAGTGGGTTGAGGCCTCTGCCTTCGGCTCAGGTCATGATCCCAGGGTCATGGGATCGAGCCCCGCATCGGGCTCTCTGCTCAGCGGGTAGCCTGCTTCCTCATCTCTCTCTGCCTGCTTCTCTGCCTACTTGTGATCTCTGTCTGTCAAATAAATAAATAAAATCTTTAAAAAAAAGAAAAAGATTCTATTTATTTATTTATTTGAGAGAAATTGCGAGCGGGGTGGGGATGGGGCAAGAGGGAGAGGGCAAAGCAGTCTCCATGCTGAGCAGAGAGCCTGATGAGAGGCTTGATCCCAGGACCATGGCTAGAGCTGAAGGAAGGTGTTTAACTGACTGAACCACTCAGGCACCCCTGTAGTGGTAGACTTCACGTATCTTTCTCAGTCTTGGATGGGCCAAGTCGTTAAATTAATAAGAACAGACAGTGTCTGAACTATACTATATAATTTTTAGAAATTGTTCCACAGGTATAATTTTTTTCATATGATTGTCATCTTAGTTTCAAAAAAACAGCTTTATTGAGGCATATCAATATTTAATGTCTGTAATTGGATTATAAATGCATTATGGATTGAATTATAAATTTCATAATACACATAAATGCACTAATGTACATATTTAATCTATATAATTTGATGTTAGGATAAAATTTTATATTAAGGTTTTTCTGTCCTCTGCATTAAATGCTAAATGTTGATGTTATTATTACCATTTCTTGATAAATTAGGGTCTTACTATAAAAACCAATTACAGTACTCTTTGTTATTTAATACTCTTAAGACTTTAGGGGGACTTGAATGCTTTTTGCCAGTATACCAATAGGCTCAGATTACTATGTTGTGTGTGTGTATTTAAGATAAAGACTTTAATTTTGGATTTGTAAAAAAATGATAAATTAAGGTAATTCTTACGGAACCCAAAGGCAGAGATTTGCAAGGGATAGATCTTTTCCTTTTGATTAATCATGGAAAATTTTTATAGGATAAAAATCTATTATTTAAAGGGCACAAACTGGGGCGCCTGGGTGGCTCAGTGGGTTAAGCCGCTGCCTTCGGCTCGGGTCATGATCCCAGGGTCCTGGGATCGAGTCCCACATCGGGCTCTCTGCTCGGCGGGGAGCCTGCTTCTTCCTCTCTCTCTTTCAGCCTGCCTCTCTGCCTACTTGTGATCTCTGTCTATCAAATAAATAAAATCTTTAAAAAAAAAAAAAGGGGCACAAACTTTTAAAAAATTATGGTAAGAATGCAAGCCAATTTCTACTCTTGACAAATTTGCAGTTGTATAATACAGTATTGTTATCTGTAGGCACAGTTTGTATAGCAAATTGGTGGAGTTTATTAATCTTGCTGCTGTGATGTTTGGATACTTGTTTCTGCTAAATACAGGTTTTGTTTGCGTTTGCTGCTGCTGCTGCTGCTGTTTCTTCCCTTACTGTTAGATGACACTTGGGCGACCATCAGTGTTCTTCCCTTAAACAGCCTCTGTCTCCTGGTTCCCACTCTCCTCTGTTTCCTCTCTAGTTTTCTAATTTGTAAATTAGAGCCTGCAAATAGAATAAAGTAGATGTTCTACTATATTGATGTGATACTTTGTATTGCTCCATGAGATTATAAGATGTGTTTTGAGTTATGTCCTGTTTAGCTGAGTCATCACTATACACCATATTCATCCTTTATTTTTAAAAACAGGATAGTTCGTCGTTATTACTAGTAATAGATGTTTAAACTACTGTATTTTAAGGAATCTTGTGGTTTTGAGTATTTTGAAAGGCAAGTAAAAATTCTTAAAAAGTGGGGTGCCTGGGTGGCTCAGTGGGTTGAGCCGCTGCCTTCGGCTCAGGTCATGATCTCGGAGTCCTGGGATCGAGTCCCGCATCGGGCTCTCTGCTCAGCGGAGGGCCTGCTTCCCTCTCTCTCTCTCTGCCTGCCTCTCCATCTACTTGTGATTTCTCTCTGTCAAATAAATAAATAAAAATCTTTAAAAAAAAAAAATTCTTAAAAAGTAAGGAAATCTTCAACATTATATTAAGAGCCAGTAGGTTGTGTTTTCCAGTTTATGAGGTCTACAATAGTCACTACATAGATTAGATGTATTTGAATTTAACTTTTATTTATTTTATTTTTAAAAGATTTTTATTTAATTATTTGTTGGAGAGGGGGGAGCAAGTGAGCGTGCATGCACAAGCAGGGGGAGCATCAGGCAGAGGGAGAAGCAGGTTCTCTGCTGAGCAAGGAGCTGGATGTGGGACTGGATCCCAGGAACCTGGGTCTCAGGACCCAGGACTGGATCATGACCTGAGCTGAAGGCAGACACTTAACCGACTGAGCAACCCCAGGCGCCTCTGAATTTAATCTTCTAATACGAAACATTTCGGACATAAAATATTTGGAGGATAAGGATAAATATTCATTTACCACTACCTACTCTCAAATAAAACACCAGTATAATTGAAGCCTCCTGTGTGTTACTCTATTCCTCATCATATTCCCGTTTCCAGATGTGCCACTTTTTGGTCTATGTTTCATGTGCATGTTCTTATTCTTACTGCAGTTTTGTATCTCTAAAGAATAGGTTCTTTTATACATTTTAAATCTTTATAAAATACTAGCACTATATCTTTCTCTACCTTATTTTTGCTCAGAATTAATTTATTCAAGGATAGTGTATATAATCAGCCATTACATCCAGCATTTGTTTAGTGCATACTATGTGTCTGGCACTGTGCTAAGGATTTTAAATGTATTCTCATTTAATTCTTGTAACAGTCCTTTGAGGTGGGTACTCTCCCCATTTTACGGATGAGGAAATGAAAGCTCTGGGATGTTAAGTCATTTGCTCAGGACACACAGTTGGCAAGTGGTAGAACTGGGATTCAAACTCAGGTGACTGCACTCCACGGTCATCATTTTAAACAATGATTAGGGTCATTGGATTCTGAAATTAAACAAAAACAAAAACACAAGGGTTCTTCTTAATTCTTCTAGTGTTAAAATCTGATGTGACCAGACAGGAGGCTGTAGTATTTATTTTTTCTCATTTGGTGTGAATATTTATATATGTTGCTGCAGAAATATTGTTTGATAATGGAACTGCTGTCCCAGACGTACTGGGCGAGTAAGGACCTGTAATATATGCACTGCATTACCTTTCTAAAATTCAGAAAATTCTAAGCTTTGTTCTTAAAGATTTTGGATGAAAAATTGTGGACTGGTACTGTGCTGTAGATCCCTTTCTGCATGGAATTTTGGAGTTGTTGGTTTAATCAAGAGGGCACTTATTTTGCAAAAGAAAAATTTTCTAAATATATTGAATTAGTTTGGCCATGACACACTTTAGCTTACCATAATTATAATTTTCTATTCTGTCACTGGTCAGCCAAAAGAGATCTTGCTGATTTTTTATATTGCTGGAATTGTAAAAATCTGTTTTCCTCAGTAGACTTTTGAGTTCTTAAGGTTAGAGATCATGACCTTGGCTGTTGCCAGCATTTATCTCAATGCCTGACATAGAGAAGGCTCAGCAAATATTTGTTGAATGAGTGGTTGGCAACTATTTGGTATAACGTGTTTCCCTATTTCTTAGGTCATCTATGGGATAGTGTAACAAATTGAATAAGGAGGCAAAAAGAAGAGATGCATGAAGCTAACTTCTGATTCCGCATTTTTTTTTTTAAGATTTTGTTTATTTATTTGACAGACAGAGATCACAAGTAGGCAGAGAAGCAGGCAGAGAGAGAGAGAGGGAGGGAAGGAGGCTCTCTGCTGAGCAGAGAGGCTGATGGGGTGGTGGGGATGATTGATCCCAGGACCCTGGGATCATGACCTGAGCTGAAGGCAGAGGCTTTAACCCACTGAGCCACCCAGGCGCCCCATGATTCCATATTTTTTTACATTCTCCCTGCCTCCTTTGAAATGGATATAAATGATATCATTTATGATACTGTTTTCTCTGTCAACTGTAGTTAATGGGTCCTGAAGTGTTAAACTTTTTTTTATTTTCTTGATTAAAGACTTTGATCCTGTTGCTTTCTGAATTCAAGATTCTCAAAACTTAATGCCCATTTTTATTTTTTTAATTTTATTTTGTTTTAAAGATTTATTTGTTTATTTGACAAATCACAAGGAGGCAGAGAGGCAGGCAGAGAGAGAGGAGGAAGCAGGCTCCCTGCTGAGCAGAGCCGGATGCCGGGCTTGATCCCAGGACTCTGGGATCAGACCCGAGCTGAAGGCAGAGGCTTTAGCCCACTGAGCCACCCAGGCGCCCCCTAATGCCCATTTTTAAAAATTGGGTTTGGGAAAAAAAAATGGGTTTGACTGCGGTGTTTTGAGAGTTCCTTTTTATAGTCTGGTTACTTTTATAGTCTGGTTACAAGTCCTTTGTTGGATTTGCATATCCAGTCTGTAACTGGTCTTTTCATTTTCTTAACAATGTTTTTCATAGCACAAAAGTCTGTAATTTTTTATAAATCCAGTTTTTAATTTTTTTTCTTTTATGGGTTTGACTTTGGTATAATGTCTAACCCCAAGTCATAAAGATTTTCTCTGTCTTCTAACAGTTTTTTATAGTTGTATGTTTTGTTTTACATTTAGATCTGTGATCCATTTTGAGTTAATAGTTAATAGTGTAAGGTATGAGATTTAGGTTGAAGTTCAGTTTTTTTCCATATGAATGTCCAATTGTGTGTGTTTTGATACCATAGTATCACCTAATTATTCCTAATTATCTTTTTAATGGTTGTGGTGATATCCCCTTTCATTACTGACACTGATAATTTGTGTTACTTCTCTTTTATCTTCTAGCCCTAGGTTTATCAGGTTTTTTTTGTTTTTTGTTTTTTTAAGATTGTATTTATTTATTTGACAGTTCACAAGTAGGCAAGGTGGGGGTGGGGAAGCAGGCTCCCTGCTGAGCAGAAAGCCTGAGGCAGGGCTCTATCCCAGGACCCTGAGATCGTGACCTGAGGCGAAGGTAGGCCTAACCCACTGAGCCCCCCAGGCTCCCTGTATAGGTTTATCAGGTTTATTAGTCTTCTCAAAGAACTGGCTTTTTTGGTGCTGTTGACTTGACCTAATTTGTTTTTAATTTCATTGATTTCTATTTTTTATTATTTGATTTTTTCCTACTTCTCTTAGCTTTATTTTTCTTTTCCTAGTTTCTTAAGTAGACCGATTGCTTGAGATGTTTCTTCTGTTCTGACAGACGAATTTAATCCTGTTCATTTTCCATTAAGCACTATCTAGGTGTATACCACAGATTTTAACATGTGTTTATATTTTTGTTCAGTTCCATATATTTGCTAATGTCCCTTGCTATTTCCTCCTTCACCAACGGATTATTTGGGAATGTATTAGTTTCCAAGTCCATGGAGGATTTTCCAGTTAGCTTTCCGTTATTGATTTCTAGTTTAATTCTGTTAGTGGTCAGAGACTGTACTTTATTTTATATGATTCCCATTCATTTAATTTATTAACTTTTTTTTTTTTAATGACCCAGGACATGTTCTATTTTGGTGAGTGTTCTGTGTGCACTTGAGAAAAATGTATATTCTGCCATTGTTGGTTGAGGTGTTCCATTACTGTTGGCTAGAGCCAGTCAGTTGATGATGGCATTCAGGTCTTTCGTGTCTTTGCTGATACTCCGTAATTTTATCATTTACTTAGGGGCCATATTGAAGTCTCTGTAATTGGGGTATAAGCCAAAGTGAAATTTCTCCCATCCTTCTTTTCCTGCTTCCTGGACCAAAATGAGAGGGTTTTTCTTAGAGCTCCTTCTCTGTACTTAGTGAACACTTCTGGGTTTTGGGTTGCCATTGGATCTAGGCTGGGCAGTACTGGAGGAAAAATGACAACTTCTTGGCATTTTGAAAGAACTTCAGATTCTGCTCTCTTTCTCAAATCTGCTGTCATTTACTTTTCAGAGTCCTTGGGTATGGTATGCGTATTTATCCAGGATTTATAGTTATGGTCAGAGGGAGAGACAGAGGTCTCCATGAAGCGTGTTTACTTCATCTTCCCTGGAACTAGAACTTTTTGTTTAGTTTTGAACTTAGACTGTATTTTGAAATACACTAAATTCTTTATTCTGTAAATTAACTTTTTCATTCATGCCTAAGAGAATTTCTTGTGATTAAAAATAAAGAAATAAGGTGGGGCGCCTGGGTGGCTCAGTGGGTTAAGCCGCTGCCTTCGGCTCAGGTCATGATCTCAGAGTGCTGGGATCGAGTCCCGCATCGGGCTCTCTGCTCAGCAGGGAGCCTGCTTCCCTCTCTCTCTCTCCGCCTGCCTCTCTGTCTACTTGTGATTTCTCTCTGTCAAATAAATAAATAAAATCTTTAAAAAAAAAAAATAAAGAAATAAGGAGAAGTAAGTTGTCACAGCCAAGGGAAAAAAAAATACTGCTTTTCTCTAGAGATAGCCTGGTGCTAGAGAAAGAGTGCTGATTGGGGGAATCACAAGATGTGAGTCAGGCTAGTAATTAATTCTTTGACCTTGTGCAAGGTAGTTAACAGCCTGGAACCTCAATTTCCTCCATAAAAAGCTAGTGGCATAAACTGTCTGTCTGTGATCCTCTGGCTGAGCTGAGAAATTGCTCCAGGTAACTTTTTTCTCTCAGCAGGCTTAAACTCATGATTTTTTTTACCCTGCTGTTGGCCTAAGTGTTTTGGAAATAGATTTGGGCTTTCTCTAATAGTCTTGTTTGCTTTATAGAATCATTCAGGCCTTCATAGAGAAAAGTTATTTTTCAGTTAATTGTTAATTAACAGTTAATTGACCTTGATTTTCTTTTTTTTTTTTAAGTTCCATAATCTTGTTTTGTTCTTCACACACCAAATTTGGGCTAATAATAAATAAGATTCTTTTTTTTTTTTTTTTAATCTTTTTTTAGGTAATCTTACACCCATTGTGGGGCTCAGACTCACAACCCTGAGATCTCCAGTTGCATGATCCTCCCACCAAGCCAGCCAGGCTCCCCAAATAAGATTTTTTTTTTCCCAAAGATGTATTTATTTATGAGAGAGAGAGAGAGAGAGAGAGAGCGAGCATGCCCGTGCATGAGCAGGGTAAGGGGCAGAGGGAGAAGAATACCCAAGCAGACTCATGCTAAGCACAGAGTCTTGACCCAGGGCTGGATCGTGATCAGGAGCCATGAGGTCAGGACCTGAGCCAAAACCAAGTTGGATGTTTAACCGAATGAGCTATTTATGAAATATTTTAGGACTTAAATGTTTTGTTTATTGAACCTTTTTGACTTTTAAATAGCTTTTGATTGTGAAAATTTTGAATATACATAAAAATAGAGAATAACAGAATGTAATTTCATGTAGTCATCATATGTCCTCAGAAGTAATCAGTGTTTTGCCCAATTTGTTTCATTTTTTCCCTCCTCAGTACTTTTTCCCCTGGAGTATTTTGAAACAAATCATAGCAGTCACATAATTTTATCTCTAAAGATAATTTTTGAAGTACATTTTTGAAGTACTGAAAACTCGAGCCTTGGAGTTCTATTTCTTGGAGTTCATGTGCTAGCTCTGTCCCTTACCACTTGGTAATCTGAAGTTGCGTAATTGCTCTGAGGTGAAGTTTCTTCATGGGCAAAGCAGGGATAATGATCTCTGCCCTTCAAATGGATTAGAACAAATGAAATAATGAAGATAGTGAATGTACGAACCTTGAAACACTAGGTCCACGGTATTTCTATTAAGAAGTAACAAAATATTGTACAGGTAGCGTTATACAATTTAGTATGTGTGATTTTAAGAGGGCCATAGGGAGGAACATACCAGTACCTAGAGAACTTTTCAAAAAAATTGCCAATATACTATCCCTGCCTTGAGGAGTGATGCTGTAGTGAACTAATGGGACTGGGATATCTTCCTGGTTTGTGTGATTAGAACAATTTTGAGACTTACTGGCTTAATGATCCCACAGTATTGTATGTACTGAAGATGATAGTAATGATATTTTAATCTAATTTTTTAAATCATTTTTCTTAACACTGTTGAGGTATAAATACATACAACAAAAATGCATTTGTTTTAGGTGTTCAGTGAATTTTGAGATGTATATAGACCCATCATAAACATTTCTGTCTCTTTCATGTTGTGTTGGTTCTGTTTTATTCTGAAAAGTATTCATTTATGTGGGTATACCCTTATTATTCACCAGTTTATGGACGTTTGAGTTGTTTCTAGTTTTTAGTAATTACAAATGAAGCTTCTGTGAACATTTGTGTACAAGTCTTGGTGAGAACATATATTTTCATTGCTTTTTGGTAAATACTGAGTGGATTTGCTGAATCCTATACTAAATATATATTTAATTTTACAAAAAATTGACAAACTGTTTTCCAGAGTAGTTGAACCATTCCATTTTGCATTCCATATGAAATTTGAGCACTGGTGTTATATGTAAATAATGAATTGCTGAACGCTACATCAAAACCTATATATATATGCTGGCTAACTGAACATAATTAAAACAAATGAGGAAAAAAGTTTTACATCACTGTCAACACATGGTATGGCTAGTCTTTTAAATTTTAGCCATTCTGATGGTGTAGGGTGATATCTTCTAGTTTAATTTGCATTTCCCTGCTGACTAATGATGTTAAGCATGCTTTTCATGTGTTTATGTCCATTTATATATCTTCTTTGAGAAGTGTCTATTCAAATCTTTTACTCATTTTTAAATAAGATGTCTTATTGAGTTGTAAAATTATGTATTTTGAATACATGTCCTTTGTAAGATCGGAATTTTATTTTTTTCTTTGTGGCTTGCCTTATTTGCATCTTTTGAAAAGCAAAAGTTCTAACTTTTTATCAAGTCAGATTTATTATTTCTTTCGTATTTTGTGCTTGTTATATATAACATCGGTGCTTAACCTAAGTTCCCAAAGATTTCCTCCTATGTTTTCTTTTTTTTTTTAAAGATTTTAATTATTTGACAGAGATCTCAAGTAGGCAGAGAGGCAGGCAGAGAGAGAGAGCGGGGGTAGGGGAAGCAGATTTCCCCGCTGAGCAGAGAGCCAGATGTAGGGCTGGATCCCAGGATACTGGGATCATGACCTGAGTGGAAGGCAGAGGCTTAACCTACTGAGCCATCCAGGCGCCCCCCCCTCCTATGTTTTCTAATGGAAGATTTTTAGTTTTGGCTTTATTATTAGGGCTGTGATCTGTTTTGAATTAATTTTTTGTATATTATGTGAGGTTAGGATCCAAGGTTAATTCTTTTCTCTGTACAGATATCTAATTGTGCCAGCACTATTTGTTGAAGGAATACCCTTTTTCCTCTTGACTAACCTTGGTCTCTGTTGAAAATCAGTTGAACTTTTATGTAGTCTATTCCCAAACTTTTTCTTTTGCTCCATTATTCTCTTGAGTCTGCACTTAAATTCATCTCCTCATTGTCCTAATTATTGTAGCTTTATAATATTTCTCGAAATTAGGTAGTACAATTTCTCCAACTTTGTCTTTTAAAAATATTTTTTTAAAAAAATATTTTATTTATTTAGCGGGAAGAGACACAGAGAGGGAACACAAGCAGGGGAGCAGCAAAGGGAGAGGGAGGGAGAAGCAGGGAGCCCAATGTGGGGGTCGATCCTAGGACCCTGGGACCATGAACCAAGCTGAAGGCAGATGCTTAACAACTGAGTCACCCAGGTGCTCCCCCCCCTTTTTTCTCTTTTTCCTTGTTTTGGCTATTACAGGTTTTATTACCGTTACTATTACAATTTTAAAAATACGAGGATATGACTCTAGTAGTCTTCTCCTCTGAGATTGGTTTATTATTTTTTCCTCATCACAATTTCCAGAGAGTACCCAGTGTACTGAGATGATTGTTGTTTCTTGGAAAAAGTGTTTAAATCTAATAATTGGTCTTGTAATCTCTATTTTGTTGAGTTGAACTTTGTGATCATATTCAGTATTCATCTGATAATTTATTGTGTTATACTGAGTTAACAGTTGAGCAGAAAATATTTGTCTTTAAGGTTGGGCATATAGACCTTTTCTTAATTACTTTAAGGATGGAGTAAAGATTTGGATTTCCTAAGATACTTTGATAATAATGATGGATTTTTAGATATTGGTAGATTCTGTGTCTTATCTTGCTTAACTTAATACTTAACACTTTTGTTTGTATTCTTTCCAGATATTTACTGAGTTGAGTTTGTATGTAATAGCTTTGCTGAAGCTTTGTATCCTTGGACTTAGAAAATCTTGAATTCTTAAAAATAAGAAATTTTTGTGGGAAGTTGTGTGAATGGTTTTGATAGTAAAAAAGTGAACATTTTTATTTAATGTCTTTTCATATCCAGAGGATGCCAGCCCCCATCAGATTGCGGGAGCTGATCCGGACCATCCGGACAGCCCGAACCCAAGCCGAAGAACGAGAAATGATCCAGAAAGAATGTGCTGCAATCCGATCATCTTTTAGAGAAGAAGACAATACATACCGGTGTCGGAATGTGGCAAAATTACTATATATGCACATGCTGGGCTACCCTGCTCACTTTGGACAGGTAGGCTGGGCTGAGACCACATCTAGCAAGGGTATCTTATTTGAATGACAGTAGCTCAGGGAGGGTCGGTCAGTATTTTCCTGTCAGGAAAGACAGGATACTTTTCATAGTCACGTAGTCTGATCATTGTGGAACTGAAAGGTAGAATTGAGAAAGTTGTAGACTGGAAAGGCATGATATGATATTGCTGTCAGTTGTGCTTTCCATTGGGAATCTCTCATTATGTGGATTAGAGTATGTTTTGATGGTGGCAACTAGCTTGCTTTAAGGATTAACCAGTAGGTTGTGATTGGTCAGTCAGAGGGGCTGGACTGTAATGAATATTTAAGAAATATTTGCTAAATGTTTCCTTACCTTTATTCTGTATGCACAATGATATAAGGAGGACCACTTAGAACAGATGTTTTTAAGTAAAAGAGATTAATTAAGTGGTTGCCACATAATGGCATTTGTGGATTTTGTTGTAATTAGCTCATTACTTGATTGCTATTGCCACTGTGCACGTCTGCCTCCTGATTTTCTCCTACACACAAATGCATATTACTAGATACAGCCAGTTTAAGCTCTGAGAAGGGTATTCTTGGTGATAATTGCTTTCTTCTTTCCATGTTTATACATGTTAAGGGGGATTGAGTCATAGAGAAGGGTATAGCAGGTTGTTTTTTAATTCTTATTAATGCTATTAAATTTTATCTCACTGAATTTAGGAATTGTATTACATGCTAAATAGTCTTTTTAAGGAAAAGACTACAAAATTGAAAGAATGTGCAACATTAGGAGAAATATACCACCCATGTTTCCATTATTCAAAGATAACCATTGTTAATGTTTTGATATATTTAATTTACCTGGAAAGGTGGACATGTTTATCTTTTGTTCAGCCTAGTAAGTCCAGTGAAAAGAGATTCCCCACCTCTGAATTAAAACAAAACAGTAATGGGATTGAATCCTATCAGACTGACTTGGGGTTAGTTTTATGCTTATCTTAGGGCTGGGAATGAGGTCACTTTCTCTAGAAATGCGTGATTGAAAGTGGGAGAGCATTAATTTCCCAAAGGAAAATTGAGGTGTTACTATCAGAGGAAAGGAGGACCAGGTACTAGGCAAACTCTCCTCTGAGTAAAACACGTTATATGCTTTTACCACATCAAAAAGCGATCCATGTGGTTATACATTTAGTGAATGTCATAGTATAAAGCAAATAGATTGTATATTTTTGTTGGTTGATTCTAAGTAGACACATTTAGGTTAGATTTACGGAAATCTATTATGTTGCGCTTTAAAAGATAGTTAGGGGTGGAGGTGGGGAGACTTTTTAATCTCTACACTCAGAAATAACCATTGTTATCATCACAGAATTAAAGGAGTTTTTTAAAGACCAACTGTTGAATTTAAAATCATATGTTAGATTTAACACTATGATATTTCATTTTGTGAAAGAGTACTCTCTATTTCTAAGAGTCATTACTATGTGAATAAAATACACTTTCCAACTTTACTAGATGGCATTTTTTTGGGTGTTCTGGAATTTAATTATTTAATAAAACATTTAATTCTTAGGTGGAAAGTGTTAGTATTTAAGGAAACTGTACTAAAATTTTGGTACCAAAGAAAAGATTTTTCTGAATAGGGATAGGAAATCATAACTTTAAGTCCCTTACTCTATTTCCTCTACTTGAATAAGTCAGGGCCCTATCCAAGCAGTAATTTGGTATCCTGCCCATCAGAATTTCCTTTATAATGTACCCATAAAAAGATTCTTATCTAGGTTCTCTCACTTGCATGTATGAATCACAGTATCATTTTCATTTAATTATGTGTAAAACAGCTACCGTTTATTGCATTTTATTAGACTTGTTAGACTTGTGCTGTTCATTATGATAGCCAGTACACGTGTAGCCACCGTTCTCTTGAAATGTGGCTAGTTCAACTGAGGCGAATATTCAAGGAAAGTAAATTTTTGATGGGTATTTGATGCAGTTACTGGAAAACTTTTCAATGTTTTCGACAACTTGGGTATGTGAATCTACTTTATCAATTGTAAATTTTATGAAATCTAAATATAGTTAAAATATTTCTGATGGATATGTAGTATACAAATTGAGATGTGCTGTTAAGTGTAAATTACATACTGTATTTAGAAGCTTTAGTACAAAAGAAAGTTGTATAATATCTAATAATTTTGTGTTGATTATATGTTGAAATGATATTTTAGATATATTGGGTTAAATAAAATCTATTATTCAAACTAATTTCACCTGTTTCTTTTTACTTTTTACTGCAGTATCTAGCATGATGCTGTTCAATAGAAATAAAAATATGAGCCAGATGTATAATTTAAAAATTTCTAGGAGCCACATTTGAAAGTCTTTCAAATTTTACAGTAATACCCACAAGATAGGTAATATCCTCATATTGCTGATAAGGAAACTGAGATTCAGAGATTAAGGGACTTGTTTAAATTCACACGGCTAGCAAATATTAGGGAGAGGATTAGAACTCAACTTTGTATAACTCTAAAACTGATTCATTCTTTGGATATGTTTAAATCTATAAATAAGTGTATTAACTAAGGACTTTAGCCCTGACTTACTGTACAGAGGATTTGGGGTGACATTCATTACCAGCATCTGTTTAAAAAAAAAAAAGATAGAAAATAAGAGTTGAGAGAAGGAAGAATTCAGAACCCAAAGTCACTGTACTACTTGCTGTTGGTGAGGCAGGTAAGCTAAGAAAAATAATTCAGTTATGTGGTCGTTATAACCAGAGTTTAAGAGGATGACTACCAGAACCAGGATTCCTGGATGTATATTCTGGCTTTCTTACTTTACTATCTGTGATTTTGAGCAAGATCCTTAACCCCCCCCCCCTTTTTTTAAGATTTTATTTATTTATTTGTCAGAGAGAGAGGAGGGAGGGAGTGCACAAGCAGGGGGAGCTGTAGGAAGAGGGAGAAGCAGGCTCCCACTCTCAGCTGAGCAAGGAGCCCCCTGTAGGACTTGGTCCTAGGCGGCTAGGATTGTGACCTAAGCCAAAGGTAGACACTTAACCGACCAAGCAACCCAGGTGTGTCTGGATCCTTAACCTTTCTTTTCTCAGTTTTCTCATCTCTAAAATGGGAACAATCTTCATACTTCTCTATGGGGTTATAATGAAGATTAGTAAATTAAATGAGGAAATGTTAAATGTTTATGTTTTGTGTGTAAAAAACTCAAATATTACTGACTTTACCATTTCCTCAAGGACGGCAAACTTTTTTTTTTTTTTTTCAAGAAAATCACTGAATTCTAAAATAGGTTTTCATTTATTTATGTATTATGTAATCTCTACACCCAGTGTGGGGCTCAAATTCACAACCCCAGGATCAGGATTTTCATGCTTTTCCAACTGAACCAGCCAGGCACCCTTAAAATAAATTTTCTTATGTGGGTTTTTTATCTAGGAGTCTCTTAGTAATGTAAAGCACTGTAACTCAGTATTTTTACAACAAAAGCCGTGATAAAATTTCCTGTAGGGTTTGTAACCTTTCATGTGTCTGGCTTAAACACGACCCAGAAATAAAGTTGAGTATCTAAAAAAGTGGGTAGATTGCAGGGGTAAAATATAGTGGCTTGGGGGGCCAGATTCTTCCACAGATGGGTTTTGTTTTGCACAGAATGTTAAATTTTTTGAATTTGCTGCTGACATAAAAATCAAGGAGCTTCTCATGGAAATCTGGATTTTTAGTTTCTCTTAGAAAATCAGTAGGATTTGACATCACTGGATCCACATTTTGCCATGGCACTTGTAGGCTGGTGACCTTTTCCAGGCTGGGCTTGCATTGTCTATTTCTTTCCCGTCCCAGCCTGGCCTGCTGAACTCAGTTACCGGTCCATAGTAGTCTTCCCTTCATCAGTACAGTGTAGCACTTCACTTCCTTATGTTCTTTAAAGTTTTTCCAGTGTTCTCTATAAAGTCTTACAAACCTTTGGTGAAATTTGTAGGTTCCTTGGAGCTCTTCTTCCTATTGCAAATAACACTCTTAAAACTTGAATAATTAGGATTTAGATATACAGAAATATAGTTCATTTTTGCATATTGATCTCCTTAGCAACATTATTGCCTTTGGTTCTGAGAGTCCCTGTAGACTCCACTGCTTCCGTATAAGCAGTACTGTTGTCTGTAAGCATTGGCAATGCTCTGACTTTTCATCCTTAGTCATTTTTTTTCTTTTTCTTTACTACACTGTACCTTTAATTGGATGGTGATAGTAGGTGTCTTTGTCTTGAGCACCGTTAAGCCCAGATTGTGCCCAAAATAAGCCTGAACTCTTACTGTGCCAGAAAACAAAAACTACAGAGGTCATGGTAAAAGGTTTATTAGCCACCAGAAGTAGCTTTTTGTTGTGCCCCCAAATAAGAAAATTCAAGCAATAATATGAGTAATTATAATTGAGTATATCAAGTAAGTTTATATCAGTGAGTTCATAATTTTTTTTTATCCTAAGTGTTTATTTGAGAGAGAGAGATAGAGTGAGCGCTCACAAGTGAGCAGGGAGGGGGCAGAAGAAGAGGGAAAGAGAGAATCTCAAGTAGACTCTGTCCTGAGCCAGGAGCCTGACATGGGGCTCAATCTCACGATGCTGAGATCATGACCTGAGCCAAAATCAAGAGTTGGATGCCTCACCTATTGTGCCACCCAGGGGCCCCAGTGAGTTTATAAGTATTAAACAAATTTTTAAAAACTTCATTGGTCATCTTTGGAGCATACTAGGGTCTCATTTTGAAAATTGGTAAATAAAAGGAAAGAAACATTTATCCTACCTTTATTCGTTTTAAGATTTTATTTACTTATTTTATAAACTTACTTTACAGACAGTTCACAAGCAGGCAGAGAGGCAGGCAGAGAGAGAAGGGGAAGCAGGCTCCCCGCTGAGCAGAGAACTGTTATGCGGGGCTTGATCCCAGGACCCTGAGATCATTACCTGAGCTGAAGGCAGAAGCTTAACCCACTGAGCCATCCAGGTGCCCCTATCCTGCCTTTTTTTTACCAGTAGTTCCTTTTGAAGGAATTATTGGTAAGTTCCTTCCAAGGAACTCTTGGTAACCCAAGGCTACATATAGAGAAATTGCTTCTTAGAGGAAAAGCCCAACCAATAAATGAAGAAAGAATAAAAGAAAGAAGATTACCATTTTGTAATTCCTGGTGATCATCACTGATCCTAATGTCACAAAAGAGAGACAGCCACCAGAAATAATTATATACTTCTTGATGAAAGTTCATACCACCACCTATGAAGTGTATTTGCTAAGTCAAAACAAAATAAAAGCTGAAAAACCTGAATCTGATCAAGAATCTTGTCCATTTAACAAGGGACATTCATAACAGTTCATTGCAGCGTTGTTTCTGATATGAAAACATTGGGAATAATCTTTGTGTCCACAGAAAGAATAGGTAAGTTGTGGTATATTCACAAGTGGGATAGTATATTAGCAGTGAATATAACTGAATTACAATTTCTTATCTGAATATGAGTAACACTCAAAGACGTTGAATGAAAAGAACAGGGATATGGTATGACACATAGAGCTTAAGACATTAAAAAATAATTGTCTCCACATATGTAGTAAGGCATGGGGCATGGCAATGATGAGCAACAATTTTGAGTTCTGGTTACTCCTAGGATGGAGAGAAGGGAAATGGGACCAAGGCAGAGTATACAGAGGGCTTCAGTTGAATTTGTGATACTAAAAAATGTAAAATAAAGTGAGTAGGTTAAAATTTTAAGATTTGCTAAAGCTGGCTGGTGGCTCAATGAGTATTGCATGATTTTTGTGTATTTTTGAGTGAAATATCTCATAATTTCATAAGTTTTCTCAAGAGGAAAAATGGGATGCAATAGCAATGTTAAGTATTTTGTGTTTGTTTTTCCCCTTTGCCAAAAGAATGAAAAAACAACCTGGTCTCAGAGATTTTTATGTTCCATACTACATAGTGGTAAAGCAGTTCCAAGCTTATTCTGTGTGTGTGTGTGTGTGCTGTGTGTATAAACTAGAAAGTTATTTCTGAATATTAAATAGAAATAAAGGTAATTTTTAAAAACCTAACCAATCAGTTGCAGTTCCATTAATAAATAGTTGCATATTTTCATCAAGGTGATTGTTCACATCATAAAGCTTAGATGTTAAATTTAAAAGCAAATGTATATATGCATTTGACCTTGTGGGTAATTGTTCTGAAAGCTAACAAAATAGGTCTAGATTCTTTCAAGGGCAACCAGATTAAATGTTTATAAAGGGCAATATTTGTACTTGCTTTAGAACAATGTAACAAGGCTCAAAACCTTTCTTTTAAAAAATTGCTTTGAAATTCAGAAAAAGTTGGAATATTGAGTCAGAAAATGTTTATGAAAACAGTCTTTACCTGAAACCTACTCCATCAGGATATTTTGGGGATGACCTGCGTATTTCAGCTACGTATTTCAAAACTCTTCCAGTTGTTTTTGATCAGTCAGGTTTGGAAACCACTTCCTTAAGGCATTATATTTATTCCAAAGGGAGCCAGTAACTTCACTCTCTAGGCTTGCTAATGGCTGCCTGGAATGTTTCTGCTGAGAAAAATTCTTAGACCACTTCAAGGGTCAGTTGTTAAGAATTAGTGACTACTGTATTTGCCTTGAAAGTAAAGAGTGGAGGGGAGTGTTAAGGTTGTCTTCATTTTGTGACCCAGTTATCTTAGTGAAGAGGAGACTGAAGCCCAGGTTGTTGAAATAACTTGCTTAGGTCTCTTAAGCTAGAACCAGGATTAGGGCTTTTAGGTCAAATAGTGTCTTTTTGTTCTAGTGTGTTATATAAAGGGATAGGAATCTTTCTCTGATGTTTTCTTACTGTTTCTCACCTTGAATGAGTGCCCTTCTTAACTTTTTTGCATAATAGCTTGTGCTTAATTGTCACAGTGTGTATATAATACATATATATATACTATGATGTATATGTATGTATCATACTTGTAATATATATCCACATGTTGGTTTTTTTGTGTGTGCCCTTCCAACTGGGTATCAATGAGAATGTCTAGCTCATTGGTTTTTACACAGCAGGAGTTTATGAAGTTGAAGAAAAATCACAGCTTAAAAACAACGGGAAAGTAAATATAAAGAAAATCAGTGAGCAGCTAAAAATTATCGCAGTCAGACCTTTGGGATGGAAGATAGCAGGGAGAGCGAGGAGGTTGCTGTTGAAAAGCCGGTTGTAAGAGTGTTGTTGAAAAGGAAGAAGCTGATAGTGAAAAATACAAAATAACTGCCGGCAGAAGAACACATAGCCATCGAGGGCATTAGAGATAAGGAATGGACGTAACTTTGTAAGCTCTTACAGCATTACAGGTGTGCACAATAATCGTTCATTAGGAATTTAAGTTATTTTAAAAAGGCTGATTGTTCCCATTTACTGAGTTGTATTTTCATAAGATTTTTGGTCTTAAATTCTCAAAGTCTTTTCATAAAACTATTTTAAGACTCAAATGCTTTTTTGTTAATTTTTGAAATTACGTGTTACTCAGTTTGGGAGAGGGAGTAATTGCCCTAGGTTTTTTCCCCCTCCTTTTTAATTCTATCATTATATTAACCTTTTCTAACCACAAATTAGATAAAAGTTCCCTTTATCCTGCAGTTTTATACTTTTTCCTTCTGGTCCAATATTCTTTATCTTTGGAATAGATAATGACAGTTCATTAATGCAAAATTTAAAAGATAGAAAAGAATATATGATGAAAACCCTGCTTTCTGTTCACTTTCAGACAGTTTCCTGTTTTGTTTTGTTTTTAAGATTTTATGTATTTATTTGAGAGAGAAGGAGAGTGCGAGCGAGAGCGCACAAGTAGGGGTAGCTGCAAGGGGAGAGGGAAAAGCAAGCTTCCCGCGAAGCAGGGAGCAGGATGGATGGATGCAGGGCTGGATTCCAGGACCCCAAGATCATGACCTGAGCAGAAGGCAGAGGCTTAACTGGCTGAGCCTATGAGGCGTCCCTGCTTAGTTTCCTTTTTATAGGCAACTGTCTGTGTCTATCCTTCCAGAGATATTTAATACATCTCCAGGCAATGGAAATGCCTACTCCACTGTAAAATACATGTGTGCAGTGTCTACTTAGTAATCTGTCTTGAAAATTAGCCCATGTCCTCATTCTTTTTGCCAGCTTCTTTGACATACTCATGGTAATGTATCTAGCATAGTAGTCCATGATACTTTTTTTTCCCTTAAGTTTCTATTTATTTGGAGGGGGGGAGAGTGCAAGTGTGAGCACAAACGAGGGGAGGGGCAGATGGAGAGGGACAAACCAGATTCCCTGCAGAGCCAGGAGCCCAGTGTGGGGCTTGATCCCATGACCTGAGCCAAAGGCACACACTTAACCAACTGGGCCACTCAGGTGCTCATATTCCATGATATTTATGGATCATAATTTATTTACACTGATGCCTTATTAATGGACACTTATTTCCAGTCTTACTGTTTATTTATTTACTTTTATGTAAGCTCCACACTCATTGTGAAGCTCAAACTCAGGACCCTGAGATGAAGAGTCACATGCTCTTATCAACTAAGCCAGCCAGGTGCGCCTCCAGTCTGACTGCTTAAAGCAGTACGATAATTGAATAATTACCATTATTTTACATATATCTGAAATGTAAAGATAGTGTAAGTTCCTAAAAGTGGAATTATTGAGTCAAAGGGTATATGTATTTGTATTTTAGATAGGCCAGGTGTTTCTGTCTACAGCTTGTGCCACTTTATAGCCAGTCACTAATGTCCTCGCTCCGTAATGACAGTCTAACTTTGCTAATATAAGAGGATAAAAAAGTGTCTCACTATGGTTTCCATTTGCATGTCTTTTTCTCTTCCAGTAACTTTACTGAGACATATTTTTGCATATCTTATAATTCACCCTTTTCAAGTATACGGTACAGTGATTTGTTTTAAGGAAATTTACCTACTTGGGTTTGCATTTGTTTTATGAGGAGGTTGAACTCCATTTCCTATGTTTGAATTATTTTTGTTTTCTTTGAACTGTCCATATTCTTTGTCCATTTTTATATGGAGTTGTTGGTCTTTTTATTTGTTTTTTGTTTTGTTTTGTTTTTGTTTGTTTGTTTTTTTTAGTTGGTCTCTTTGAAAATCAGTTTGTAGGGTCCTGTTACATAGCATTTCGTGTCTATGAAACAGGTTGGAAATATTTTTTCCACATTTGTCATTTGTTTTTTTACTTTGCTCAGGGAGTTTGGAGTAAAACCAAAAATTTATTTTTTATCTCTGTTGTGTGAATATAAAAGCTAGACTGTTTTCTGTGGTCTTAAAGCGTATGTTAGATTTGTAGATTAGCAATGTTTCAGGTGGGATTTTCAAGTAGCTTTAAGTGAGATGGAGTGGAACTCAATTTGAGGTTGTTACCTAAGGGGCAGAAACATATAATTGATTTTACCATTTTTCTTCTGTAACTCACACTGGAGTTGCCTATTTAGTGGTTGCTGCTCAAAAAATGGATGCCTTCACCTAGTATTTCCCCCAGAACCCCATTGTCCATCCCTCCATCTTTTTTCTTTTACCATATCTGAAAACTATGATAATATTCTTAAAGATGAAACACAGTGCTTTCTTAGCATTATTGCTGGCCACTAACACCAAAGTGTAGAGGATGTGATGAGAATTAATCCTCAGTGGAGGATGTTTTTCAAATGCCATTTCCAGTCTTGAATCTTGGATTTTCCTCTCAAAATTTGCCACCTTCGTAAAACAAATGTATATTCTTGAAGCAAAGTCATTGTACCAATGGGGAGTATTAAAAAGAATTAATTTAGTGTTTGTCCCTTTAAGTTGTAGTTTTTTTCTTCATTTTCAGGTAAGTTTTAAACAAGTGTCACAAAGAGTAACAAATTGTACTCTCAAATCATTGATGACTTTTAGTGTGACTGTCTTAAAACTTGGCCTAAAAAATACACAGTCATATTAATGCCTAAGAGTAAAGTCTGTCTTCTTCATTAGTTCATCTTAATAACAAATTTTTGGATAATTTATTTGCTTAATGCCTGGTATTTGTTAAAGGCACGATTCAATAAGGATGATTAAAAATTTCAGTCATACCTGAAACTCTTTTAGAACTGTTTTTTTTTTCACTGCTTAAATATTCATTTTTAGGATTATTAAATGGGAAGGTTAAAAATCCTTCTGTTTGAAAAAGAGTAAGATTTTCTGATAATATTTTAGCTCCTGTCTTTTCATTCACCTCAGCAGTAATTTTTATGCTGAGATTGTGAAAATGACTTTATTCATTTTTTTATTTCAGATATTGTTTCTTAAAATTTAAATTGAATGCATAGAAGGAAGGGAAGGGTTGTTATGTAATCTGTCAGTTTCAGAGGCATTTCAGTTTCCCTTTTGGATCCTGGTTATTCTTAGAGGCTTTGATTTGTTCATGATAGTATAGTCATTCTGTTAACTTGAGGTGTTTTTAATGCAGATATATCAAGAGCAGTTTTTAAGTAGCTTGAAACAGTTTTATTTGCAAATGCTTTTATTTTCCTCAATTTCACTTTGGAACTTACAGGCAAATTCAGATGGGAATAGTCTCATGATTTTAGACTGTTGTATATATGTCTGCATTTGAACCCCTTTCCTTGGGATACAGTGATTCTAAATGGGAACATAGTTTGCAAAACTCCTCTTGGAGTTTTGGAGTGTCTAACTTAGCTACACGCTTTGAAAACCATCACTATCGAGGGGATATTTGGCCTTTTGCATGTTAGTCAAGGTGGAGTAATAAGGTATATCAAAATGATTGTGATATTCAAGAAAGGCTAAGTATCAAGACAATCTATTTAACTACAAAGAGTCTTAAGCTCTTAGAATTTTTATAAATTACATAAAGAAAAGGTCATATAAAACATTTTAGGTTTATTCTACTCCTGAAATTTCCTCTGGCCTTTTTTTTTTTAATTCTGTATTTTTATTCCTCAGATGCTAAACTCTTTCTTCTGCCTTCTCCTTGGTTCAAGCCCTAAATGTAGCACTTCCCACGTCATACTAATGTTAGTTGTTGTCTCTTTTTCAGTTGTATATTCCTGATGTTTAAGATAGTGTTTAGCACTTTAATGTATTTCCAGTTACTGAGTGTTTTGATATTCAAAATAGAAAAGATCATAAATGTACCCATAAGTTAGGTGCTCATTTAGTACAACTGGGGATTAAATTAAGAATTGGGTTTATTAATATTCTATTATAATACTTTATTAATAACTACTTAAACTTCAGTCTGTGGAAGTAAGGTAAACCTCCCAGATTATTTGGATAGTTTATATCATAGGACCTTGCCGAGATGATCTATTCCAGAACTTGGTGTCATATCATCAGGATATCTCAAGATCTTAGGCGATTTGATATCTACTAATTTCAGCCATCCATTGACTCTGGGTTAAAAACATTGCTTTCCTGATTGTGGTAGCAATTCCTTAATTTCTTTTCTTTTTTTAAAAAATTTGCAGTTGGAGTGCCTCAAGCTTATCGCCTCTCAAAAGTTCACAGACAAACGCATTGGCTATTTAGGGGCAATGCTGCTGTTAGATGAAAGACAAGATGTCCATCTTCTCATGACAAACTGTATCAAGAAGTAAGTCTTTTCCTTCTTTTAATAACTACTTTGTGCTTTTAAAGTTTTCTTACAATATGACATTGAGAGCATCTGTTTATTGACTTTATTTACTACCTAGAATATATTTGAATTGCTCTTATTGTTCATGTGTAAAGAAGGTAAACAAAGGATTAAAACTTCTGTAGGGCAATATTTATTATTATCTTTTAAGATTTTATTTATTTATTAGAGAGAGAGAGAGTGTGTGTGTGTGTGTGTGTTTGAAAGCACACGAAAGCAGCAGGAGGAAAGGAGATGGAGAGAATTTCAAGCAGATTCTGCACTGAGTACAGAGCCTGATACTCAGTCAGTTAAGTGACCAACTCTGGATCATGACTGGAGCCAAAATCCAGAGTTGGTCACTTAACTGACTGAGCCACTCAGGTGCCCCTGTAGGGGGTAATTAAATGAAGGCATTGCACGTACAACATCTTCAGGCATAGGAAGGACCACAGTTTAGCAATGAAACAAGAATTTGGACCTACATGGAATAGAAAAAGCATTGGTAAATCAGAGATTTCTTATATTTCCAGGACCTTGAATACCACGAGTAATGAAATTTTACATTTATTAAAGAATTACCAGTGTATGTTCTGAGTAAATACCATTTAAAGGTAAAAGAAGAAGTCTTGCTTGTTAGTGGTCTAATTCAAGATTTTACTTGCATGAAATTTTACTTAGGCTTGTGAATTTTTATGTGTCTTTTTTTCCCTCTAATGGGTGCTTTACTAGTCCAGTCATGTTTGTTTAACTTACAAACTGAGGAATGCTTGCTATACGGAGGAATTAGAGTAGCTAAGCAAGGGAATTAGCAGTTCTTCCCAGCATCCTTAACTTTCGAATAAATATCAAATGTTTATTTGAAAGTTGTGGAAGTTCTGGTGGCCTTATTGGTTAAAGGTACTTTTTGGTTTGGTTTTGGTGTATCTATTAGTTTAATTTCCTTTTGTAGATTTCTTTTTCATTTGTAGTATTTGTTTGACAGAAAGTAGATGCAGGGGATATAGGTAATCACGTTTGTAGTTATTGAACTCTTACACTTTTATGTGGTCAATAATGTTCTACTTTAAAATTTCCCAGTGGATAATGGAAAATCCCAAAATGAGAATTACGATTTGCTTTTAAATATAGAGGGTGTCATATAAATACATTGAGTCTGTGAACTTAATTTTGGGGGAATCTTAATTTGGGGTCTTGAAATAAATACTAATGGAAATACTGAGTTGATTCATGTATTCAGCAAATACTTGTATACCTGTTGCATGCCAGGAGCTGTTATAAGTTCTGGAGAGGGAGAGTGAAAACAATTGGCAGAGATCCTTGGTGTTACAGAGGTTACAGTCTTCATGTTCAGCATGACTCTTTTATACATTTACTCTGGCTAGGCCTCTGAGAGTTTCTTTAATTTTGGTTCTTGCATGCTCTGTTGCCCTTATTACTTAAGCCTTCAGTCACATGCTCCTGATTTGGCAGTTCTGCCTAGCAGCAAGTTCATATTAAAGAGTTAATACCAAACTCAAGTGTATGTTTATAGCTTGATAAAAAATTGAAGAATGAGGCACATAAGCAAGGAAGAAATCTTTGTTTTGAATTTTAATGAGACCTAACCAGGCCTCAGGTGAGCTTTTTTAGAGAGAAATAATAGTTGGGAATTGATCTCGCCCCTTAGTCAAAGCTCAAGTTAAAGGACTTTGGGTCATTTAGTTTTGTTTTTCAAAAAATATTTGTTAATGAATGGGCTGGTTTGTTTTGTGAGGTTTTTTGGTTTTTGTTTGTTTTGCTTTTGGTTTTTATTATGGGGCATCATTGTGTACCAGTGGTTTTTATGTTTAATAATGAATATTTTCCGGGATGCCTGGTTAAGCGGCTGCCTTCGGCTTGGGTCATGATCTCAGGTCCTGGAATTGAATCCCACATTGGGCTTCTTGCTCAGCCAGGAGCCTGCTTCTCCCTCTGCCTGCTGTTCTCCCTGCTTGTGCTCTCTCTCTCTGACAATACATAAAATCTTAAAAAAAAAAATGTTTCCCTCATTGTTCATTGGCCTAGAAAAGCTCTTTCTTTAAAAATTGGATATGATATTTTAAGAGCTTGCATTATGCAAATGTTATTAATCATTGAAAAATGAAGGAAAAGTCAGCTAAATATTCTTGGAAACTGGGAGCCTAAATGGGAACATCATAGTTAGACTTAAATATTATTGAGGCTTGTGGGTGGCTCACTCGGTTAAGTGTCTGCCTTCAGCTCAGGTCATGATCCCAGGGTCCTGGGATCGAGCCCCAAATCAGGCTCCCTGCTCAGCTTGGGGCCTGCTTCTCCCTCTCCCTCTCCCTCTGCCTCCTGCTTTGCCTGCTGCTCTGCCTGCTTGTGCATGCTCTCTCTATCTCTCTGTCAGATAAATAAATAAAATCTTAAAAAAAAGAAAAAAAGGGGGCGCCTGGGTGGCTCAGTGGGTTAAGCCGCTGCCTTCGGCTCAGGTCATGGTCTCAGGGTCCTGGGATCAAGTCCCGCATCGGGCTCTCTGCTCAGCAGGGAGCCTGCTTCCTCCTCTCTCTCTCTGCCTGCCTCTTTGCCTACTTGTAATCTCTCTCCATCAAATAAATAAATAAAATCTTTAAAAAAAAAAAAAAAAGACTTAAACATTATTTTTACCAGGGGAAAAAATACTTTTTTGGGAGAGAGAGAGGGCAAGCAGGGGGTGGAATTGGGGGGAGGGGCAGAGGGAAAGAGAGAGAGAGACTCTTATTTATTTATTTTTAAGATTTTATTTGTTTATTTGACAACACAAGCAGGGAGAGTAGCAGGCAGAGGGAGAGGGAGAAGCATACTCCCCACTGAGCAAGGAGCTCAACGTAGGGCTTGATCCCAGAATGCTTGGATCATGATCCGATTTAAAGGGAGCCACTTAACCCACTGACCCACCCACGTGCCCTGGAGAATCTTCAGCAGTCTCCATGTCCAGCTTGGAGCTTGACTCAGGGCTTTATCTCACAATCCTGAGATCATGACCTGAGCCAAAATCAAGAATTGGACACTGACTGAGCCACTCAGGTGCCCCTTATCAGTCATTTTTATCTTAAATATTCAAATTGCTAAAAAGTAGCAAACATGGCTAATTTATACTTTACTTTCTTTTCCTTTCTTTATTCAGAGAAGGTTAAAACCATTTATTATTTCATTTAAAATTACCAATAATGATCCCCTTACATGTTAACATAAATAACGTTTTTAATGAAAAATTATTTTCCAAAATAAAAACAATTCAAATGAGAAAAATAACATTATTTCATATATTTTTTAAATCTTTAAACACCTGGTCTAATGGAAGACAGCCAGATGTCATACTTGCTTCTACATTCAATTTCTTATGTTGTTTTGATTGAAGTATATGAAGAATATCCAGCCTTTCACAGATAGTTGTTGGATAGTTAGAAAAAGGAAGAGGACTTTAATAGCCTTTCAGATAACTGGATATTCTTCTTTGATACTATACCAAAACTCCATAAATGGTAGTTTCGTAAGGATTAGTTTCAAGGTAGAATTTGAAACCATATTAGTGAAGCTTGGTACTTTGTTCTATTAAACCCATTGCTCCTCTTGCACTTGGAATCTTTTACTCATGTATGCATTTGTAACACCATGCCTAAGTCACTTGGGAAAAATTGGCTCAGTTAAAGTATTGGTAGACTATGAAGTTTATCATAGTCTATAGCAATACAAATTATCCAAAATTCTAACTCTTACTTCAAAGCTTGGATTTTATCATTGGCAACAAGTATTGTCAGTTGTTGCTCTTGATAAGCCAGCTTGGCTCCTTTTCCAGAAGATGTCAGCTACATGCCCAAATCCTAATAATTATGCTTGTCTGTCAGTTATTTTTCAAGTAAATATTGTATATATTTGAAAAGTTCGTAGTTAGGGACGCCTGGGTGGTTCAGTTGGTTAAGCGTCTGCCTTTGGCTTAGGTCATGATCGCAGGGTTCTGGGATCGAGCCCCACATTGGGGTCCCTGCTCAGTTGGGAGCCCGTTTCTCCTTCTCCCTTGGTCCCTCCTGCTCGTGCTCTCTCTTATCTCAAATAAATAAGAATAGAAATCTTAAAAAAAAAAAAGTTCATCGTTTAGCTTGCAAGTGAACAGGTGCTTTTCTCGGAGATTGCCACTTGGGTGTGCAGAAGTTCTTTATGAATACTTCGTATTTCCTCACACAATATTAAACAGTATGCATTTGAGTCAAGATTTAGTAAAACTGAGCTGCTTTACTGCCCTGTCACAGGCAGTCTTAAGTGAAACACACTCCTTCCTTTCCTCCTTCCTTCCCCCTCTCCCTCCTCCCTCCCTTCCGTCCATCCACCTTCCTTCCTCCCCCCCCTTCCTTCCATTTGTCTAGGTGTGGCAGTGAATACAGTGACCGCTAGTACAGTTCGGTGCCACTACTCTGCCAGTAATTTTCTCCACCATTGCTTTTGCATCAAGTGCAAATGTCAGTATAGTTGGCAAATAACGAGTTAGGATTGTGAAAATAGTTCGGCTGTCCTGGCCCTGTGAAACAGTCTTGGGACCTTCCAGAGATCCGTTAACCACTGAAATCCTTGAGAACCACCAACTAAAGAATATTAAAATGCTCTTAAAGCCAGTAGAAGTAGCATAACTCGTATAGTAATTCAGCTTCTAAATAGTAGAAGTTGATTATAATATATAGATGAATTTACTGGTTCAAGCTTTTTAGTATTTCAGCTTTTTCTGAAGGTATACTTCCTGGCTGGTTTGTAAATAATTTTGTACAGTAATCAATGTCTGTTAGAGATAGGATTTTGTATATCTGTATCACCAGGTACTGGGCCTCACCGTAAATATCTAGTTTAGTTTGTTAAAGGTTGTTTAATTAGCTAATTTTTCTAGTTACTGTTTTTTTCTTCTTTTGAATACATAAAAATGTAAAAATTAGGGTGTCTGGGTTGTTAAGTTGTTAAGCATCTGCCTTCGGCTCTGGTTATGATCCCAGGGTCTTGGGATCAAGCCTTGCATCGGGCTTCCTGCTCAGTGGGAGGCCTGCTTCTCCCTGTCCCACTCCCCTGCTGGTGTTCCCTTTCTCGCTATGTCTGTCTGTTATATAAGTAAATCTTTTTAAAAAATGTAAAAATTAATGTGACAACAAAGTAAATGTTATACCATAAGGTTAGAGGTTTCAGAGTATTTCTGTTGTGATATTTAAGTCACCTTAAATGCTCTAGTAGGGGTTCCTGGGTGGCTCAGTGGGTTCTGCCTTCGGCTCAGGTCATGATCTCAGGGTCCTGGGATCAAGCCCCACATCGGGTTCTCTGCTCAGCGGGGAGCCTGCTTCCCCCTTCCTCTCTGCCTACTTGTGATCTCTTTCTCTCTCTGTCAAATAAATAAATGGAATCTTTAAAAAAAAAATGCTCTAGTGGTGGGAGCTGCTTTTTGATTTTTTTTTAAGGTTTTGGTTGATGTATATATATCTTGTCATTTTTTTTAAGTGAATACTAGTAGAGCATATTAAATTTTTAAAATTTTTATTCTTTAGATAGAACGTGCATGCACCAGAGTGGGGTGGGTGGAAAGAGAGGGTATAAGGGGGTGTCGTGCAGGGGGAGGAGGAATGGAGGGAGAGAGAGAATCTTAATTGGGCTCCTCACCCAGTATGGAGCCCAGTGCAGGGCTCCATTTCACAACCCTGAGATCATGACCTGAGGGAAATGAAGAGTCAGACCCTTAACTGACTGAGCCACCCAGGCACCTCCCCAAATCTTCTAAACATATAGTTATGCTTCACATTTCTGTCTTCGTTGGCTTTCCCTTTCATTGGTTTGCTGAATTTTCTGGAGTAGTTTGTCTTCAACAGATAACATATTGCTGAATTTCTGTTACTTTGGTATTTGGAAACAAGGAATTGTAAGCCTGTAGGAGGCACTGTAAATCAGTTCACTGTATTGGTAATTTGTAATAAGGTAAACATATTTTTGCAACAAATAATTTTGTTAATTATTTTTCTTACTGGACAAATTGTGAATCATTCAGAGTTGCCTCATTAGATTGTGAAGCTTCTGTATGGGGAGCACAAGTAAAAGCATGTTCATTTCTACCTTTTTCCATTCTTTTACAGTGATCTTAATCATAGCACGCAATATGTACAGGGGCTAGCACTTTGTACCCTTGGCTGTATGGGCTCTTCAGAGATGTGCAGAGATCTTGCAGGAGAGGTAGAGAAACTCCTGAAAACCTCCAATTCTTACTTAAGAAAAAAGGTAACTTTTAATGAAACCAAATGTCTGCATTTGGATCAGGGACTATTATGGAAATGGGGAGGCAAATTATTTTTGAGAGCTCTGATGATGGTGTAACGTATCTTTCTTGGCAGTAGATATATTTTAAATGATTGTATATGAATCAGGTGTTTGTAAGTCAAAATCTGTCTTTATGCTAATTTTGGAGGTCGGTTTTTTTTTTTTTTAATTAATAATTAACTCCAGTTGGTAACTGTGAACACTTTAATTCTTCTCCTAATTCCCCTTTTTTCAAGAAAATGATTTATAAACAAATGTTACAGGATATCCTAGATACGTGATTACTTCCTAATTTGCCAGATTCTAAACAGTATTAAATAGAGTGATAAATGAACAGAACTTTAAGAATTTACTTTTGTCCTAATAATTAGTGCCCATGCCCATGTCTTTGTATGAGTGACTTTGAATCTCTGGAAGTGCAGTTCCATTGGGACCTACGTAATTATTAGAGAATGATCTAGAACATACTTTATAAATTGGTGTGTCTAAATGGAAGACAATAATCTTACTCTCTTACTTGCTTTTATATGTTGATATAAACATTTATGTTTTTTAAAATTGTGCTTGAACCTTGTAACCTTCATAAACAAAGGGTGTACAATGTGGGACTTAGAAGACGTGAACACTTACTATTGCTTGGTTGTCATTCACTGTGCCGCCACATTAATGGTGTGAGAAGGCCCAAGCTGTTTTCTAGAATCATGGACTGTTGATGATGATTGTGAACCAAAGTCAGTGCTTTCTCTTAAAGTATGAGTGGGCTGCTCTTGTTCAAAAAGTACATTATTTCATGAAATAAAACACTTCTGTGGATTGGAAAAAAAATACATTTCCCCCCAAATATAACTTGGGAAGAATTAGCTGAAATCTTTTCTTGTTACTATATCTATTTTGTTTGTGGTATTTTACTCCAGAAAATAGTATTTATGGGTACTTTTGGTATGCGTAATCAAAATCAGTCTTTGTACCTTTTCTTCCAGCGAACAAGTCAAGACCATCTTTTCTTCAGTAGAGACTAGCTAATTATCAAATGATTTTCTTAATATCAGCAGAGAATGAATTGGGGAAGATAATAGGTATTATTAAAACTAACAGTAGTAATGTATCTTTAAATTTTATGGTGTTTTTATAAAACCTTTTGGTCATCTTAGAAGAATGAACACAAAATGGAAGTCTTTATTTTTTACTTTGAAAAACACAGAAGTTATATTTAATTTGTTTGATAAATTCATGTTAACCATGGTCTAGTCTAGGAAGTTTTTGTCCACTTATTTAGTAATACATGAACAAAGGGACAGCTGAGCTAAGAGTTCTCATTAATGAAATAGTATAAATTGGAAAGTCTTGACCAGTTAATATATAATAAATCTGATGTCTCACTTCTTTATTCTTTCTTCTTTCATTAGGTGAACTAAATGATAATAAGGCTTTTGTTGGTATTTTTTGTAAGACTGGTTGCCCTGACTTAGTTGAATAAATCTTTTTCCTTTTCCTTCATAGGCAGCACTATGTGCTGTTCATGTCATCAGGAAGGTTCCTGAACTTATGGAGATGTTTTTACCAGCAACAAAAAATTTATTGAATGAAAAGAACCATGGTAATGTGATTTGGATGTGCTTGTGAAGTACTGAGGGAAAGGAGGAAAGAGAAAGGGCTTCAGGGAGTTTTGGCTTTCTCTTTTGAGTGCAGTGGACTTGCCTTTTTGCTGTGCTTAGACACTTTGCCAGGAACGGTTGATGGGTCAAGTCTCACTTTTCTCAAATCCTACTTTTATAATTAGAGATTGATTCCTTAATAGTAAACTTGGTTTCCATTTTCAGTCCTCTTTTACTATATTAAAAATACTATGTTAAGTTACTGATACTCAATGTAATATGCAAATGATCCTAGCCTTGATTTTCATATCTAAAACACTTCGATTTCCTAGCTATCTTGCCGTAGGGGGGAAAGAAATTATATTTTTATTACCTTATGGTAGGAGTATAAAATTTATGAAAATCCTTTAGGTTACTTGTAACAGGAATTTATAATGGGTACTTAGATATATTTATATAAAACTTGAGAGAAACTAAATGGAACGTGGCTATTTTTTCCCATACTTTTATTCTTATTTTGAAGTCAGTGAAACAAGTTCTGAGTAAAGAAAATTCATTTGTCCTACTAAATGTTAAGAGAAAAAATGGTAAGGTATATTTAATTTGATTAATTCAGTCCTGTGCCTAGAAGGCTCAAAGTAAACTTGTTGGATAAATGAGTGGTAGGGTACTTACTTATTATTAATGAAAACTATTGTGAGATTCTTTTTATTCTGGAACAAGTGTATTTACTCTGTCATCCGTAATTACCTTGGAGTTTTGATTCATTTTATCTGGAAATTTAAAAGTTTTTTTTAAGATTTTTCCTTTTTGAACGATCATATCTCAGCTAACAGCTCTTTAATAAGTACAGGGCAGATGATACCTAGCTTATAGTGACTGTGAGTATTTCCTTATGGATAGGCTCAGATGGAGAGACACGTGTGTTGGTTATCATTTTTTAGCAGTTATCTTGGTTACATAGTTTAAAATGTTCTGATTTAACTGAGTTGACCAGGTATCAACCTAGGTAATATTTCCTTTGTATTCACCTCAGTGCTTACTTTCTTTGGGAAATTAAAAACAAAAGTAGCAACTATTTTTTGGAATTGACCTGCAGAACTTAAAGCCCTATTCTGTGGAGTTGAATAACATATAGCCTCATTTTAGTTTTCATTTGCTCTTATCTTTCAGGTGTCCTTCACACATCTGTAGTCCTTCTCACAGAAATGTGTGAACGAAGCCCAGACATGCTTGCACATTTCAGAAAGGTAGGTACCATTCTGTATGCCTAAGCCTTTCTTGACTGAAAAACAATTTTCCTGAAGAGTACATCATTTCCTCACTTAGGAATTTTCTTTTGAAAGGAAGTTTTGGAGCTGAATAAAGGACTTGACCAGCCCTGCTGTGTGGTAGGGCTGGAAGCCAGATTTAGGCAAATAAGAACTGGCAGTAGTACAGTGTTTTCCCTTTCATAATAAAAGTCTCTCAGTGTTGGCACACCTACCAGTCTCTCATGTGCTTTATCTGCTGTTTTCACATTGAAGACAGGAAATGTAACTTGAGGTCAAATTACAAACAGGAATTGTGTGTGCGTGCATGCGCGCGCGTGCGCGCCCGTGTGTGGGTGTGGGTGGTGCGGTGTGTGTTTTTAAAGGCAGGTAATTTATTTTTTTTTTTAAGTGAAAACTGCAAAGTGAAGTTTTACATTACTTTTATGTAACACAGAGTCACCTTCTGTTCATTTTAGACTCTTGACTCTGGTGACTGAAATCTAGCTCTCTTAGGTTCCCCCCTCTCTTTCTTAACAGCATTCTAAAGTGGAAATTTTCGTTTTCTTCACTGGTTTTTAGAAGACGGTATTAAGGATGCCTGGGAAAAACTGTACTTTGGGTAGTTCCATGCATTTAATTCCTTTTTAAGGTGCTGATCACTCGATAAATGGGGCTTATTTTGTATTTTAGATCTAACAAGCCTCTAATAGCATTTATTTTTTTGAATTTTTTTTTCCTTCTTAGATGTTCATGTCTTGATTAAATTATTGTAAAATAGTATGAGGCCTGTATCTGTCCCTAATGCTTGCTTTGTATGTTTTGTTCCTGTTGTCTGTTTGGAATCCTGCTGTATGTTAGAATGAAAAGGTAAGAATTAACCCTCTTTTAGATGGTGCATGCTGGCATTAGGTCCTTAGTAGCTTTTGTGCATCCATCCACAAATGCAGCTTTTTAAAAAATACACTAATGCTGAAGCTGTGCTTAATACTATGAGTTATTTGTTTTAGCATTTTTGGCTAACTCCTGAGTCCAGTTTTTGTCTTGTCACTTAAACTCCTTACTCCAAAGTCAGCCTTGGATTTCAGTTGCAGCCTTTCCTGAATTCTGAGCCTCCTTCTCTGCCTTTTCTTCATACTCACTTGAGAAACTGAACAGTTTCCCAGTGGCTTTGGTGATGGCAATTCCAGATCAGTTTGGAGCCTTGGCACAAAACACTGCTTCTTTTTGAAGTAGATATTTTAGAATCATGTGTGGGTAACCTCATACTTTATAAAAAGCTCTGTATGTACTTCTGGAGCTCTCAGTTCAGACTTAGAGCTTTTATTTCTCCTTACCTGCACTTACTCCTTCCTGGAAGTTTTGGGACATGAAAGGATTTTGGGATAGAGTGGGTGGGCATCAACTGATTTTCATGGCTGCAGCGTTTCCCTTTGTCATCTTATCTTGTTTGTCTTGTCATAAGTTTTAGTGACTTGTATTTTTGTCTGAAAAATAAAGCTGGGTTCCAAGAATTTGTATGCTAAACTTTTAGGCATTTGTGCTTTTTGTCCCAGGGCAATTTTACGTGGTGTGCTGGTCTTGTGTCTGTGAATTAAAAAATTTGTGAATTTAGTAGCCCAAGGAAAAAAGACTTCTCTAAGAAATCAGGTTAAATAAGTAATTAGGAATATGTGTAGTACAAAAAAGGAGGCCATTGGGAAGTATGCAGGGTGAGCCACTTTTTTGTGCAGAGCTTGGTAACTAGGTGATCCCGGCTTTATTACATGTTAAAAAGCAGTTTACAAATTTATATTATTCTTCCCACTAATATAAATCTGTCCACAGTTGACAGATTTAATGGGGATTCTGTTTAGAATTTACAGGTCACCGTAACTTAGGTTTGTTTTAATCTTGGAGTTGTCCAAGTTAGAATTTTGTTTAAATGGCTGATGAATCACAATTCTGAAGTGTTACAGCCAAACTTCTTTAAATTCATACAGATTATATTCTCATATTGAAAAGTGGCCTCAGTATTGTGAGTGAATTCTTTGGCCTTTGTTTTGATCTTGATCCCCTTTTAAAGTTGAGGTGTAAGGAGCCAGAAGACAGTGAGAAAAAGTCATTGAGTTGCAGCAAATTGGTTGGGGCTGTTCTGACCGCCTCCAAAAGAGATGTAATTTGCTTCACTTTGGACACTTGTTTTCTTAATTTTAGGTGATTAGAGTTGTTAATGTAGCTAAATTGAGTTTTTAGTTGGAGCCCAGAAAAGTTCCCATTGTGGCGCACATTTTGGAACAGGGTTTAAGATTAAGTGCTTAATCAACAGAATGAAATGAATGATAACATTTGAAACATTTGAAACATTTAAAACAATACTTTGAAGTTCAGCTTAGCCATAAAATTGCCTCTACTATGTGTTATGACTCTAGTGGACAAAGTAAAGGAAGCGTAAGAGGGGAATTCTGACCATAAGGAATATATAGTTTCATTAACAAGATGAGACAAAGTAGGCAACAAAGTGTGTATAATTAAGTGCTGAAATAAAATTTTACCAAAAATTGTATCTTATGAGTTAAGAATAGGGAAAGGAAATTATTCACGGCCTTGCTATCTTCTTAAGGTGAAAAGTACAATTTTTTAAAATGTGTCTTTCCACTTGGTAAGTGTTGGAGGCCTTTGGATTCCCTGTTGTTTGTTGGAAAAGAATAGAACTAGCCTTGTCTTAAGTTTTTTCTCTGTTTGAGATAGTATATCTTAAAACTGTAATTTTAATAAAATCACCAGTATTTTTTGGTGATAATGTTTTATATTCAAATGTTTGAATGATTAAAAACCGAACATGTTTGTGTTACTGAGATATGTCAAGTTTTCTAGAAGTAGAAGTGCAGTGTGCGCTGTAGGCATCTGTTTGACTTGATTCCCACAGGCTTTCTGACCTCCTGTTACTTGTAGTATCTTTGCATATATAACTCTAGGGTAAAAACATCATTTGTTTTAATTTGTTTTACATATTCTGTCTTGAGTTCTTGGCCTAGGTACTCTTAAGTTCTGTTTATCAAGCATCAGCAGTATACCAGCGTATGGTATCAGTAGAATTTTCTTGGATTCAGACCCTTGTACCCCTTTTTAATTAGGCAAATTACCTGCCTATTCAGGAGAAATTCTTTGATGTTCACTGTTTTTTGATGCATTTTTCTTCTCTGCAGCTTGTGCCCCAGTTAGTTCGTATTCTAAAGAACCTCATCATGTCGGGATATTCACCAGAACATGATGTTTCTGGTATCAGTGACCCCTTTTTGCAGGTGAGGTTGAAAGAAAATTTAATGAATTTAATACCTTTGGAATAAATTGTTTCTTTCCTCTTAAGTTTATGTCAGTAGGAATTTAATAATTAACTGATTAAACAAATTACATTAATAAGTGAATAGTGACAGTTCTCTACTGCATTAATAGAATAAAATTGTAGTTGTACTATGTAATATCTATTGCATAGAGACTTATCAATATACTATAGCTTTGTAGGTGGTGGTATCCTTTAGTTGTGAAGTGATGAAGTGTGGGTTGTCTAATTACTTCATTCAGACTTAGAAGTATTTATATTTACTACTTCTCTAAAGATAATGCTTAAAATTCTTCTGTTTGAATTTTGACCATTTCTAATGCGATCTGAGACTTCATTTAAGTTATTTGAGTTTCATACCAAGTAAGTTCCTTTGTGCCAGGTCAGTTTGTTGACACTAATCATGTTTTGCACATTAGGTACGAATTTTGCGGTTATTAAGAATTTTAGGACGAAATGATGATGACTCAAGTGAAGCTATGAATGATATATTAGCACAGGTGAGTAGACTCAGTCTGCGCTGTATAAAATCTTCATTTTAGTGTAGTGGGAGTAGAACGATGGTGGTTAGATGGAGCAGTATTTATTTGTGTCTCCTCATTGGTGGCTGTAATCATTTACAAACTGTCTCTTGTTACCTTTGGATATTTTTTGAAAGTGTTATTTTATCACTAATGTACTGCTCACTTGTGACTTTTCAGGTTGCCACAAATACGGAGACTAGTAAAAATGTAGGAAATGCTATTCTTTATGAAACGGTTTTGACTATCATGGATATTAAGTCAGAGAGTGGACTGCGAGTAAGTCTTTTAAAATCTTTCTCTAAACATTTCAATTAGAATAAATAACTTGGGCTTGAGTACTGTAGAAATGAGTTACATTTGGAAATTAACTTTAGGAAAGTGATGTGGAATGTATAATGCTGAGTTTTGGGATCTGAAGTATCATTCCCTCCATTAAAGGCTTTTAATATTGATTACAGTAAAGTTTGGAAGCTCTCTGGTATAGTTAGATATATAGATACTGTTGAGTGAAGGAAACATTTCAAAATAAGCTTTTATTAGAGCCATGATTTGAATTGTATTCATCACTCCAAATAAGACATCATATCTGAGTTACTTTGTTTTTCTTAAATATTTGTGTTTTTTACACTTAAAGTAAAAAAAGCTAAAACAGTACTAGAGATATGTAGGGAGGGAAATGTTTGCCTGTAGCTTTCACGTTCTCCTAGTGGGGCATATGGTTACCCTTTCCTCATGTATTTTTTTCAGAAATCTGAAAACGTATCTGTACACGTGTATTTCTTCTCTTCCCCAATTTTTGAAACTTTTGGCAGTAATTTTAGACTTACAGAAAAGTTGCAAAAATAGTTTAGAGCTTGCACATACCCTTCACTCAGTTTCCCCTAATGTTAACATCATGCATAACTAGAGATAATTATCAAAATTAGAGTTAATATTGGTATCATGCTAAATTACAGAATTTAGTCAGCTTCCACCAATTTTTATACTTCTGCCATTTTTCTGTTTGAGGAGCTGATCCTCGATTCTACATTGTATTTAATTGTCATGTCTCCTTAGTGCTCTCCAGTCTGAGGCAATTCCTCCATCTTTCTGTGCCTTTCATGACTTGGACACTTTTGAAGAGTACTGATCAGTTACTTTGTAGAATGTCCCTCAATTTGGCTCTCTCTGAAGTTTTCCTATGATTAGATTGATGTTATGCTTTTTTGGCAAGACTACCACAGAAGCGATGTGCCCTTCTTAGTATCCTATCAGGAGAGACATGCTATCTGTTTGTGTCATTACTGGTGGTATTAACCTTGGTCATTTGGTTAAGGTGGTGTCTGTTGTGTCTCTCCACTGTATTGTTATTTTTTCATTTGTAATTAAAAATAGTTTGAGGGAGACACTTTGAGACTTTGCAAATACCCTGTTCTCAGCCTTTTTGCCCACCCATTTTAGTATACATCCAAGAATCTTTTTTTTTTTAAAGATTTTATTTATGTGTTTGACAGACAGAAATCACAAGTAGGCAGAGAGGCAGGCAGAGAGAGAGGGGGAAGCAGGCTTCCTGCTGAGCAGAGAGCCCGATGAGAGGCTCAATCCAAGGACCCTGAGACGATGACCTGAACCGAAGGCAGAGGCTTAACCCACTGAGCCACCCAGGCACCCCTCCATCAGAGAATCTTTTCTACAGTAGTTATTAGGGTGGTGTTCCAGTGACACTTTTCTATTTGCCTCATTTTTTCCTCTTTAAATAATTGTAATTCCTCTGTAAGGAGGAATTTATTCATGAATTTATTCATTTTTTCAGTCACTTAATGATGTAAGAATTGTTGGTTCATAGCCTTGTAAGAAACAGGTTTACTAAATACAGTCCAGTATTTAAATGTATACAGTTCTCTTTGTCCTTATCGTTCCAGTGTCTAGATAACTTAACCAAAGTAATTTAAGTTAGTTTTCTTCCTCTCCCTCCCTTTCAAGCAAAATGATTGTCTTGCACCTTACTCTTTCCACCTAACATTATCTTGGAATTAGTCCATATTCATGTATAGAGACCATTCTCATTTTTAAAAAAATGGTGGAATATACATAATATAAAAGTTAACCATTTTTAAGTCTAGTTCAGTGGCATTAGGTAATTCACTTTTGCAACCAGCATCACCATATATCTTCTGAACTTCTTTGTCTTCCCAAACAGAAACTTTGTACCCATTAAACAATAACTTTCCATTATTTTCTACCTCCAGTGCCTGGCAACCATCATTCCACTTTCTTTTTCTGAATTTGACTATTCTTGATACCTCATAAAAGTGGAATCATAAAGTATTATCCCTTTGTAGCTGGCTTATTTCACTTAACATAATGTCTTCAAGGTTCATCCATGTTATAGTATTTGTCAGAACCCTAATGGCTGCGTGATACTCTGTTGTGTGGGTGTGCCATAGTGTACTTAGCAAATTTGCTATTAATGGACACTTAGCATGTCCCAGTCATTTGTGATTACAGATAGTGTTGCAGTAGATTCTTGTGCATATGTGCAAGTGTGTTTTTCAGATAAATTTCTGTAAGTGGAATTGTTGAAGCAGAGGAGATGTTTAAACTATGTATAATTGCCAGAATTTTCTCCAGTGAGGCTGTGCCAGTATTATTCTTCCACTAACAATATAAAAACTTTAAAACATAATCTTCTAGCAATTACTTTTGAAAGAGTATGATTTTATGAGTTTGCCCTGAGGTTTTTGTTTTGTTTCATTTTTGTTTTTTGCTAGCCATCTATAGAAGTATCCACTATCACCTTTAAATAGTTTGCACCATCAGGGGTCAGGAGGTGATCCTTATACAACATAAATGTTTAATTTTATTAGATTTTTAACCTGTGTTATTTCTCTTTAGGTCTTAGCCATAAACATCCTTGGTCGTTTCTTATTGAACAATGACAAGAATATTAGGTAAGTCAACTGGAAAATATCTTGTATCTTGGTATTAGAAACTCAGTGTTTTCAAGAGTGATTTTGCTCAAGATCACATATGTACTGAATGACTTTTCTAGAACTTCAACTCAGGATTTTTATTTTTAAATTTTAAAACTTAAAGCTACTATTTTGTAAAGAATTTGAGGATTTGGCTCATGACTTAACTTTTACTTTGGTTTACATTGTCAGCATTAGGAGTCAGCAAACTTTTTCTGTGAAGGATCAGATGGTCACTGTTTTAGGCTCTGTGGGCCTTAGGTCTCTCTGGCAAGTATTCAAAATTCTGTGTCTTGGTATGAAAGCAATCATAGACTATGTAAGTGATGAGTGACTGTGTTCCAATAAAAATTCATTTATAGAACCATGCAGCATAGGGCTAGAGTGTGGCTTGCTGACCTCTGCTCTAAATTAAGAAGAAAAATGTAACATTTTGCACTGCAGACCTGGAATGTGTTTGTGAACTCCAGCTAATTTTTTTAAGTAGATGAATTTATAAGTATTTTATTTTGTTACTTTCTTTCATGTATTATGTCCTTCTTGCCCTTTTCCCGGTTTTAATCAGGAGAAAATATTCTTTCTTATCATGTGAGCATTTAAAAATGTGTAAATAATCATTGTGGTACCCTGAATTATCTCCTCCTTCCAAAAGAATTTTTAAATATTTGAATCTTAAACTCAGATTTTTATAGGGACAGTTTTGGTACCAGTATCAAATAAAAACAAAGAAAATACAAATGGTAACATTGAAATCATTTCCTCTTGTGTTTGGGGGCTAAGGAAAGGCATACTATATGCTTGTTTTGTTGTACCATTTGGAAGAATTTGGAAGAATGGAATCAGTCACTTTTAGAAGTTTAAGTGGACTTGACCATGAATGCAAATCTAATAAATTCTCTTGATTACCACTACTTAAGATTGTAGTGTCATTTATGTCTTTAAGATGTTACTATTACACTAATTCTGTCTTGACTTTTAAATATTTAAAGATACATAGTCATTAGACATCTTCTTTGTCATTATTTAAGTAGAGGAGGAACTGTCCTGAATTTTACATTTCATTTCTGTTTTCTGCAACTTTGTTTCATCCAGATACGTAGCTTTGACATCTTTGTTGAAGACGGTGCAGACAGATCATAACGCAGTACAGAGGCACAGAAGCACAATTGTGGACTGCTTGAAGGATTTGGATGTCTCAATAAAACGGTAACAGATTACTGATCGTTCTCTGCTCTACCCTCTACCTGATAACTTCATAATAGATCTGAGAATGAGTATGTTGCTATTTTTTATTTAGTCATTATTTTCACAGTTGAACTCTCTGCTGAGGAAATCCTTTTTTAGAGAGGATCGGCAGAGGGAAGGTTAGATCAGTGAGAGAGGCCAATAAGGAGTACTGAAGTGCACACTGCGCTTCTCCTTGGGTTTTTGTACAGACAGGTACCTATGAGCTGGGGAGAGGTCTGCTTAACAGAAGTACTGTGCTATGTGTGCTGGAGGATGAAAATGCGGAGTGATCCATCGGCTAAGTGTTTTATCACAATGCTGAAACTCAGTTGCTGACAGCACACATTTTCCCACGGTACTTATGCCCTGAGATACTAGAAGCAGCTGTGTTTTTTTAGAACAGTGCATCTAAGAATGACTGTTAGGCAGCAGATAGCACTTTGAAAAGGCATAATTTCTTTTCCCCAGTGGAGTAACTCGACTGAATCTATGGGAAGAACTGAGGGATGTTTGTAAAACCTAGTTAGAGTTAGCCTCAGTGAACTTTTGGTTGTCTGTTCAAATCCAGAATAAATCAGATTTGAAGTGATCTCTGAAACCATTCATTTAACAAATATCTATTGATATTAAATTCCTTTTATTTTCAGAGAGCAGATGCTAAGCGCGTGAGCAATGTTAAGATAGACCTAAACTCAGCCACCATAACTCACCTAGTGCTTTGCACAGGAATTTTTTTTTTAATTAAAAAATTTTTCTTTTAAAGATTTTTTTAAATATATTTTTTTAATTTATTATTTATTTGACAGTTAGAGATCACAAGTAGGCAGAGAGAGAGGAAGGGAAGCAGGCCTCCCGCTGAGCAGAGAGCCCGATGCAGGGCTCCATCCCAGGAATCTGGGATCATGACCTGAGCCGAAGGCAGAGGCTTTAACCCATAGAGCCACCCAGGTGCCCCTAAAGATTTTATTTTTAAGTGATCTCTGTACCCCAATGTGGGTCTTGAACCTGCAACCCTATAAGAGTTGCATGCTCCACCAACTGAGCCAGCCAGGCACCCCAGGGTTTTTATTGTGGTTGGGGGCAGGGAGGTGCTTTGCACAGGGCTTATAAGCACCCTCTCAGTTGATTCTCAAAGCAAGCCAGTGAGACAGACTAGACAATTACTTCTATCTCAACTTAACAAATTAGTTAAAATACAGTCCCATAGGAATCCAATGATTTCCTCTAAACCTACCCCTATAAGGGGCAGACCTGGGAATAGAAATTATTTGTTTTTAAAAGATTTTATTTATTTATTTGACAGAGAGAGAGAGAGAGAGAGAGAGAGATCACAAGCAGGCAGAGAGGCAGGCAGAGGGAGAGGAGGAAGCAGGCTCCCCACCGAGCCGAGAGCCCGATGTGGGGCTTGATTGCAGGACCCTGATATCATGACCTGAGCTGAAGGCACAGGCTTTCACCCACTGAGGCACTCAGGAGCCCCTGGGAATAGAAATTAGACCTCTGATTCCTATTGTGTTGTTTCTCTATTGCTTTTGACTGGGATTTGCATTTCAAAAGTAAAAACTGTGTCTTCTTGACAGGCTGTTTAACGGGTTCGGAGCTCAGACTCTGCAGCCTGAAAGCCTCATTTCAAATTTTGGCTCTGTATTTATTAAACTTGCTTTGGTCACTTAACCTTTCTCTGCCTCAGTTGTCCCATATGTAAAATGCAAATGCAAGAGCACGCACTTCAGAGGCCCCTGTTTGGCTCAGTTGGTTAAGCGGTTAAGCGTCTTAACCTGCCTCAGGTTGGATCTCTGGGTCCTTGGATTGAGCCCCACGGTAGGCTTCCTGCTCAGTGGGGAGCCTGCTTTTCCCTCTCTCTCTCCCTCAACCTCTGCCCCTCCCCACCCCTCATTCTCTCTCTGTGAGCACCCACTTCAAAGGGTTATGCAGGATTAACTGGATTATATGTAAAGTACTTAAGCAGTGTACAAGAATTAGCTATTGTATCCCTGTAAAGACTGAATGTTGTTCATAGATCAGCTAAGATGAAAGTATTTCTTACTTATTAAATTGGTATTTTGAAAGTAAATTATATACCATGTTTGAAATTACTGACCAAATATGAGAAGATGCATGTAGTAATCTTCTAACCTTTGCATCTCAAACACTGCCATTTTGCCTTGGTTGCCAAATTTGATAGGCTTCTACAGAAACTCTTATTTGTCCCCACAGCACATGCCCTTTTTCCTTTTTCATGGCCCTCATTCTCTCTTTTGCCCCCCCAGCCCCCACCAGCTTTATTGAGAAAAAAATTAACATAAACATTGTGTAAGTTTGATGTTTACAGGTGCATTGATTTGATACATATTGTAAAATAGTTACCACCATGGCATTAGGACACCTGAGTCACACTACATAGTTACCATTTCTTTTTTGTACTGAGAATAGTTGAGATCTGTTCCCTTAGCAACTTGCAAGTATATAATCCATTTTTATAATTATTAATTTTTGTTGTCATGCTCTGCATTAGATCCCCAGAATTTACCTATTTTATGGCTGAAGTTTGTACCTTTTGATCGACACCCCCCCACACACCCCAGACCCTGGTAACCACCATTCTAGTCTGTTTCTATGCTTTTGACTTTTTTAGCTTCCAGGTGTAGGTGACATCATACAGTATTTGTTTTTCTCTGACTTATTTTGCTTATCATAATACCTTCAAAGTGTGTTTTTATTCCAATTTTCTGTATATCTTTTGATGTAGACTGTTATATCATCTTTGAACAGAAATGGATATAATAAAAGGCGAATGTCATGGCTTTATCACATTTTTAAGGAATAATGCAAAGGGGTATCTTTCGGTAATACTTTTGTTGCTTCTCTTTTTGAGCCTTTTAAGTATTCTGAATTTTAGCTTCTTAGACTGTTGAACCCAAACTGCATTTTTGGTCATAGGTAGTGTATCTTTTAGAGCTTTTTGAGGAAAAGTGTTGAATGAAGATTCAAAATGCTAAAACTAACCTTGTTAACTTAGTTGTCTTGTGTACAAAGATTGCAATTACAAGATCATGGAAGGACATCAATATATCTGCCAGTACTTGATGTTCAGAAACAATACACCTGGGTCTTTTGTTTTGTTCCTGCTATAAATACCATAACCCTTTTTTTTTTTTTTTTTTTTTTTTTTTTTAATGTTTTCCCTCTGCAAGGCGTGCAATGGAATTGAGTTTTGCCCTGGTAAATGGGAATAATATCCGAGGCATGATGAAGGAATTACTTTATTTTCTGGATTCCTGTGAGCCAGAATTTAAAGCAGATTGTGCATCTGGAATCTTTCTTGCTGCAGAGAAGTAAGATTTAATTTTTTTACATTCGTTGATAAAAGATGCTTGGAACTTTTTGAAAGCATCTTTACAACTTGGGGAAAATGTTGTATGTTGTAAACCTCTTTAAAATGTGTAATGTTTATTTCAACCTCCCAGTTGGAAATTTGCTTCATTAGAAGGTGATTCTAGCCAGTATTTAAGTATGCTAAGACCAAAAACAGCCCACTTTTATAAAATGTCCTCTTATATCTGTTCTTCAACTTCTCATCTATGAAGAAGAGAATAGAGAAGCTTTTGTTTGTTTCTTTGTGGGTTTTGGGTAGAGAATAGAAAGACTATAGCGTCACAGCATCTAAATTGTGATTCTGTGTAAAACTTTTAGGAAGAAATACCTCAATTTTAGTAGTGTGGTTATTTCTCCTCTCTGCACTGTGAATTTAAGGAAATGAGTTTCTAGTCCTGGTATTGCCTGGATCCCTTTTCTTTCTTCTCTGTCCTCCTGCTTTGTCTTTGTGATCTGTTTTCTAAAAAAATGGAGATGGAGTCCCATGTCTCAGCTCAGTAACTCGTGTTACAGTTATTAATGTGGAAACATCTGAGTTTGTGTAGCATTTCATTACCCTTTGAAATGGGGGTAGCTGCTAGATTCGAAGGTAAGATTTGCCTCCAAAATAATCACTTTACCAGTAAACCTAAAAAAGATTATAGGACAGGATTTTTGAAAGTCACTGAGCACAGAATATAGTTCACAGGTTCCAGTAATTTCATCTGGTGCCATTATTTCCCCAGGTATGCACCTTCCAAACGGTGGCACATAGACACGATTATGCGTGTTCTGACAACGGTAAGTACTGTTTTTTTAGTCAACATATACCAGGTGCAAGATGTGCTGATTAATGAGGCAGACAAATCTCTTGTTCTCAGGAGGGTTTACATTCTAGTTCTAGTGGGAGAGATGAGAAATTCATGGAGAAATACGTACTATCCTGTTAGGCAAGAAAAAAATACTACGAGAAACCGTGAAGCAGCATGAAGGACTACAGCGATGGCAGGAGAGAGTGGAATATGGGGGCAGCGGGCCAGTTCTTTTTTAGATAGAGTAGTCAGGGCAGGTCACTCAGAGGAGGTGACACTTGAGGAGAGAGGGCAGTGAAAGGAGGAGCCGTGCCAAGGTTTGGGGGAACAGCAAGTGTTGCAAAGCTCTTGAGTGGCAGCAAGTGTGGCCTGCTTGGAGGCAAGAAGGCGGCAAGTGAAGCCAGTAGCATGAGAGGCAGAGAATGGTAGGACTGAAGCAGGAGCTAGGTTATGTAGGGCCTGTGAGGAGTTTGGAAGCCATTGGAGGGTTTTGAATGACTACATTTATTCTGGTTTTAAAATTACAGATTTATAAGTTATTCTTTCTTTGGCAGTCTTCCAGAGTTTTGGAGCATCTCTATTTATCATTCAATTAATAGAAATCAGAGATTTAACAGTTAAAATGAAAGTGTTGTGGCAAATAAAGAAAACATAACTACCTATGTTTAATTGCTTTGTCAGAAATAGATACCATAAAGGGAAATTTCCATAGGCTTAATCACATTAAAATTCAAAATTTGTAAGGCAAAAGGGAAAAAATCTACAGAGTTAAAAGGCAAATGACAAGTGGAGAAAAACACTGTAACATATGACAGCATGTTAATATCTTTAATCTATAAATAGTTTACAATTAATAAGAAAAAAATCAAACACTGTAATGGAAAGATTGGCATTTGAACAGACATTTCACAAAAGAAGAAAGAAATGGCTAGTTAACATTACTTACTAATAAAGAAATTTTACTTATAAAATTACAAGGGAGATACCATTTTTCACTTGTCTTACTTTTTAATCAAATTCCTAGTGGTAGTTAGAAAATAGAGAAATAGGCAGTACCCTCCACTTTGTATTGGGTATAAAATGGTGCCATTTTTCCAGAGTAGACTTCCAGAAATCAAGATTTGACCTCTTAACTGACTGAGGCTCCCAGGCACCCCTAGTTTATACCTTTGAATTCAGTCATTGTCTTTTTAGTAATTTATCTTGGAAAAATAAAAGGACAAGTGTACAGAAACATATATACAAAGATATTCATCTCAATCTTGTTTATAATGGGAGAAAACTGGAAATAAATACAAGTCTCCAAATGGGCATTGGTTAAGCAAGTTATGAAACATGTCTGTAGGAAGGAATGAGATTGTTAAAATTACCGTGTGTGTATATATATTTGTTGCTGTGGGATTCTGTTTTGACATGCTGGTTTGCTAGTTTACTTGAATTAACTTCATGAAAAGTTAATGCACTAATGAAGAAATTATATTTTAACAAAAACTGTGAATCAGGACACATTTTTTAGTTTTTATAAGGCTTAAGAGAAAATTAAAGCTATTGAAGAAATATGTTCTCAGCGCTTCATTCTTTTAATTTTTCCAATTGATTTCTATAGTCTTATTATGGTCCTATGATTTTTCCTCCTTAACCTGTTGATGTGCTGGATCACATTAATTGATTTTTGAATGTTGAACTAACCTTCCATACCTAGAATAAATCCAACCTGGTCGTGGTATGTAGTTCTTTTTATACATTGCTATGTTTGATTTGCTAATAGATTTTTTAGGATTTTTGCATCTCTACTGGTGAGAGATACTGGTCTGTAATTTTCTTTGACCTCTGTGTTACTTAGTTGTGTAGTCTCCAAATATTTTGGGATATCTTAGCTATCTTTGTGTTACTGATTCCTAGTTAAATCTTATATGACTTTTATTCCTTTATTTATTTATTTTTTTGAAAAGTTTTATTTATTTATTTGAGAGAGAGAGAACACAAGTGGCGGGAGACGGGCAGAGGGAGAAGCACACTCCCCAGTGAGCAGGAAACTTAACATGGGGCTCGATCCCAGGACCTCAGAATCATGACCTGAGCGGAAGGCAGACTCTTAGCCAACTGAGCCACCCAGATGCCCCTGTCTTTTTTTTTTTTTTTTTTTAATTTGAGATCTTTCTGGGGCCTCTGCCTGGCTGAGTCGGTAGAGGATGTGTCTCTTGATCTCAGTGTCAGGAGTCTGTGCACCAAGTTGGACTTGGAACCTACTGCAAATAAATAAATAAATAAATAGATAGATAGATAAATAAAAATTTGAGATTTTTAATGGCCCAGAATGTGGTCTGTCTTAGTGAATGTTCCATTTGAGCTTGAGAATAATGTGTTTTCTGCTGTTGGATGAAGTGGTGTATAAATGTCAGTTAGATCATGTTAATGCTTTCTCTTATTTAAAACATTACTTTTTTTCATTAGGAAAGAAGAATGTAAAACAGTTACTTATTTTTTCACTTCTGTCCATTCCTTTTTGACTATTTCCCCAAACTTCTCTCTCCTCTGGCTTTGTGTTTTTTTAGCAGGTGTGGGTATCCCAATCATCTGGGTTTTTTTTTCTTTTTCTGTTTCTGTTTCTGTTTCTCTTTTTCTCCTTTCCCTTTTTCTCTTTCTCTTTCTTTCTCTTTCTTCCTTTCCTTGGTCTCATTCTTCTAGGTCAGATCTGGTCTTCTGTCCTTGATCAAGGTGGGCTGATACGAGGCACAGGTTCCACTGTTTATATGTCCTGCACAGCTTGGTTATCATAATCCTCTGACAAGGCCAAGGTTTAGTTCCCTCAGAGGTTAAATAGCTTTACTTTGTTGCATGGTTGCGAACAGTACCTCAGATTCTACTAGTCAAGAGGACATTGGAGAGACCAGGTTTGTTTTTGTTTTTAGTGTGCATGATTGAATACAAAATATTTATCCTTTCTGGGACGAATGGTTCTTTAATTTTTATAAACTCTAGTTTTCAAAGGACAGTGTGATATTTTAAATAAATTGCAGAAAGATTACTATTCTTATTTAAAATGCTGCCTTTTAAAAAATAAAATAAAATAAAATAAAATAAAATAAAATAAAATAAAATAAAATGCTGCCTTTTGGGGGTGCCTGGTGCCAGTCAGTTAAGCATCTACCTTAGGTTCAAGGTCATGATCCCCAGGATCCTGCTCAGCAGGGAGTCTGTTTCTACTTCTGCCTCATCCCCCATTCATTCACATGCAGGCACACACTCTCTCTCAAATAAATAAATAAAATCTTAAAAGAAATTTTTTAAAATACTGCCTTTCTGGACTGCGGATATATACTCCCCTCTCCGTCCCCCAGAGTAATGTGGCTTCTCTAGCTAGCCCATATGATTTTAACTGTGTTGGGGAGTTGTGAGAGGGACAGATTGTTGTAGGTAAGTTCCCAGTGAATGTACTTCATACGTTTTTGAACTCTTAAACCTAATCTGTTTTGATAAAAAGGTCCTTTATATTTTACTTTTACTTTGACAGAAGAGATTTTAAAATTTTTTATAAAATTAATAAAATGAGAATATTCATTTAAATAAGAAGTAAGTCATTTGAATAATTAAAATTGAAGTTTGAGCTGCGTATACACCTGAGAATTGGAACCAGCTTTATCTCTGAGGATGCTCTGTAGTCGTCGTCTCCTTGAATAAAAGCAATAGCTTTTATGATCATTACGGTGTGTTTCTAAGGGTAACTGCGTTTCCTTTTAGGCAGGAAGCTATGTTCGTGATGATGCGGTCCCCAACTTGATCCAGTTAATAACCAATAGTGTGGAGATGCACGCCTATACTGTCCAGCGCTTATACAAAGCAATTCTTGGTGATTATTCTCAAGTAGGTACTTTCTGCTTTGGTGGGGAAATTACGCATTATGTTCCTGGTGTGTTCTTACTACTAACACTCCAGATACATATTTCCTGGTTTTGACCTTTATGATTAGATGACGTGTGATTTGCATTAATCCTTGCAAGGATTAAAAGCCTTTGACACATGGTGACTTTCTTTTGACAGCAACCTTTGGTACAAGTGGCTGCGTGGTGTATAGGTGAATATGGAGATCTTCTTGTATCAGGCCAGTGTGAAGAGGAAGAACCTATTCAGGTACTCCTTGTTACTCTTTCAGGTGGGGGAAAATAGTAGTTTTGGTTAGAGGAGGATAGTGTTCAATGAGGAGTTGAGGTTCATTCCTAAAAAACCTGTTAAAGAAGGTAATGCCAGAATTATATTGGGAAACTTGCCAGTTTTTGAGATGGAACTTACTAGCCCTATGTGAGATTTTTTTTTTTTTTTAATTTATTTATTTGACAGATCACAAGGGGGCAGAGAGGCAGGCAGAGAGCCTGATGCGGGGCTTGATCCCAGAACGCTGGGATCATGACCTGAGCTGAAGGCAGAGGCTTTAACCCACTGAGCCACCCAAGTGCCCCCCTATGTGAGATTTTTAAACCACCTGCAGACTGACTCTCCGCTCCGTCCAACTAAAATACATTGTTTCTCCTACCCTGTGACTTGATGAGAAGAAATGAGACATATCTGTGTTTGCATTTGCTTCTTAAAAGGCTGGCTTTAGGGGCGCCTGGGTGGCTCAGTGGGTTAAGCCTCTGCCTTCAGCTCAAGTCATGATCTCGGGGGTCCTGGATAGAGCCCCAGGTCAAGCCCTCTGCTCAGCAGGGAGCCTACTTCTCCCTCTCTCTCTGCCTGCCTCTCTGCCTACTTGTGATCTCTCTGTCAAATATATAAATAAAATCTTAAAAAAAAATACAATATGATTTCACTTATTTGTGGAGCATAAGAAATAACACGGAGGACATGGGGAGATGGAGAGGAGAAGAGCTGAGGGAAATTGGAGGGGGAGGTGAACCATGAGAGACTGTGGACTTTGAAAAACAATTTGAGGGTTTTGAAGGGGCGGGGTGGGTGGGAAGTTGGGTGAGCCTAGTGGTGGGTATTATGGAGGGCACGTATTGCATGGAGCACTGGGTGTGGTGCATAAACATTGAATTCTGGTACACTGAAAGGAAATTAAAAAAATAAAAAGTTGGGGCACCTGGGTGGCTCAGTGGGTTAAAGCCTCTGCCTTTGGCTCAGGTCATGATCCCAGGGTCCTGAGATCGAAGTGGGGAGCCTGCTTCCATTCCTCTCTCTCTGCCTGCTTGTGATCTCTGCCTGTCAAATAAATAAAATAAAAAAAAAAATTAAAATTTAAAAAAAAAAAAAACTGGCTTTAGGAGAAGTTGTGACAACAGCACTTGAACTCTATTTATCCTTTTATTTTCTTCCCTTATTTCTGCCCCTTGAAACTAATATAATGTGTCTCGCAGCCCCCATTGGGTATTTTCCACTCTTTTTTTTAAAAAAAAAAAAAACCTCCCTCCTACCTGCCTCTCATTGATGGATCAGCGTGGACATTTAATGGTGGCGAAGCACAGATTGTGTTAGAAGTTTTGGTAATGATGGTAGGGTTGTCTTTCTGGTGGCATCCTGTGACTTGAAATCAGATTTAGCTATCTACTGTTAGAATTCATCCTATTTTTTTTTCCTTCCCCAGGTAACAGAAGATGAAGTGTTGGATATTTTAGAAAGTGTCTTAATCTCTAATATGTCCACCTCTGTGACCCGAGGTTATGCCCTCACTGCCATTATGAAGCTTTCTACTCGATTCACCTGTACTGTAAAGTGAGTATGGAGAAAAAGTAGAATGGACATGTTATTTATAATTTTTAAAAACTCTTGTTATGGAAAATTTCAAGCAAAGGCAAAAATAGGATAGTAAAATGAATTTTATATTTTATATACCTGTTTTTCCATGATAGTAATCATTAACTTGTGGTTCATCCTTATTTTATCTATACTTTGCTCCCTGTTACCCTCACACCCCACCACTTATTTTTTTGAAGGTAAAAAGTTATGTTTTTAAAATTTGATTTCTAATACCTTTTCTCTTGTTTAAAGTAGAGAAGTTACTTCCCTATATAAGGGCTCTGGTTTATTATAGTATTTTGAGATGTCTGAAGAGGAAGAAAATCACAAAGGTTTTGGTGGTCAAATGTTTACTTTACGTTCTGCTGTTCACTATTTTGAATAAAAGTCAGTTGGATTAGTTTCCCAGCCAGGTATCTTAAGGCAAACTTAGTTCTCTTATATTTTCTGTAAGGCCATGTGAAAAAGGGTATTTTTTACTAACTCTTTAAATTGTAAACTAGAAGAATTTATTGTTACGTAATAACATTTTGGTGATAAAAGCTTATTTTAAAGATGTTGAGAGAATGAACATTACATGCTTCTTTTGTAACATATTAATAATTGGTATTTTTTTCTAGCAAATTTTAGGGATGGGACATTTAACAGACAAAATCTAACATTACAGTTAGAACAAGTACAGTGGTACATGATGGTGTTGAAGTGTGTGTTGGATAAAAGAAGACAAAGGAAAGGGGTTTTGTTTTTGAAAAGATACGTAAATTAAGGAAAGAGGAATGGAAACTCTGGTTTGTTTGTTCTCTCTGCTTGTTTATGAACTTTCTTTTGGGTATTTGAATTTGTTTGTCATTTTATCCCAAAGCCGAATTAAGAAAGTGGTTTCAATCTATGGAAGCAGCATTGATGTGGAACTCCAGCAGAGGGCAGTAGAATATAATGCACTTTTTAAGAAATATGACCATATGAGGTAAGTGAAAGAAGCTGAGCAGTGCATGTCGCTGTTAGCATCCTGAACACATTGTCATGATAATCCACAAAGGAGACTCATTCCTTGTGCTTGATTACCTGGACCTCACAACGCTGTTTAGTCCTAATTGCTTGACTGCTTTTATTGGTCTGTCCTCTATTCTGCCTGCTCTGTAAAGACTTAAGTCAGCCGTGTCCTCCTGTTCACCTTCTCCCCTTTCTTTTGGCGAGAAATGTTTGCTTCATGTTCCATTTTATTGGGTTAAGAAATAGGAGTTTTGGTTTTTTTTTTCCAACGGAATCTCATTCCAGTATTTAACTCTGTGACATACGATCTTTTTTTCCACTTCTGTTATGCAGTGTCTTCTTGATTGGAACTTGTTAATTCCTACTTATTTACCTCTCTTTCATTCCAATTTCTCTATCCACCGAGAAATCCCAGTCTCTCGGGATTTAAGTAGACAGTTTGTCTATTCAAGGTTTCTTGCCTGCCCTTAATCCAGCCAGGAATTTAGGTCATGTATTCTTGTAATCCACCTTCTATTTTAGTGTGTGTGTTACAGAGTGGGGAGGGGAGATGGTTGTCCATATTTGACTCCAATATAGTAACAGTGATTGTCTTGGGTAGGGAATCTAGGTTAACTGCCTAGAATTTAACCACTTCAGATTCTTCCAGGTCTGCCCTCCTTGAGAGAATGCCTGTCATGGAAAAAGTAACCACAAATGGCCCTACTGAGATTGTGCAGACAAATGGAGAGACAGAACCAGCTCCACTAGAGACCAAACCACCACCCTCTGGGCCACAGCCCACCAGCCAGGTACCTTTTCACTTGCTTATTTGGGAATCCTCATGATCTTAACAGTTCCTTATCGCCTCTCAGCTGATTCCCTTCAGTGTTCCTGGATTGATTGATGGCTCTCTTCCTTATTTTTAAGTGTTGAAAGAGCTTTGCCTTCATTGTAGATTAGACAAATGACTAATGAATTGAGGTATTATTTCCTTGTATAGGCCAATGATTTACTGGATTTGTTGGGAGGAAATGACATAACACCTGTTATTCCAACTGCACCTACAAGCAAACCAGCTTCTGCTGGTGGAGAACTTCTTGATTTGCTGGGAGACATCAACCTTACAGGTGAGACCAGACTGGAGTTACTTAATGCTTTGGCTGGGGTTAAAGGCCTTAGGGAAAAACTACACTGAACATAGACTTTCTGGCATGTGAAGCAATTAAAGAGGGGAGAAGCTAAGTGAGAAGTAGGAATGGAATCTTAACATCTGGGATGTAAACTGCCATGCTAGTATTCTAGAGCTAATTCACAGGGAATAAAGAGTCCAATTTTTAATTTTGGGAGGATAAATTGCTCTCCTAGTATTTAAGATAGAAAGGACTTTCTCTTTCAGGCTACAAAAGAAATATATTTCAAGTCACTTCTGCTTTTACTTAGTGTCCTAAGACATCACTTTTTCTATGTTTCTTTCTACTCATGATCAGCTTTCAGTAGCCAAGGCCATTTGTAGAGAGTGGAGAGATGTTAACCTATTTTCCTCTCACCTTCTTAGAACAATGGAGGGAGAAAATTGTCCATGATGATAATATTCAAACATAACTTTTCATTTGGGAACATTTTTTTCTTTTCTTTTAAGATCTTATTTATTTATTTGACAGAGAGAGAGATAGTGAAAGAGGGGACACAAGCAGGGAAAGTGGGAGAGGGAGAAGCAGGCTTCCCGCCAAGCAGGCAGCCCGATGTGGGCCTCTATCCCAGGATCCTGGGATCATGACCTGAGCCAAAGGCAGATGATTAATGACTAAGCCACCCAGGTGCCCCTGGCACATTTTTTTTCTTCTGTTTGTTTGTATGTAGTAAACATTAGTGATTGTTGATGTATTCATAACATTATGAACCCTGAGTCCAAACGTATTACTGTAGCATATAATTTCTATCTCAAGTGATTTCTTTAAAAGTATAATGGTGAGTTACTGCATATATGACCTCAAATAGAAAGTAGCCATAGGGTGAGGATTTTGGCTGCTCATCTAGACAAGCTACCAGAGGCTAAATGATTTTTCCTAACACAGCTTCTTCCCAGACCTTACAGTTTATATTTATGTCTTAACAAAATTTTAAAATGTTACTGATGCGTACTTTTGAGTCATTCCCAGATAGTTCCACATCCTCAGATGCCATAGCTCTACTGGATATATCAAAAAGCAAAAACAGCCCCTTAGTTAAAACATAGTGTAGGGGTGCCTGGGTGGCTCAGTGGATAAGCCTCTGCCTTTAGCTCAGGTCATGATCTCGGGGTCCTGAGATCAAGCCGCAAGTTGGGCTCTCTGCTCAGTGGGGAGCCTGCTTCCTCCTCTCTCTCTCTGCCTGCCTCTCTGCCTACTTGTGATCTCTCTCTGTCAAATAAATAAATAAAATCTTAAAAAAAAAAAACAACCATAGTATGTAGATGATTCAATTACTTATTCACGTATTAGCATTTCTGTGTTAGTTCATACTCTTCACAATTATAATTTTAGATGGTTGTCCAATATTGCATTAAAAGGTTTGCATCATTATTTACTCAGTTCCTTACTATTAGATGTTTTGTTTCAGATATTTCTTGTATCGAATGCCTCAACAAATGTCATCATTACATTGATTTTCTCTTATTTTGGATTACATACTTAGATCAGGTTACTCAGCATTTCTGGTTCTGTTTAAAGTAAAGATGGGAGGTGCCTGGCAGGCTGAATCAGTAGAGCATGTACCTCTTCATCTTAGGATTGTGGGTCCGAGCCCAGCTTGGATGTAGAGATTACTTAAAAATAAAATCTTTTAAAATAAAGAAAGGATGGGGGTGCCTGGGTGGCTCAGTCACTTAAGCATTAGCCTTCAGCTAGGGTCATGATCCCAAGGTCCTGGGATCAAGCCCAGCATGGGCCTCTGCTCATCAGGGAGTCAGCTTCTCCCTCACCCTCTTCTTGCCTCTCCCCCTGCTTCTGCTCTCTCTGTCAAATAAATAAATAACATTAAAAAAATAATAATTTAAGAAGGATGATAACTATTTTACCTTATGAGCTCTTTGTGAGGAATGGTGGCTTATTCAGTACATACAGGACACATAGTAGGCACTTAGTAAATGTTGTATCTTTTCCTCAGTAGCATGTGGCTACCAGTTTCACTGTATAGTCATAAGCATTATGGATTTTCATTTTTTAAAAAACCCTACCAGGTAAAAGATTGGCCCTATTATTTTGTTAAATTTTAATTTTTTCCATCACAGGAATAGTTATATCTATCTATATTTTTGCACATGGATTTCTAAAGAATTTTTTTTTTTAAGATTTTATTTATTTATCAGAGAGAGGGGGGGGGAGAGAGCGAACACAGGCAGACAGAATGACAGGCAGAGGCAGAGGGAGAAGCAGGCTCCCCGCCGGGTAAGGAGCCTGATGTGGGACTCGATCCCAGCACGCTGGAATCATGACCTGAGCCGAAGGCAGCCGCTTAACCAACTGAGCCACCCAGGCGTCCCTGCACATGGATTTCTTTTTTGAATATTCCTTTTGTATCTTAAACTCATTTATCGGGGGTGGGGGCTTAATGTTTTGTTTTGTTTTTGTTTTTACTTTCTTTCCTAGTGTTACATGAAAAAGCAGACTGGTAAAACAGTAAAAGAGCCTGGATCTTCCTTACTTATAATGTGTTTTAAATGTATTTTCCCATTTTCTTTATTAGGTTAGACATTTTTTTTTTTTAGGTTAGACATTTTTGAGGATTATATTCTTTAAGCCCTCATTAATTATAGTCCTGTATTGTAATGCATAATCATTTAAGTAAGTGGAAATTAGGAAATAAATTTAGTGTGTCTTTTTAGGGGAACTGGAGCAGTGAGTTTTTGTTGTTTCCCCAAACTACTTAATGTTCCTTTACAGGAGAAAAGAGCTAATGTCTGAGGGACTTAGGGACCCATAATGCTGCCTGTATATTTTGAGTAGCCTCTGATTTTTCCATGGGAATGCATTTCTGAAATTGTTTTGAAAATGGAAATTATGGGAAAACTACTAGATTGGAGTTATAAAAGTTAGGAGAATTATAGGAATATTTCTCTGTATACCTTATTAGTAATGTGCTTGACTATACTTGCTGTGGTGTTAACATTTGTTTTAGCTTCTTAAGGGTTACTTAACAATATATATTTTTACCTCCCTTGCTAAATTTTAATGTCACTTTTTTCTCATGTACTTAGGTATTTTTCTTTTTTAAGATTTTAACTCTCCTTCACTTTGTTAATCCTTTTTGAAATGGTATATTTTCAGATAATTTCATAAGTAGTTTGAAATCTGTTTACACCTAAAACTCTTTATTTCACTGTTTTCCTTTTTTTAAAGATTTTATTTATTTATTTGACAGACAGAGATCACAAGTAGGCAGAGAAGCAGGCAGAGAGAGAGGAGGAAGCAGGCTACCCGCTGAGCAGAGAGCCCGATGCGGGGCTCGATCCCAGCACCCTGGGATCATGACCTGAGCCGAAGGCAGAGGCTTTAACCCACTGAGCCACCCAGGCGCCCCATTATTTCACTGTTTTCTTATGCCTTTTCTTGGAATCCTGATTTCTCTCAGTTCATGGTCATTTTCTATCACTTGCATGATCCTGAGATTGTTCTTATTTGGAAGGATCAAATGAAGATGGTAATTTGGTGACTTCTTTCCTCCAGTTCATACCACCTCTCCCAGGGTGTCTGTGCATGTGTGTTAAAATCTTACTATGCGGTATTTAACATCTATATAATTTAATAAATGTCTTGATCTACTTCGCTTATAAAATAAAATCTTATTAAATTATTATTAAAATATCATTTTGCCTGCCAGGTGTTGGCAGTGTTTGGAGATATTTTTGATTGTCACAGCTGAGAGGATGCTGCTATTATTTAATGGGTAGAAGCCAGGGGTGCTGGTAAATATCTTACAGTGCACAGGATAGCCCCCTACAGCACATAATTAGCCTAAAATTTCATTACTTCTGAGGTTCAGGAGCTTTAGTTTAGAGGTATAATCATGTTCAACTCTGTTATTGCCAGATTGTTCTCCAGGTTTGTTTGTACTAGTGTGCCATCTCTATAGCAGAGAGTAGAAGTAGATTCTCTTTTTACTCAGTTTCCCTCGTCTGTGAATTTCTTGTTTATATCTCTTAACATTTTTTAAGTTGGGTCATCTTTTTTCTTACTGATTTGTAGAAAATACTTATAGTTCTGGATACTCATTCATTTGCCATTTTGTAGCAAACATTTTCTCCTACCTGTAGTCTCTCTTTTTATTTTATTATAGTATTTTTTAAAGTATTTGAATGTTTCGTTCTTTCCCTTTGTGGTTTGTTCTTTTTTTTTTTTTTTTTTTAAAGAAATACATTACTTATTTATTTATTCAGAGAGTGCGAGGAGGGGGAGGGACAGAGGGAGAGGGGAAGAGAAAATCTTAAGCAGGCTCTGCACTTAGCATGGAGCCCGAGGCAGGCTTGATCTCATAACCCTGACTGGAGGTGAAACCAAGAGTGGAACATTGAACTGACTGAGCCACCCAGGCACCCCTGGTTTATGCTTTTCGCAGCTTGTTTAAGGAATCCTTCTTTTAATGTGAGATGTAATAATCTTCTCCTGGGGTTTTTGGGTGTTTGTTTTGGTGAGCTTTGTCATGCTGGTTAAGATTGACTTACCACTGGAATGTTTCATTTAGGTGCTCCAGCTGCTGCTCCTGCCCCTGCCTCTGTCCCACAGATATCCCAGCCCCCGTTCTTGTTGGATGGGCTTTCATCACAGCCTCTCTTCAATGACATCACTACAGGTACTGGTATTATCATCCTCAGTGAGAGGTAGTTATTGAAGAAGAGTATTCTGTGAGCATTAACCTGACTGCAGTTAGACTGATCTTCCTGTGCTTTCCAGGCATCCCCTCCATCACAGCATACAGTAAGAATGGCTTGAAGATAGAATTCACCTTTGAACGGTCAAATACCAACCCTAGCGTCACAGTGATAACGATACAGGCCTCCAACAGCACAGAGCTGGACATGACAGACTTTGTTTTCCAGGCTGCAGTACCAAAGGTACTACAGTGTCTTCTTTGCCTTTTCCATACATTTAATAAGGGATATACTTTAATGTTTAGACGTTAAACTAAATTTACAGATCTAACCCAAATTAACAATAGTGTGTTATAGTTCATTGAAGCATGTCATTTTGAAAGCTTTTACTTGGTCAGAAATATTCTTACAGTATAAAGAAAGGACATTCTTACAATAGCTAGTGAGACTTACAGCAGAATTATGCAAGGTGGTCTGGTAATGAATGCTCAGGCCATGGAGGATGACTGGAATTCAGTAATTCAGTGGTTAAAAACCTAAAAAACACAAATTCTAACACGGAATTAAAATTCATTAAGAAGAAGGAATTTATCTCTTTAGTATTTTCTTCTAGTTACTGGATCAGAATTTAATGTTTTCATCTCTTGTTATTTATTTAAGTGAAAGAAACATTTCCTTCTTCGTTAACATGTAGTTTAGTATTGATACAATGGCTATTTTTGTGAATTGAAGCTTTGTTTATACCAAATCTTAGTTTAAGGAATATTTATGTCCTTTGAATAATGAAAAGTTTTGTATAAAGAAATATTGTAAATGAAAAGTGGGCAAAATTTTTCTGTCAAAGACAAGATAGTAAGTATTTTGGGCTATATGGTTTCTTTTGCATCTATTCATTTCTGCTGTTACAGTGGGGGGAAATGCCATAGTTAATATATAAATGAAAGAGTGTGTTTCTGTTCCAATAAAACATTTACAAAAGCAGATGTTGGGTCATTCTTGCTGATGGGCCATGGTTTGCCAGCCCTTGTTTTAGGCTAAAGTAATCTAATCTTTTCAGTGACATGGGAATATTGCATTCAAATGATACATATTTGGAAATTAAAAACTTTTCTTTTGTTTGTGGTTACTACTGACTTTACAGCCTCCTTTACTTGGATTTTTTAGGAGCCAGAGTCATGTAGATGTTTTTATAAGCAGTAGAGTTGGGGTCATTTCAGTACTAGTTATATGATGTTAAACAAGTTTCCTAAACTCTGTGCCTCAGTCTCTTCATTTACAAAAAAAGGATGGTGGCAGTGATTATCTACTTCCTGGGGTTTATTTGAGGGATAGATGAGTTTTATGGGCTCTGTACTGTTTTAAGCACATTTCATATGTTCATTGCTCAGTAAATGTTAACTGCTGTAACTTTGGCTTTTATACTTGTTATTCTAGGCTGTGCTCTAGCAACATAGCATCTCTGCCACTAAAGCATGGCCTTATTTTTGGCCTTATTTTATTTATTAATACCTATTTGCATATTTGCATGTCACGATGTATCTTGAACTTCAAAATAATCATTTCATAGATTCTACCATTGCTTTTTATTATCTCTGAAAATGAGATGCATTTTAAAATTGATACTTTTTTTAAAAAATATTTTCTTTATTTATTTGACAGACAGAGATCACAAGTAGGCAGAGAGGCAGGCAGAGAGAGAGGAGGAAGCAGGCTCCCTGCCAAGCAGAGAGTCCGATGTGGGGCTCGATCCCATGACCCTGAGATCATGACCTGAGCTGAAGGCAGAGGCTTTAACCCACTGAGCCACCCAGGCGCCCCTAAAATTGATACTTTATCATAGTTTAGTTGATGGCCTTTAATTTCTTCTCTGTGTTATATAAAATAATGGTGTGAAAAACAATGGCATCTTCTATTTGATGAAATAAATGTAAATAATAATATTTCAGCTTACATAATCTATCTTGACAATAGAATTATAATAAGATTCAACATAGTAAATCTTTGAGTTGGTACTAAATCTCTTTACTCTTACAATTTTGGTCCTAAGAGAAGGCTGGATAGACTTTCCTCCTCTTGTCTCCTGCCAGCCCTGCTCCCTACCTGTCTCTTTCTGTGTCTCTCCTCCTTTCCCTTTTTTTTGCCCTCTCTCTCCCCTCCCCCCTTCTCTCCCTCTGTCGTCTTCCCTCTGCTTCTCTTTCCCTCTCTCTTTTCTCTCCTCACTCTCCATTATTTTAGAAGGCCACACTTTGAGGATAGATTTTTTTAAATCTTAGTATGGGGTGCCTGGGTGGTTCAGTCAGTTAAGTGTCTGACTCTCGATCTCAGCTCAGGTCTTGATCTCAGGGTCATGAGTTCAAGCCCCACAATGGGCTCCACGATGGGCATGGAGCCTACTTAAATTAAAAATAAAGTAAAATCCTAGTATGTAGAATAGCTAGCTACATACATACTATATTGTGCTAACAATTATGGGTTCCCTGTCTTGCTGATAACACTTTTATCTCTCTCCTATGTAAACAGATAAAACCCACCAACACTACAAATTATGATAGTTGGGTTTTCCAGGTCTTTTGCTGTATAGGCTACCTCTGCACGAAATTGTTCTCTTAAGACCTGTGACCCCAGTGGGGGAGATCTTGATGTATTCCACATACATATTAACAGCTTGGCTCTTTACAGCTTTTCCTTACCTCTGTCATGTAGCCCTTGACACATTCCGGATTATGTAGACTTGAGAAAACAAATGTTTAAGTCTCCATTTCCCAACTGTGGAAATCAACAATAGCATAAAGGCCTGTAGTTGGTGATTAGTATTCTGGTTTGTTATTTCTAGAAAGTGTTTTTTCTTTTTTATTTCTTTATAGCTTTTTTTTTTTTTAAGCCACATACACCCGTTTTTCACCTGCGTAGTTGATCAGTTACTATTAAGCGAAGTTGCCAAAACAAGAATTGGTCACCTTTTGAAAAGTGGTAGGCTAAAGTTCCTTTTGCCTGAAAGAGGAGAGTGGCTCATTGCTAGTTTTCATGATCAAAGACCTAACCATGGGGTTTTTAAAATAACGTGAAGGTTATAGTCAGCCCACATACTGTGAATTGCTGATATCTGGAAAACAAACAGAATGTAGTAGTAGGTGAATCTGTTACTTACTTGAATAATTATCCAGGTGTCTGGCTTTTTTATTCGTTAACATCTCTTACATGGTATTGAATGTGTTATTTTTTCTGAAGAGTGCCCTTTGTTCCCCACAGACATTCCAGCTGCAGCTTCTGTCTCCCAGCAGCAGCATTGTCCCAGCATTTAATACAGGGACCATCACACAAGTCATTAAAGTTCTGAACCCACAGAAGGTGAGTAGCACGTTTGAAGACAGTATCTGAGTGAGGTGAAAGTGTATTTCCTGAAATAAAATTCTGCTTTGTTTCTCTAGGGTTTTTCCTGACTCATAGTTGTAGAAGAAATCTGTGAAAATGTCTAGTCTAACCTCATTCTTTTGTAGATTAGATAATAAATGTAGCTTAGACACTTGAAATGGTTTAGTGGCAGCATTAAAATGCAGCTCTTTTTTGAGGGAGAGGGGACAGAAGGGGCAGAGAGAATCTTAAGGAAGATCCATGCTAGCACCGAGCCTGATGAGGGGCTCGATCTCAACGACCCTGAGATCATGACTTGAGCTGAATGAAGTGAAGAGTCAGACACTGAACTGACTGAGCCACCCAGGCATCCCTAAAATATAGTTTTAAGGAGTTACTTATTTAGAGGCTTCAAAGTCTAGTTTTTTGCAAGAGAAGAGGGAAAGCTTAGACATTTTAATCTTTTTTTTTTTTTTTTTTTTTTTTTTTTTTTTTTTTTTTTTTTTTTTACTTTAAGATTTATTGTAGAGAGAGAGCAAACGTATGAGTGAGGGGTGGGGAGAGAATTTCAAGCAGACTCCATGTGAGCACAGAGCCTGACTCTGGGCTCGATATCATGATCTGGAGATCACGACCTAAACAGAAACCACGAGTCAGGTGCCCAACCGACTGCACCACCCATGTGCCCCTTAATTTTTACACAGGTTGCAGTCCGGTGTAAGAGTATTTGTAGAACCCCGTCTCTCCATATTTACTACTGTGATTATTAAGAATGCCAGTATAAGTGGAGGTATTTTTAATGAAGCAGCCAAGTGAAAAGTAGCTTTAGAAACTGACATTAAGCAGTATGTTCATTACATCTTCTCAAAGAAGTAAATTGACTCCATTTTTAATAGTAATCAATTGGCTAGTTTTTGTACAGTTTCTGTAAATGGCCCAGAGGATTTCTTCACCTTGAAAGATTTCTAGCAGTGTCTCATAATCCCAGTATGATGATTTCTTCTAACATTTTGCCTTTCCTCCGCTCCTCACTGGATTCTGAGTATCTGCCTATAGCCCAGATTCCTTTGATGATCTGACAAAGAGTAAAAATTTTCTTAGTGCATTAATATTTGAAATCTGCCACATAAAATAAAAAGGGTGTATAATTGAGTTCTCTTAAAATGACTTCTGTTTCCATAGTTAACTTTTTTTCCTTTTATGTCTTGGGAACAAAACAAGTTTATGTTCACATTTACTATTGTTTTTATACACAAAGCAACAGTATCTCTGAATGTAGAGCGTAAGATGAATATGTTTACCTCATTTTTCTGGGAAGTCGGATGCAAGGGTTGAATCTTTCTGAGAAGCACTCAGCCAGTGTTACTTTGAAAACGCTCCCAAGTGGTTCTGTCCTGTTAATGCAGTTCTAGGATGGAAGCCGATGACGTGTTCTGAAGGGGCACCTTCTCTGCTCTACTTCGTGATGTTGGCTGGAGGATTAGGCAGGAATGATGATGGTAGTGGTTATTTGCCCGTGTGTCATTTTTAAGAGACGGCTTTCCTCTAAAAAAATTTCTTTTCTCTGGATTAAAAGACTATCTGTGGACCACACAAGTTCTAGAGATTTCCTTTCAGTGTATAATTTGCGATTCTCTTTTCTCCTACAGCAACAGCTGCGAATGCGGATCAAGCTCACATACAACCACAAGGGCTCAGCAATGCAAGATCTAGCAGAGGTGAACAACTTTCCCCCTCAGTCCTGGCAGTGAGGGCCCGGCACCATTCTCATTCTTGTCCCACTCAATCAAAGGAACTCTGGGAAGGAGGTTGTGATTGCTGGCAAGTCCCCCCCAATTGTACCATGGGCATGAGGAGCTGAAGAGAACTGTTGAGGAGGATTTTCCTGAAGTTACTGCTGACCTTGAAGCATTGTCAAACCCGAACCTGCTCTCCTCCAGTGTTGAGGCCGGCTGCTTCCGGAGGCTGTTTTGCACTCTTCCTCCTCCTCTTCTCCTTTGTCCGCACTTCTCCCCCCCTCCTACATTTACAGCCAGAATCAACATTCCCTGGGCCCCTGAGGAAATAAGCAGCTGGTCTGGAGGAGAGGACTGGAATCTGTGGCAAGAAAACACTCACTCTGTCTCTGCAGCAAAGAGTTCCCCTTCTTTCTACTGTGTTTTTCTGTGGACTGGGCGAGGTGGGGGTATTCACTCCTCACTAGCTGGGTTACCATCTTCAGGCGCTTTTTACATCAGGCATTCAGAATGAAAATGTTAACAGTGGACATTAGGGAGCCCTGCCTTTTTCTACTGGTTCCCCCAATGTTTGAAAGAGGCATTAGGCTCCTGGTAGCCTTTTCTGTGCATTGCTGTATACACACAGACACACACGTGTATGTATGTTACCGAGACCTGGGCAGACCTGGAGAGGTTATTTGTAAACACTGGACAGATGCAGTTAAAAAGAGCTTTTGTTGAGATTTGGCATGAAGGATATGGTGCTCTATTTGTAACAGAAACTCCCAAGGCTCTTCCAGCTCCCCTGTCTCTCCATTCTTTAGCTGTAGTCATGAATACTCTCCCTGATTTTCAAAAATGGATTCCCCTGAAAGTGCAAAATGAACAACTTCTAAAAGATATATTAATAGTTATTAATGCCCCTATTCCCGCCACAAATTTTGAAGTTTCTCCTAAGCCCGTAACTTGCCTGTTGAACTATGGTAAATGGGTGGAAAGAGGAGTTCGCTTTTTAAGATCAGACTCCTTAACAAAGGCACCTTGGCCCATAGGAAGAGTGAGTATCAGACTCATCCTAGAGCATATTGGAGTCATCTTCTCCATTACTCCAAACCTTCCTTTTTATTTCCTGAGCCTGGCTTGGACCTTGGCATTCCGTTTGAATTCCTTCTTCTAACTGGAACATTTGTGTTGTATCTGTAACACTGGCACTGAAATAAAGACCACGCGGTTAAAGAAATCTTTCCTATATTGTACTTTATGGTGTTGGAATGAAGCCTTGTAGCTTCCTTGCCCCCTGTGTGAGAGGAAGTCTTATGAACACCACAGGGTAGACATATCCTTTCCTGAGTCTGAGAAGTTGGTCTCGTGAATATCAGCATGAAAGACCTGAGGTCTGGAGCTTTATTACACTAGAGTGCCGAGTGCTTTTTAGAAAGGACCCTTGTGTTCTCAGACCTTTAACACTGAGTTGCTGGAATGAGGTAAGGTGACTCCTGTGGCACATGGTGAATGTACTGTGTACGTTCGGGTGCACGGGTGCCATGTCTGACGTACTCAAGAAGAGAGGAAGAGTCAGGTCCTCCTTGCTCTTAGAATGTTCGCAATCATTACTGTATTGAGTACAGTAGAAGGACTACTTTGGCTTTGGTCTTAAAATCTGGGTACAAATCTCTCCCCCCCCACCCCATTTCACCAAGCCTTTACTTAAAATCTTCAGTGTCTTGGCAGATCTAGCTCTGTATCAGATGCTAGATTATTCCTAACATTTGACAAACCGGGGTTGAACTAAAAGGCTCCAAAGGGGAAACTTTCTGGTCTTGTTTGTAAACAAGAGCAAGATTTGCTAAAACTTACTCTGCTGGATAAATGGTTGAGTCAACAACAGGATATTATTTGGTGCACAGTTTTCAGTAAAGGCAACTGTGGATTAGAGAGTGTTTCAGACAACTTGCTCTGCCTGTGCAATGAAGAGTAGCCTTTCAAGGTTTCTTTGCCGACTGATTTCATTGGATGGATACTTAATGCTGTGAAACATGATAGGATTAACATAATATTGGTGGATTTCTCGAATAGAATTTATCTAACATTCCTCTTTGGGTTAGAGGCTTTATTTTTCTCTCACGTTAATAGTTGACCAGCTCAAGTTTCTTTAGTTGGACTGAATTGAATCTCAGAAACCTGCCAGAGTCCGTGCTATGAGACCGTGCTAGCTAGTGGAGCTGGAAAGGGTCTGCTCTAGGAACAAAGCGTCTCCGTGGGTGACTGTAGTTTTGAGGTGGAGTGATGTGGTTCTCCATTGCTTTGTCTAGACGGGATAAAAATCATGGCCTTAACGCAGAGGGTGCTGCCTAGAATATTTGAAGTGATTTTGGAGAGTTGAAGCTGAGCGCCACACTGAAGAGCTCGCGGCCAGAAAGCTGCCTAGGATCCTGACGGTTGTGACGACTCTTTCAAATGATGGGATCTTTGAAGGCTTCAGCGTGCCTTAGTTTCTAGGATCAGAATTAGTTCTCCTCATACTTGGCCTTGCTGCTAAAAGGAGAAATCTCTTACTTTGTATAAATACTTACACATTTCAGCAATTTCTTTCCCTGGGATGACCATGCAAGGGGGAGCAAAGTTGGATGGCTATTCAAGGTCAGAGCCATTGTGAGGAAAGAGTGATTCCCATGGCTGTCTTAATAACCCCAGGGTGATGAGCAGTGAGCCTACACATAGTCGGACAATTTCATGTGCACTTTGACCTCATTTCCCACCCCCCCTTTCAGAGTAGTGTATCCTCTCACTCCCACCCCCTCCACCCAAGCAATCCTAAGGGAGAACTCATCTAAATAATCTCAAAAAACTGTAAGAAGGGTGCTCTACCTGAGAAGCTTCTCCCATAATGCTCTGGTACTGTTACCTTGAGGTGACTGGGACAGTCATAGAATGTTTTATGCTGTGTGTAGTGATCATCTGTTCATTTGAAGGTCTTTTTCATTTAAAGAAACATTCCCCAGTGTAACTTTCGGGCGGGGATTCTTTCTCTCAACTAGGTTAAAGATGTGGTTCATACCCTTTATTTGTCCCATTCATATAAGAAAATAGACAGTTAAAAACTGTTCAGCACTAACGGTTTGAGTATTTCCATCTACTGTATAACGTGCTTTTCATTTTAACGTTCTTCTAGAAGAGTTTGGAAGTTAGGGAAATACTGTTTTTGAGGTTCAACTTTATTATTTTCCTCATTGGAAAATACTTGGGCCATGAGAACGAGGGGGAAGAAAGAGTTTGAATGTGTCTTATTTTTTTTCTAGTGAATGTATTTTATCCACATTGTCCTAAACCAAGTGAGAGCTAGAGAGCAAAAAGTGGATATTCACGAATTGGTGGTTGGTGGAGAGGTGGTCCACGACTGTATACTCATGTGTTTGGGAGTGGGGAGGGTCACTGAAGAGCGGAAAGTCCTGAAGTTTAAAACACATTGACCAGCTCTGGCTCAGGAGGGTGGGGTTGCTTGTGGAAGTGGAAGTGGAAGTGAATCACTCTTTTTCAAGCAATAGTAGTGAGTGGGCTCCATCTGCGGGGATCCAGGACCCAGGACACTTAAACAGAAGAACGTGCTGAAGCAGCTTGCGCAGTTGCTTCGTGAACTTCTGTGAGGCTGATTCTGGCTTCAGGATGGAGCATCCAAGTTTTTTGTTGTTGTTGTTTTTGTTTTTGGAACCTGCTGTTGCGCTTTGTGTGTTTTGTTTTCGTTTTCAGTTTGGGGGGGCTCGCTCATGGGAAAGAGCTTCTGGACTCTTTCCTTTGTGAACTCCCACTGTGTCCCTGTAAAGTCCCTTTTCTCTCATAATTGTTGTAAGTTACATTTTCATTAAGCCCCATCACATCTTCTTTACTGTAAAAATATTAAAAGGCTGTTTCTAAGTGGGACGGCTAATTCTAATTATTGCAGACATATTTTTGAGATGTACAAAGAAATTTAAAATTAAATGATAAGTCTTAGAGGCGAGTGAGGAATAAAATGGATGTAAACATTTACATGGGATGCATTAGAATTCTGCTGTGTGTATTGTCTTTTGGTTGAAACAAATTATGAACAGTGACTAATAATAAAAAGTCAATACTCAATGATTTAAAATTTGCTTCCTTGCTTCTTACAAGTAGATTAGAGAAGCCTTGAATGAATTCTTATTCCAGAGCTTTGGGCTAAACTTACTGACCGGTTAATGTTCCTTAAACACAGAAATCCCACCAAGAAGAATTTGAACATTGTAAAAAACAAAAAACAAAAAAACCTTGTAGTCCATACCAGTCAAAAAGTGCAATTGGAAGTTTTTACTAATGATTATTAGCTCATGCTGCTCCACATGGGTGAATTGTCAAGCAAAGCAAAGAAATCGTATCAAAGTGAAATGTGTATTTAGAGTTGGTCATGGGGTTTTAGTTATAAGCTATTTGTAAATTGTTTTAAGTGTATCTGTGACTGGGAAGAGCAAGGTTTAACCAGCCAAAATGAATTCTATTTCAGGATCTATTTTAAACGAATTCTTCTGGAGACGTGAGAGTGGTTGGATGTTGGAAGCTATGTGTTTTCTGTTACTTGGATGATCCCTTATACTCCCTTGATTTGAGAAGGGGGAGAGCGTGAAAGCCCCATAAGTGAGAAGGAGAAGAAGCCTCAGCATTAATCTAGTTTTTGCAGAAATGCCCTTTGGCACTGATAAGTGACATTTCTGTAATCCTATATGTGGTTTAGTTAAAATTCATCTTTGTTTCTAATATTACATTTAATTAACATGTTCATCTGCATGCAGTTTCCTGTTAGAGAAAATACAAAAGCTACAGTAGAAAAGTTTAGCCAGTAGTAGATTTCAGGCACTTAGTCAACAATACAGTGAATAATGTTCAGAATTGAACTTTAGTCCAGAAGGACTGAGTGAATTTTTACCACTTTTAAGGGTTTTCTGTGCTCTTTCCTCCCCTAGTTCAGTTGTCCCCATATTTTGAAAATATATCAAACACTGAGGCCAGGTAAATACTACCCGTTTCTTTGGAACTAAGATAAAGACTATCTAAAACTGGGGCACCTGGGTGGTTCAGTCAGGTAAGCATCTGCCTTTGGCTCAGGTTATGAACCTGGAGTCCTGGGATCAAGCCCTGTAACAGGCTCCCTGCTCAGCGGGAAGTCTGCTTCTCCCTCTGCTCCTTGTTCCACTCTTGTGCTCTCTCCCTCTCAAATAAATAAAATCTTAAAAAAGAATATCTAAATTTGTTCAACCTGTGGTAAAAAGAAGAGAATAGGCCTAAGGATGATTTTGTGGTCATTACAGGAGTGGGAACTAGCTATAAATAAGTGAAAGTAATAAGACCTTATGGCTCTTCTACCACATTTTGACAAACTTTTCTTCTCCAGACTTTCTTTTGATTTTGTAGTGAGGATTAGGAAAAGCTCCTGGGATAAAGCGTGTGGGTATGTGTGTCCTTCCCTCAGGTGGAAAGAGACATGTGTACAGCTGCTTGTAGGAAGGATACAGAGAGGAGACAGTAATGACTTCTCTGTCTCTTGGCTTGATCTAAACAGTGATTTTTGTGTAATGATGAACCTGCAGTGAGGGCAGATGGATTTTTGCACAGAAATTCCCAGAGGATTTTATTTTTAGGGTTAGTCTCAGCTGTTTACCATTTCCAGAAATTGTAGTTACATAACCCTTGGCATACATTAATGCACACTGCCTTGAACTGGGGAAGAACATGAATATGTGACCTTTGAAACAATATAAAATGTTAATGGCAGTACATGATTTGGAAAGAAAAAGGGGAATCCAGTTGGTTGATTACCGAACTGGGTCTTAAAACACAAGGGACCTTTAAAGAGTTGCATTGTAAATAATTCCCTGGAACATCTGGGTTGGTAGTTTTTTTATTTTTTGTTTTCCTTTTGAAAGAGGTACTACTGTTTTTGATGAAGTAGTAAATACGTAACTTTTAACATACGCTTGTATTGCGAATTTATGCATTAGCTCTTATTCCATTCATTAAAACACCGATCTACCACTGCTATTCCCCAGCATGAACTCAAGATGCTGGCCCCGAGATAAAATGCTTTCCCTTCAGGTGATTAATCAATAAAAAAAGTTACAAGTTCTGGAAAATGTAATGTATAAAACCTCAAGAAACAGGCTTTTAGAAATACTTAATTCTGAACCACATTTTGGTCTTTCCACTGTCTCTCTGTCCTTTGTCAAAAGTCCAGTTCTCTCCCCATATGGGTGCCTATAGTTTATATACCAGTGTTCTTGCTGGAAGAAGTTACCCAGTAAGCATGGAAATGGGATTTCAACTACGTTGAGTAGCTTCCTTGAAAGTAGTTTCAAATAGAAGACCCAGGAGGTAGTCAACCTAAGAGCTTTTCTCACACTTTATACCAGACTCATAGAAGTCATTTTTAATTTTAAAATGAGACAAATGAAGACTATTGGAGATTGGAGTTTTGGTATATGCAAAGTAGCTCATGTGAAGGGATTAAGTAGTGACTAAACTTCTGTACAGAGTCAGAATCTACAAGGGTCAGATTTTGTCTAGTAATCTGAAAAATCTCCAAGTGGTTATGTATCTTACAGTAGAGAGGGCATTGACTGTACTGTTAGATCTCAAACTCTCTTGTCCTAAACCTATAATTAAAATGTTTTAAACATAGTTGTTATAGACCAGGCAAGCTGGAGCAGTGGATAAGGTGATACTATTTTTACCAATTCAAAGCTCAGGGAATTACTGATTTTTTGCTGCTTAATTCCTCACATATTGCTTGAAGATTCATTAACACCTTTTTAAGAGGAAGGCCCTAAAATCCAGAAGTCTAAAGGTATCCTGGGAAAATTTAAAGTAGAATTTACAAGAAGAGAACACTGAGGAATTGAGTGAATCTTAGATTTGGAAAATCAGAATTATAACGGCTATTATGGATCCCTACTAAGCACTTTGTATGCATTCACAAAATCTAGGTAGTAACTGCTAGAAAGATACTAATTTCCATTTCACAGCTGAGAAACAAAGGCTTAAATAAAATAAATTGCACAAGGGTATAGTAAGAGGTAAAGCTCAGATTTGGAATCAGGCTGCCCAACTCCAAATTTGGCGGATGGACTAGCCACAAAATACCATCACTGCAGGAATTAAAAGAATGAATTAAAGATTTTCTGAATTAGCCTTGCAAATAATAAAATGGCCTTAGATTATTTTGTGGCTTGAGGCAGAGTAAAGAATTCTGATACTTCTACTAACGGAGGAGAAAAGGGAATTAAAATGTGGCTGGGAGGTGAGTTGACATTTTGTACACGAGGTTGGGTCGAATTTGCTAAAGAACATTGTGAACATCTCTAATAAGGAAGAGAAAAGGCCTTGCTAAGGTGAATATTCTCAACAACCCATTCAGTGGCTTTGCATGTGAAGGTGACAGGCCAGTTCTGAAGCAGAAAGAGGAAACGTCTGGGAGAGGTAAGTTACAAGAGCCACCCTTAGCGGAGGGCAGCGCCCTGTCACTACTAACAGGTGCAGACCCCGACCTGTCCCTAGTCCAGCGGGTACTTTGGAGGCGGGGATAGCAGTAAATAACCATCCCCGTGCCTCAGTGCTTCAAACCGAGGGCGGCGGGGCGGGAGGCGCAGGCCCAGGCTTTCGGAGGCGGCCGGCTCCGCCCGCGTGGTCGACCCAGCCGCCCAGCCAGGATGCGGCTCGCACAGCCTGGGCCGCGCCGGGCCCGCAGCCACGCAGGTCCCGCTGGGCTGCGGGAGGGGAGGGGCGGGGCCCGGGGCGGGGCGGGCGGCCGCGAGGGGCGGGGCCGCGGGCTGCTCGCGCGCGCCGCCGAGCCTTCGCGCGCCGTCGCGCCGGCCCGGCGTCCCTGTGCAGCCTCCGCCACCGATGGGGGAGGTGGAGCCGGGGCCCGCGGGCCCGCTCGAGCCCCCGGAGCCGCCCGAAGCGCCCGCGAGCCGCCGGCCGGGCGGAATCCGGGTCCTGAAGGTGAGGCGAGCGGGCTGGGGAGAGAGCAAGGGCGGGGAGAGGCCGCCCCTGCCCCGCGCGGTGGCTGAGGCAGCCGGCGACCCCCGCGACGCGTCCGTCTGTCCGCTTCGCCGCCCGGCTGTCCCGCAGTCCGGCTGGGGGCGCCGCAGCCCCCGCCGAGGCCTTCGCGCCTGGCCCCCACCGAGGCCTCGGCCGCCTCCGTCTCCCCTCCGCTGCCCATCCCTGGCCGCGCGCCACCCGCCTCGCAGGCCCACGCCTTCGGTCCGGCGTCCGCCCGGCCGCCGCCGCCCACCCGGGTCCTCCGGGACCCGGGGGCCCGCCTCGGCTGTCCTCGGCCTCGCTGGGGGGCCGGCGGCCGGTCGCCCGTGGCCCGAGAGCGTGGCTGGAAGTACGCAGGGCTTTCTCCCCGGACACCTGAAGACATCACCCCAGCGGGAGGATGGCGGCGGTGATTGGCCGGGTGCTGCCGTGTGCTCTGGGCTGCGCCGGGTGGAGCGGGCCGACTCTGCCCTCGGGGCTCCCCAGCGAAGTTAGGACCCGGCCCCCCGCTCCGAGGCGCCGGCCTGTAAGCTCCACCTGCCCGCCCGGACAGAGAATCCCCGGAGGAGCTTAATCTCGGGGAATCTCTGGGCGTGTTGCAGCAGGGAGGAGGGGTTTGGCAAAAAGGGCATTCCCGTTTGCGGGAGCCGGGCTAACAATCCAGGGAGACGGTAATGGGGGAGCGGTTATGCAACAGGCAGCTAGCGGGGTTTTGGGGCAGGAATTGTGGGGGGGGGGGGGGGGGGGGGAAAAGAAAGCAGGGGCGGGGAAGGGGGGGGGGGGGGCCGGGGAGGGGGGGGGGGGGGGGTTTGGGGGGGGGATTGGGGGGGGGGGGGGAGTAGGAGGAAAATGAAAGCAGATGCTGGCAAGGCGGGGAGTGGAGCCTTGAAGGGAATGACAAGAAGTTTAAATGCACAAGGAATGTAGGGTCGGCAGGGGACAGTGAAGATGGTTTAAAGGAGAGGTTCTGGGAGACTAACTGGATGGAGTTTTCTATCGGCCTGTGAAATAGTTGCAGAGGAATTTTTCTGTAGGTCAAGTATATAAACGGGATGTCCTTCTGGAGATGGAATAGAATTCCTTCTAGAGTTTTAGAAGAGGAAATCAGCGGGATTTAAAACTTGCCAGCGAGACGGAAGAGAGGAAAGAAGATTAAGAGGTTTTGATGTCTTTCAAAACTACTTTGGAACAGTGAAAATACATGATGTTAAAAAATACATTAAGTAATAGCTGTTCATTGGAATTAAGGGTGAGCGCTGTATATTAAGATTATTTGCAAGACACTGACTGCTAAGAGGGCTTGCTAAGAGGGAAACACTGAAAAAAAAAATAGATGTGAAGGATCTCTTGAATCCATCCATGAAACAACATAAAATAGAACTCCGTGAAATATAAAACTCTTTTTTTTCTGCTGTTACCTCCCAGTCTTAATGCAGTGACTTAAAGCAATAACTTTTCATAGTTTACCTTTACTTCTGCATAAAGCTTGTACATATTTATTTTAAAACTTATTTAGCCATAAGTTTTAAGTCTTATTACTTTAAGGCTTTTAGATATTTATTTAAAACTGTAAGGCCATCAAATGTAAATTGTGAATGAGCTTTTAAAAAAATGCTGTGCTGCTCTGGCTTATCGGGAAATGGCAGGTCTGAGAGATAGGTAATGCCCTCTGGCCTAGAAGATAAACAACCTTGGCATTTTTTACAACAACTTTTTGTGGGGGAGGGAGTGAATTGTGAGATGGAAGGAACTGAGATAGGAGGCTCTTGATTCGAGGGTCCTGTCTTCCTAGACTTATTAAGTGGTCAGATTTACCACTGGTTCCCTGGGGCTCCAATCTGGGGATGGTTAGAAAGATACCAAAAATTGGTCTTGAGTATGGTACTGAGTTGGTGGTATGGGAGGCCCACAAGTGCCCTTGTGTCTCTTGCTTTATTGCACATGGTCAACACTTAAGTAATCCTTGCATGTAAATGAGACTGGCTTTGGAGAATAGGTCCTGTGTGTTCTACATACAGAAGTTACGTTAAATAGCTGAGTTGTTGAGTTTTGTGCTAAGTGAAACTGGAAAAGAAGATCTAGGTAAAAGTCATAATCTCCTACTTGTTCTTTGAAGACCCCTTGAAAAAGACTTATTCTATTTTGCGATGCTTTTTTACTACGAAGTCATGAGCATTATTATTGTCAAATAATACAGATCTTCATAAAAAGGCTAATATAATGAAACCAGTATAATTTAGCCAGATTAGATCTCAGTCCATCAGTATGTGGTATTGAAGAGTTTGATTCAAAATCTGCTCCCAGATTTATTTAGCAAATTGCTAATTAGAATGTACCCCTTTACTGTTGTTGGAATATGATATTTGTGATACTCTTAAGATTATTGGGAGTACTACTTTTATCCAAGTAATGTGTGTATGTATGTATATATATATATATATATAATGTGTTTAGTAATGTGTTTAAATGGTTTTTTAAAAATCAGTGAATACCAAAATGATTTTTTTTTTAAGATTTTATTTATTTATTTGACAGATAGAGACCAGAAGTGGGCAGAGAGGCAGGCAGGGAGAGGGGCGGGGGAAGCAGGCTCCTGCGAGCAGAGAGCCTGATGCGGGACTCGATCCCAGGACCCTGAGATCATGACCTGAGCCGAAGGCAGAGGCTTTAACCCACTGAGCCACCCAGGCGCCCCATCAAAATATTTCCTTAAATTTTCATTAAAAATGAAAGGAAATATTCTTCTTATCTCATCCCACCCTTTTGCAAAATATTCTTAATATATATATTCCTAAAGATGAGCCCATATTGTTTTAAAGTTTTGAATGCTGGAGCAAATCTCCTACGTTACAGTATTTCACATTCTCATAGAACTCAGGGAGTAGGGAGAGTTACTTGACCAGACTCTGTTTTTCCCATACATATCTTAGAGTTAATTGTATGTGGGCGTTTAATAGTTTATCACCTTGAATTGATCACAGCCCTCATATGTTATTTTCATTTTTAGAGAGTTAAAAACTTAAAACTGAAGTGAGTACTTAATTCATGGCTTACTTTAAAGACTTGCACTTTCTGAATATAATTAAATTTTTTAATTTAATTAATTTTTTTTTTTTTTTGGAAGCGGGAGAGTATGGGGGAGGGGCAAAGGGAGAAAGAGAATCTCAAGCTCTGGGAGACTCTGGATCTTGAAGATCATGACCTGAGCTGAAATCAGGTCAGTCGCTTAAACCAACTGAGCCACGCAGGGTCCCCTATTTAAATTGGAAATGTGCTATTTTACAGTTGTTTGATGTGAGAGTTGATTGTAGATCTGTTCCCTTTTAGAAAAGTTTGTCAACAGATTTACGTAAAAGTAAGGGAAGCAACAGAATGTTCTTAATCTAGCAGTTTTAGTGGAAAAGTGATTCTAAAAGCTGAGAGTCTATCAGCGGACCCTGATAGACTGGCCTTTCCAGCAGTTATCTGATGCTTTTCGCAATGGAGAAGGAAGCACCAAGTAATTCAGCAATAGCTAATAATAGCAGAACAGTCCATCTAGATTGTGGCTGGAAGGCTATGCTTGCTTGGTGTCTGGGCCTTTTAAATGCCCATTGAACAGGTTTAAGGGAATGATACCTACTAAAGGTCTAACTCAGCAGTTTATCTGCATGGGGTCTGGAATATATCATATAAATAGGAGATAAATTCTTTGACCAACAACACATGTCTTTCAATGAGAAATGTATAGTCTTTTTTTACCCCCCAGTGCAAAAAGTGTTTTTATTAAAGCAGAGGGACAGAACCCGTGGGCAGAAAGAGCTGCCAGGGATTTATAGTCTTAAGGGAAATACATAAACACTTCTTTTTTAAGACTTTATTTATTTGAGAGAGAGAGTATGAGCAGGGGAGGGGTAGAGGGAGAGTGACAAGCAGACTCCCTGGTAGTTAGGGAGCCAGACATAGAGCTCGATTCCAGGACCCCGAGACTATGACCCCAGCCGAAGTCAGATGCTTAACCAACCGAGCCCCTCAGAAATACATTTAAAACTGAGTTTAAGAATTTTTTGTTCCCAAAATTTTATTAGAGAGAGAGAGAGAGAGAGAACAAGCAAGGAGGATGGCAGAGGGAGAGAGAGAAGCAAGCCTGATGTGGGGCTGCATCCCACCTGAGCCGAAGGCAGCTGCTTAACTGATTGAGCTGCCCAGGAGCCCCTAAAAATGACTTTTAAAAATCCTCCCAGAAGAAAAATCATGGGTGAACCAATATAACTTCCTGGGATTTTCTTGACTTTTCTAGGATTGAGAAGATCATTGGGCTATTATTTGACTTGAAAAAGTTTTTTTTTTTAAGAAGCTTTTTGGTGGCAGGGGTGCCTGGGTGGCTCAGTGGGTTGGGCCTCTGCCTTCCGCTCGGGTCGTGATCTTAGGGTCCTGGGATCGAGCCCCACATCAGGCTCTCTGCTCGGCAGGGAGCTTCTGCTTCCCCCTCTATCTGCCTGTCTCTCTGCCTACTTGTGATAGCTGTCAAATAAAATCTTAAAAAAAAAAAAAAGCTTCTTGGTGGTTTTGTGGTATCGTTTCTACTTGCACTCTCTTAGTAGCAGGGAGCAAAATTTCTCTCCAGTCAGTGCAGAATGCAGAGCTTCTTTGTATAAACATTGCTGTACCTTATAGAATACAATTTTTAGATGGGCCAGTTGATCTTTTCCAAAGACTAAAAAATAGGGGATATTTAAAATTAATCAGCAATTAATTGTATTCAGTGGCTGAAATTACTGATATAAATATGATGTTCTTTGTCTTTATAAAATAAGTACTTGAAATCCCTTTATTAATTCTGAGATGTTCAGCTTTGAGAAAATGCTCTTGTGGTCAAGAGAGAGACCTAGTTCCTACTTGTAGCTGGGGCTTATCCTACTTATCTAAAGTTAGAATCAGTGATAATCCTTATGGTTTTGAATAGCTATATTCTAATCCTTAATATCTGTAAAATGATGGATTTACCTGTTATCCGTAATTAATTAATTTAATAGTTATTATTATTATTTTTTAAAGATTTTATTTGGCAGAGGGAGGGAGACAGTGAGAGAGTGAATACAAGCAGGGGGAGTGGAGAGGGAAAAGCAGGCTTCCCACTGAGCTGGGAGCCTGATGCAGGGCTCAATCCCAGGACCTGGGATCATGACCTGAGCCAAAGGCAGATGCTTAGACTGAGCCATCCAGGCGCCCTCTGTTATCTTTAATTTAAACAATGAAGCCATTCTCACTCATAATTTTCTTTGTTTCCACGTGGAAATGCCTTCTCACTTTTCCTTATCATCTTAGAAATTTAAATTTAGGTGCCACAATTACCCTCAAATACTTAATTTCAGTAACTACAACAGTAATATTTGCTTTATTTATAGGTATTTCTGACTTCAAATGAGGAATAGTAGCAAAAGTCTTGTATTTACTTTGTGGTTGGTAAAAAGATTTTAGTGCTTTCTGTAAAAAAAGGAGGTTCTTCTTCTCAAGTTTGTTCAACTTCTTGCCAGAGCAAATTGGGCTACATTACAGACTGATAATACATTCTGTGATGTGATGTGATTTCTGTGAGTTCTGCATGCCACTCAGGTATTAAGGCACTATAATAGATTCTCAGTGTAGAAGAGAGGAAGAAATATCAAATGCATGATTAAAACCCATTGTAGGGACGCCTGGGTGGCTCAGTGAGTTAAGCCTCTGCCTCGGCCCAGGTCATGATCTCGGGGTCCTGGGATCGAGCCCCACATCAGGCTCTCTGCTCAGTGGGGAGCCTGCTTCCCTTCCTCTCTCTGTCTGCCTCTCTGCCTACTTGTGATCTCTGTCAAATAAATAAATAAAATCTTAAAAAAAACCAAACAAACCCCACTATAACCCCCAAAGGACTAGAAGGCATACATTCAAGATAAAGAGGTTTTCCTATGAAGAGAGTAGAGTCACTAATTCTAGCTGTCCAGAGAAAATGGGGATGGGATACATGGAAGGCTCCATATGGAACACAAGAGAGGGTGATGTGAGTAGAGGTTTTTTTTTTAAAGATTTTATTTATCTATTTGACAGACGGAGATTACAAGTAGGCAGAGAGGCAGGCAGAGAGAGAGAAGGAAGCAGGCTCCCTGCTGAGCAGAGAGCCCGATGCAATGCGGGGCTCCATCCCAGGATTCTGAGATCATGACCTGAGCGGAAGGCAGCGGCTTAACCCACTGAGCCACCCAGGCGCTCCTGTTTTTTTTGTTTTGTTTTGTTTTGTTTTTAAATTTTATTTATTTATTTGTCAGAGAGAGGGAAAGTGAGAAAGCGAGCACAGGCAGGCAGAGGCAGAGGGAGAAGCAGGCTCCCTGCTGAGCAAGGAGCCGGATGTGGGACTCCATCCCAGGACACTGGGATCATGACCTGAGCTGAAGGCAGCTGCTTAACCAACTGAGCCATCAATGCATCCCGTGAGTAGAGTTTTGAAGGCCATCTAGTCAGATGGACAAGATGGGGAAGGACATTTCAGACAAGTCACAGAATTGTGGACTCATGATGTGTTTGGGGAGTTATAAGAAGCTGGGTATGACTGAAACAGTGACAGGTAACAGAGAATGATGGTAAAGAGGTATGGCAGTGTGTTAATGGAAATGCCTTTATATCAGGGAACAGGGGCGCCTGGGTGGCTCGGTCAGTTAAGCATGCGACTCTTAATTTCAGCTGAGGCCATGATCTCAGGGTTGTGAGATGGGGCTACAGGTGTAGGGCTCCCTACTCAGTGGTGAGTCTGTTTGTCCTTCTCTCTCCTCTTCCCTGCCATGCCCTCCCACCTCCCTCCTCTCTCTCAAATAATTTCATAAATAAAATCTTAAAAAAGGGAACAGAACTGGCCCATCATGAAAATAGAGTAAGTCACTATTGATCTTTAGAGATTTGTCATATTGCTGTAGCATTTGTTTTTGCTTTGAAGTAACCACCGTCTGTGTGAATTTCACATACCTAAATTATCAAACGCAGCACTAATTTTTTGGAAACAGAACAGAAAGAATATTTGTGCAACATTGTGTTAGTTGTGATATGAGGCAGAGGGTCAGGACCCTAGAGACGCTTCCAGTTTGCACTGTAGAGACATATACAAAAATATTTAATGCAGGATTGTTTTTAAAAGTGAAAAAATTAGAAACTAAATGCCATCCGCAGGAGAATGGAAAAATTGCAGCATATTCACATAATGAGATACTACTTAAATGAATGAGCTGGGTGTATTAGCATGACCAGTGTTGAACCAAATTAAAAAAAAAAATGTTAGTGTGAAACAATGTTAGGAAAAAAAAAGTATGTTAGGATTTAAAGTTCTAAATCATGGAAAACAATTGTATTCAGTTATAGATATGTACAAATAGGGCAGACATAAAAATGCACGGAATGGCGAATAGGAAGTACACTAGAGTGTTTCTGGGGAGAGAAGGAAGGAGATGGGATTGAAGTGGGGTATCCGGTGACTTCAGCTGTGTATGTGTATATATATATACGTGTTCTTATATGTGTGTGAGACATGTAAGTCTTAGATGTAAGAATGTATGTTCTTTAGAATAAGGATCTGAAATAAATCTGACAGGATATTAAAATTTGTGGCAAATAGGTAGGTAGTAGGTATACAGATATTATTCTTACATTTTTATGAAAACGTAAGAAAAAGAAAGGGTCAGACAGAGTGACGGACAGGCCATGAATTGCTAGCAGGAGAGGAAATTGTTTCCCAGCTTAGGAATGGGCATAGCCGGTGTGGAAGGCCCCACGGCCGGCCGGTGTAGTCGGTGAATAGAGAGTGGAAGGGTGGGGTGAGGCCCGAACGTGGCGAACTCAGCCAGACTTTCCAGCTAATAATTTCTTTCTCTTGATGTTTTTTAGAGAAATATGAAACGCAATGGGAGCAGGAATTGTTTGAATAGGCGGAGTAGGTTTGGTTCTCGAGAAAGAGACTGGCTGAGAGAAGATGTCAGGAGAGGTTGTGTGTACCTGTATGGCGCCGACTCGACCACTGCCACCGCCAGCGCTTCTGCCTCCGCCTCCTCCGACTTGCATCTGGTTCTGTGCACTGTGGAGACGCCAGCATCAGAGATCTGTGCCGGAGAGGGAAGGGAAAGTCTTTATTTACAGCTTCATGGGGACCTGGTCAGGTGAGGTCTGCGTTTTACCCCTCTAACTCCATTATAGTGTAAATAATCTGCATTTCTGCTTGGAAGTGGGCTGTAGGATTTGACTGCTGCTTAGAACTGACAATGGTTATGGGATCACTTGGCTTGAAATAAGATTTTGTCTTTGGAATGCTGAAATTATGATTCTTGAATTTAAAAGCAGTGCATGAAGGAAAATTTGATAGTTACTTCATTTGGATTACACCATGTGTCAGATATCCAAATTTAAAATAAGTAATTTTTTTTTAAGACTTTATTTATTTATTTGACAGAGATCACAAGCAGGCAGAGAGGCAGGCAGAGAGAGGGGGGAAGCAGGCTCCCTGCTGAGCAGAGAGCCCCAGGGGCTCTATCCCAGGACCCTGAGATCATGACCTGAGCTGAGGCAGAGGCTTTAACCCACTGAGCCACCCAGGCGCCCCTAAAATAAATATTTTAAAGTCATTTAAAAAAATAGGGGCCCCTGAGTGGCTTGGTCGGTTAAGCGTCTGACTCTTGATTTTCATCAGGTCTCCATCTCGGGGTTATGAATGTCAATAGAATGAAATTGAAATGTATAAAAGGAAATAGAATGAGAAGGATATATGCTCATGAATAAGTATGTTTCTATTTATATGTAAATTTTAAAATTAATGGTGCCATAAGCAGCACATTATTTTTTTTAAGATTTTTTTTTAAAGGTTTTATTTATTTATTTGACAGAGATCACAAGTAGGCAGAGAGGCCGGGGTTGGGGGAGTGGGAGCTGAGCAGAGAGCCCCATGCGGGGACCCTGAGATCATGACCTGAGCTGAAGACAGAGGCTTAACCCACTGAGCCACCCAGGCACATTATTGACTTGCAGCACATTATTGACTTGAAATCATTTAGAGATCTTTCCATATTAATATTTATATAATTTTATTTCTTTAATGGCTGTATAATACTCTGTTTCATGTGCCTACCATCGTTTTAGCTGATCTCCTATTAAGGGACATTCGCATTGTTACCAGTTTTTCACTCTGCAAGCGGTGTTGTAGTGAACATCCTTTTGCCTATGATATCTCTCTGTGTGGAAGTAATCTGTAGTATGAACTAGAAGTGGGATTGCTGGTCAAAGGATATATGCATTTATAATTTTGATGCATATTTTCAGATTTCTCTTTATAGAAGTTAAACTTCAACAAGTAATATAAAAGTAAGCCTATTTTCCCCGTAGTTTCTCCAGAACATGTTAGCATTAAATTTTATATATAAGTATAGACACATACCCCTGCATGAGTGCATACTTGCTTGTGAGTAGAAATGATTGTCACCGATTTTTAGATTAGGGAATTGCAAAGTCAGCATTGCAAAGACAAATCTTTTGTCAAGCCTAATGACTTAGATTTTTGCAAATCTGATAGAATTTTGTTGTTTTTGTCATTTTAATTTTCATTTATCTTAATGAGGGAAGCAGAGCATATTTTCGTAGATTCAGCTGCCATTTGTGTTTCTTTAAAATCTTTTATATGAATGTGAAGGAGAGTATTCTCATAGAATCTTTTACTGTGCTTAAACTGTGCTTGAACTCTTTGCTTCAATTAAAAAGAAAATGACTATTAGTTCTTTGAATTAGATGTCAAATAAGAGTTTAAAGTGACTGACCTTTCTCTCTTCCCTCTTCCCTGTAATAAATAAATGTCTTGAAACAATTCAGAGCCGTAGACTTAGTACTCTTGAAAGTGAGAAAGGAAGCTCCCACTTACACCTCAGAATGTGGTAATAATAGTAACACCTTCAGCTGAGCTAAAAATTGATGTCATTTTAAAAGTCTAAATTGAGGTTTACTATGTGTTCCTTTTAGGATTTGGACTAATTCCTGAAGAAGTAGATTAGCATTTGAATGTTTTCCTTGTTCACTAGTTAACTACATTTCCTAAATCCATTTGCAAAACGAAAGGATCAGACTGGGTGATCCTTAGGCTTTTCTAAATCTTAACACTGATTCCGATCTAATTTTATCAGGTGGAAAGCCTTGACCTACATTATGACTGGTAGTGATTGATGGAGTTCGTGTATTTAAGCCCAAGACCTACTCAGTTGTATACTAATGTATTTGTATAGAGAGGTACTAGAAATGTGGAGAAACCCCCATCTGAATTAGCTTGCTACTACTAGTTGTGTAGTGAAGAATCCACATGTGAAATAATATACTTTAGTGAATCTAAATTACTTAAAATGGAGAGTGGCCTTGATAATTTTGTAATGAAATAGCTCTTCATAGATCTAAATGGTTAGAAAATAATGGAAATACTATTGAACTGCCATTGGAAAGAATGAGTATGTTTTCATTGCTTGGAGCAGCTTAAGAGGTGTCACTCAGCCAAAGAATGAACGCCTCTGGTGATGAGGGTAGATTTGGGCTGACATCACGCTTTGTTTCGCCAGTCCTCTGTGCTTAGTTCTTTACGTACATGTTCTCATTAAATCCTCATAGTAGATCCAAGGGCAGTAGCATCCTTTCTTTCAGATGAGGAAAAGTGAGGCTTTGCAAGAGGTCCGGTAACCTGTTCAAGGTCAGGCAGGTACTGCCAGGCAGTTGGAATGTCTCATTAAAGTAGGTGGTGGACTTTGTTCGAGGAAAGACCCTCCTGGAGAGGAAATGGTGGTATTTAATCATACTTAGAGATCTTTTTTTGGATATCTTACTCAACTGTTACTGCTTGAGTTCAGTCTTCTGTTATCTAATCAGAGGAATAGGTACTTGCTTTGGAATAGCCCGTGAGACAGTTGACAATCTCAGGTGCTATCTTTTTTTTTTTTTCTTCTCTTTACTGAATTGTAACATGTAGTCACTGTAGAAATTTTGGCAAATGAAATAGTATAAAGAGAAATAACCTTCAGTGCTTGTGCTTTTGTAGAGTGCCTCATTTAATCCTCACAATGATCTTGGGAGTAGGGTACTATTTTCATTTCATCGATCAAGAAAATGAGGCTTAAAAAGGTTCAGCCTCTCACCTAAGATCACTTGTGGGGTGTCGGGGGTGGGCACCACATGTTGGGCATTCAGATGAGGTAGAGGCGGGCAGTGCTGGTGGTGAAAGAATTCACCCTAAGCAGAATAAAAGAGATAAAAGTTTATTGAATACACGGCAAGGAAGCAGTGAGCAGACTAGCAAAGGAGAGGCTGTATGCCAGAAGGCCGTGGTGAGGGGCCACAGGTATAGGGTGGAGTGAGTATGGGGACAAATGGAATTTTCCTTTTTGTTGATCTTAGGAACTGTGCCTGGTTGTAATTGTTCATTTAGGGCCTATGGTTAATTCAGGGTGGGTCACTTAATGAGCTTAGACATCGGTTTTAATCTCTAAAGGAAATTACATTTTACAGAAATGCTACTATAACTTGTTTAAAAATTGAGAAATAATAAGCAATGATGATTTAGAGCTTGGATTCTGGAACCATAGTGTGTGGGTTCAAATCCTGGCTCTTACAGTCACTATGCAAGTTGTATGATGCTCTCTATGCCTTAATTTACTAATGTGTAAAATGGAGGATGATTCTATTTACCTTATAGAGCTGTCATGATGAAAATTAATTACACCTTATGAAGATCAAATAAATTAATACTTGTAAAGTAGTGCTTCGTAAACTCTAATGTTCACCTGGGAGCTTGTTAAGTTACAGATTTTGATCCAGAAGGTCTGGGATGGGGCCTGAGATTGTGTATTAAGCTCCTAAGTGATGTGCTTCACTTAGAGTGGAAAGGAAGTGTTTATGTCTGTCACCCAGTCTGTGACACCCAGTAAGTGCTCAGTGAGTGTTACCTACTTGGGTTGTTTCAAATCACTCAACTCTTAGAAGTGGTGTTGTGATGACTAAACCTTAGCTCATGAGTTCTTATATTGTTTTGTTTTGTTTTTTTAAAGATTTTATTTATTTATTTGACAGAGACACAGCAAGAGAGGGAACACAAGCAGGGGGAGTGGGAGAGGGAGAAGCAGGCCTCCTGCCGAGCAGTGAGCCCGAAGCAAAGCGGGGCTCAATCCCAGGACCCTGGGACCATGACCTGAGCTGAAGGCAGACGCTTAATGACTGAGCCACCCAGACACCCCAGAATCCTTATATTGTTGATCTCCCTAGGCTCCATGCTAGAAATGGGATTGCTGGGTCGAAAATTACCTTGTGCTTTTTCTAAACCATCCATGACTTCCTTCTTTCTTTTTTCTTTTCTTTTTTTTTTTTTAAAGATTTTATTTATTTATTTGACAGAGAGAGATTACAAGTAGGCAGAGAGGCAGGCAGAGAGAGAGAGGAGGAAGCAGGCTCCCTGCTGAGCAGAGAGCCCAATGCGGGACTCAATCCCAGGACCCTGAGATCATGACCTGAGCCGAAGGCAGCGGCCTAACCCACTGAGCCACCCAGGCGCCCGACTTCCTTCCTTCTATTCTCTTTTTTTAGTCACGGATTTGTCACTTCAGTAAAACTGAAGGTTTGCTAATTTATAGAATTGTAGCCCTTGAAGGAACCTGAAAGAGATCATCTACTAAGGAAACAAAGTGTGCCCAACTTAACGACACCCCTCATCCCCTGCCCTCTCCATTTAGAAATATATTTGGGGGTAGTGTTTGCTGGTTGTCAGAACTACTAGGGAGAGTTAACCAGCATTTAGTGGGAAGGGCCAGAAAGGCTTAATGTCCTCAGTATGCGGGATAGACTTGTACAACCAAGAATTGTCTTGCCCAAAAGACCAGTAACTTCCTAGTGGGAATAACTGAGAGCATTTCCCTTTGTTTCATAAATGTGAAACTGAGGCCTGGAGAGGGCTGGTGGATAGCACGTTCTGGCTGCTGCCTGGTCTGCCGCTGTCCCATTCCATTGCTCTTACATGACGACACTTGGTTTGTCTTTTTTATTGAACCGTTTAAGTGAGAACTGACTCACTAGTGAAGTTTAGTGTAGTTATTGCCTTCTGCCTGAGAAGTTGTAACAAGATCATTTATGACAAAGTGGAGTGCCCCTTGGCTCATGATCATATCTTTACTTTTATTCTTAGTCATCAAATTGAGTAAGATTTCTATTCTTCTGGGAGCTTGTTAAGCTAAGTTTGATAGACTATCTTTTTAAGATAAGTTAGGAGGCAGTAAGATGTTTATAACAGAAAATACCCTTGGGGTTTGGGATCCTGTATTCTAATAACTTTTCTGTCACTGACTTGCTGGGTGACCTTGTACAGGTCACTAAAACCTTGTTTACCATATTTTGATGTTGTAAAAGTAGTGTGAACAGTTCTCTTTCAGGATACATACTGAGTTGATTAATGCTGAGGAAGGAAAAGATTAGTTTTGTTTTTTGCTTCATTTTTCTGTGCTATTTTAAAACTTAAAAATTATCTGTTATACATTAATTCATTTTTGTTTTGTTTTTGTTTTTACATCATAATACTGCTGATATCAGCTTGTGTTCTATAGTTGTTGATGGGTCATAGTTTAATTGGCAATGTTTTTTTCTTTCATAATGGTTATTATGATACCATTTGGTTTACTGCAGTACAATTCTGGTACTAACCACCCAGACTTTTCACACACTTCACAAGTTAAAGGCCATGCTCCACAGTAAGACTGCTGTTCCGATTCTAGCCACACTTCTAACCAACTGGATATAAATTTGGGAGTTCCCATGACCCTTTTAGGTTTAATAATAATAGAATGATTCAGACTCAAGAACGTGTTCTACTTATGATTACAGTTTTAGTAAAGGATAGTAAAAGATACAAATCAGAACTAGCCAAATAAAGAGACACATAGGGCGAGGGAGGTCTGGGAGGGTCATGAACATAGAACTTTGTGCCCTCACCCTGTCATCCTCTCACCATGTCTCCTCTTGTCACTTACCAGAAAGAGCCATGGAACTTCAGTACAGTTTTTATTAGCATTTCATTGGGTAGGCTTGTTTGGTTCATTGACCTCATGCTTGGCCTTCAATCTCCAGCCATGTTTTCCTTCCTTATAGTCAGGCTAGCTCCAAACCCTAGCCTTTTCTTCTGTTGGATGGTCTTTATGGTGACCAGCCCGCATCTTGAGTCATCTCATCTGTGAGGGGTGATGCCAGGGGCTCAAGAATGACTAAGACATTCCTATTATTTAGGAAATTACAAGGCTTTAGAATCTCCCCCCAAGAATCAGGGATGGAAGACTAGTGTAAGATTCTGTATTATACAATGGTGCACACAAAAGGTAGTGTATATTTCAAATGATGTATTAGCCTGGAATACAATAATTTTTACTTATTTATTTGACAGACAGAGAGCACAAGTAGGTAGAGAGGCAGGCAGAGAGAAGAGGAAGCAGGCTCTCTGCCAAGCAGAGCCTGACATAGGGCTTGATCCCAGGACCCTGAGATCATGACCTGAGCCGAAGGCAGAGGTTTTAACCCACTGAGCCACCCAGGTGCCCTATAGCCTGGAATACAATAATTTTAAAGCATCACTCTTTAGGTTCTTTGGTGTAAGTTAACATATGAAGTGTTTTGAGCTCTCTTCTGCATAAATTATTTTAACTATATAAAATAATGTGGTTTACCCAAAAGAAACTAGGATTTTTTTTTTAATATTTTTTTTATTTATTTGACAGATAGAGATCACAAGTAGGTAGAGAGGTAGGCAGAGAGAGAGGAGGAAGCAGGCTCCCCGCTGAGCAGAGAGCCCGATGTGGGGCTCTATCCAAGGACCCTGACTGAGATCATGACCCGAGCCAAAGGCAGAGGCTTAACCCACTGAGCCACCCAGGTGCCCCAAGTAACTAGGATTTTTAATGAAACCAGCACACCTTGATGCTACTATGTACTCATTGTGTGATTCTGAATCTCACTTTCCTTATTTGCAGAACAGACATAACTTTATAAAACATTAAGTACTTTTCAGCATTGAGTCAGGCATGGAGTAGACATTCATTGAAGTATCCTTAGTATTGCTGTTTGTATTAGTATTATCTGTATTATTAATCATAACATTTGCAGATTTTACCTCTATAGGTAGCTAGAGATTGAGTTCTTGTTCTTTTTTTTTTTAATTTTATTTATTTATTTGACAGAATGAGAGAGAGCACAATCAGGGAGAGTGGGAGAAGGAGAAATGGGCTCCCCGCCAACCATGGAGCCCGACGCAGGGACTCGATCCCAAGTCCCCAGGATCATGACTTTCCTTAGGTGGGAATGTATAAACAGGGTTTCAAAGAGTACAGAGCCCCTTTTGGAAGGAAATTTGATCATGTAAAAAATGCAGAATTAGGATGTTTCCATTTCTCTTGATTTTCTAGACAGAAATTGAAAAATGGAGCTGGTGAGATTTAGCCTGAATATGTCATTTCTTGATCCTGGCTATGTGATCATTATATGGAATTATGATATTTGAGTACATTGAACTCTGTATCTAAAAATAATAGCAGGATTCAGGTAGAATTTACATCGGGCTCTCTGCTCAGCGGGGAGCCTGCTTCTTCCTCTGCCTGCCACTCCCCCTGCTTGTACTCGCTCACTTTCTCACTCTCACTCTCTCTCTGAAAAATAAATAAATAAAATCTTGAAAAAAAAAAAAGAAGTCCCTACAATACATCCTCCTTAGAAGAATTCTACCACTGTACTGGGAAAGTGCTTAATATCACTGTAATCCTTTGTGAATTTTTATTTTGTTTGACTAGAGATTGGTTGTAATTGATGAAGTTTTTATTCTGAAAAGTTAATTTTTTGTTTCTATTAAACTCAGTATTTATTTGTCTTTGTAGGGTTTTAGTTCTTGGTCATACCTCATGTAGTAATTCTGAGTTTATGGATAAAAGTCTGCACTGAGCAGTCAGGAGGGACCAAGAAGTTGTTTCATTTTTGTGTTTTTGTGCTCATCAGTATGATTTATATTCCTAAGTTATCATTTTTTGTGGGCCGTTCTGATTGGATGGGGGCTGGTGGTGTGGCCAGTGAAAGAAGTCACACAAGGCAGAGCAAAAGAGGTAGAAGTTTATCGAGTACGCTGCAGTGAAGTAGTAGGCAGGACGGCAAAGGACAGACTGCCACAGGTGATGGGCAGAAGTGGTAGTTATAGGTTGGAATGACGGAATATGAGATATATGGAATTTTACCTTTTTTGGTGACCTTAAGAACTATGCCTGCTTGGAAGTGACTGTGGTCGATCAGGGCCTGTGGCTTAATGAGAGCCTATTCGTGTTAGCCTGGTAGTGGCTGTGGGCCCTTATGCTTTGCTCCAAGTTTCCATTGCTGAGACCTGTTGCCTAAAAGTAGTCTCTTCAGTTTTGGTAGTTGTTTACATTCAGCTTTGTAGTATTACTATTTTCATGTTAGTTTTACTTAAATCTACTGCCAACAGTATTTTCTACTCATTTCACCGTAAAACAGAGATGTCCTTCATATCTTTTTGCAGTGATGGGAGGTGTATCATGTTTCTTGTAATTAATACAATTCTTAAGTTTCCTATTTATTTATTTATTTATTTTATTATCATTATTTTTTAAGATTTTATTTATTTATTTGCCAGAGAGAGAGATAGAGAGCGAGCACAGGCAGGCCGAGTGGCAGCAGAGGCAGAGGGAGAAGCAGTCTCTCCGCTGAGCAAGGAGCCGGATGTGGGACTCCATCCCAGGACGCTGGGATCATGACCTGAGCTGAAGGCAGCCGCTTAACCAACTGAGCCACCCAGGCGTCCCAAGTCTATTTATTTATTTTAAAGATTTTGTTTATCCATTTGAGACAGAGAGAGCCCAAGGAGGGGGAGAGGCAGAGGCAGAGGGCAAGGGAGAAGCAGACTCCCTGCTGAGCAGGGAGCCTCATGCAAGGCTCAGTCCCAGGACCCTGGATAATGACCTGAGCTGAAGGCAGAAGCTTAACTAACTGAGCCACCCAGGTGCCCCTCTTTTTTTTTTTTTTTTTTAAGATTCTATTTTTAAGTAATCTCTACACGCAATTTGGGACTCAAACTCGTGGCCCTGAGGTCAAGTATCACACACTCTACTGACTGAGCTAGCCAGGTGCTCCTTAAGTTTTCTAAACAGAATCCTTTTAAGACATAAAGATGAATGGTCCTTTAAAAGATTTAATTTTTTTTTTTTAAAGATTTATTTATTTGACAGAGAGAAATCACAAGTAGACAGAGAGAGAGAGAGAGGGAAGCAGGCTCCCTGCTGAGCAGAGAGCCCGATGCGGGACTCGATCCCAGAACCCTGAGATCATGACCTGAGCCGAAGGCAGCGGCTTAATCCACTGAGCCACCCAGGCGCCCAAAGATTTAATTTTTTTTTTTTTTAAGATTTTATTTATTTACTTGAGAGAGAGACAGTGAGAGAGAGCATGAATGAGGAGAAGGTCAGAGAGAGAAGCAGACTCCCCATGGAGCTGGGAGCCCGATGCGGGACTCGATCCCAGGACTCCAGGATCATGACCTGAGCCGAAGGCAGTCGTCCAACCAACTGAGCCACCCAGGTGTCCCAAGATTTAATTTTTTTATGAGAGAGAGAGAAGAAGATAGCATGAACATGATTAGGGGAAGGAGCAGAGGGAGAGGGAGAAGCAGACTCCCTGCTGAGCAGGGAGCCTGACTCGTGGGACCCTGAGATCATGACGAGCCAAAGGCAGATGCTTATCCCACTGAGCTACACAGGAGCTCCTCTTCAAGAGCTTTTGAAGCACATATGTAGTTTCCTATACTTGTTTCTTGGTTGTTTCAGATGGGGGAGATAATTCTGTTTTTATTCTAATAAAGTAAAATTTCTAATTTAAAATTAAAATTCTAAGAATTTTTTTAGTTAAGTCATCAGTGTATTATTAAACACTACTTTATATAAGATGTCTTGCTGAACACTTCAGTTACTATATAATATCTTGTAAGTAAATATATTTAATAACAACTCTGTGAGTTAAGTACTATTGTATTCCCATTATACTGATGAGGAATTTAAGACAAGTTGAATAAATTGTCCAAGGGCATGCAGCTGATAAATAAATGGCAGAACTAAGACTAAACCCAGGCAGTCTGACTTTTTATACTCTTAGTGACTGTATTGATTTATAACTATTTGCTTTCTGATAAAACAGTTGTAAAAGGGCTGACTTGTGTTATTACTGATGTAGCCCCTTCTATCAAAATAAGCCTGGAAGGTTTTTGTTATATACATATATATATATATATATTTTTTTTTTTTTTTTAAGACATTATTTGTTCATTTGACAGAGACACAGTGAGAGAGGGAACACAAGCAAGGGGAGTGGGAGGGGGAGAAGCAGGCTTTCCCGCTGAGCAGGGAGCCTGATGCAGGGCCCCATCCCAGGACCCTGGGACCATGACCTAAGCGAAGGCAGAGGCTTATTGACTGAGCCACCCAGATGCCCCTAAAAATTTTAATATTTACATATTTTAAGTGTTTTAGGTCTATACGATTTAAAATGTGTGTGTCACCAGAGGTCACAAATAATTACTAGACATTCTGACTTTAATTTAGTTTTCATTTGGGACCACATGGTAGAATGATTTCTGGGGAATTATTCATTCCTAATTTTTATGCAAGAATCATCTCTGAAGCCAGTGGAAAATATAGTACAGTAGGCAGTAGGCAATTCCATGACTGCATCTCTGACTATGTGGGCAGCTCAAACGACTGAACCACTTAGGCATCCCCATTATTTGGAAGTCATTAATTTGAGCTCCTCATTGAGTAAATACCAGTAGGTATACCCCATGTAAACAAAAGCTCTTTGGGGGTCCTCGAAGACTAAAGAGGGGTCCTGAGACCAAAACATCTGAGCACTTCCTGTTTAGATTATTTGTATCATATGATATTAAAGAAAATCTTGATACAGAAGTAAAAATCTAGAACATATTAAAAGATTATAAATATTAAGCGAAGCATATTTATTTCTTACTAAATACTTCTCTTTTGAATTGTGTAAGCAGGAGACTGGAACCTACTGAACGACCTCTTCAGATTGTGTATGATTACTTATCCAGGCTGGGATTTGATGACCCTGTACGTATACAGGAGGAGGCAACAGATCCTGACCTTGGCTGTATGCTTCGATTTTATGGTGGTAAGAATTCATCAGTGGCTTTCTGAATGTGTTTAATTTGCTTTTAGTTGATCATTTGCCCCTCTCTGTCTTCAGCTTTTTAAAAGCATTTTAACAAAAGGTGTTTTTAAGCCACTTAACTAGTGTAATTAAAAAAACAACAAAAAGAAGCTGGTGAGATGTACTTAGGAGAGACTTAGAAGTATTAGCCAAAACACCTTCCCGTCTTTATTTTTGTTCTTCTTGTTCTCGTGTTTTTGCTGACTTAAAACTAGAATCATTTTATTTCTTTGTCAGAATCTTGATCAAATCATGCTTTTCAGTATCAGTTTTACTTTCAGGTGCCTTATAAAAACCATGGAGTTCTGGATAGCTCAAGAATGTTGAGAGCTAGGTGGTCATTATCAGATATGACTTGACATTTGGTGAATACATTTGTCAAATCTATATATTATTAAATTTAGTGGGCTTGAAATCTAGGATTTCTTTAACTCTTGTTTCTCTTTTGGTGCATTTTCCCCCCATCATCTGTTTTTCACCTGATCACTTCAATAATAAAATTAGACTTATTAAAACTAATTACTTTCTGAATATTGCTTTCCAAATATAGTCTACTAATACTATGACTGTTGAGTACTATTGTGTGATTATTACTGTGTGATTTTATGTGAATTACCTGGTTTATTACAACCACTTTATGCCATAGGAACTATTCTTCAACAGATGAGAAATCTGAGGCAGGGAAGTTAAACAACTTGTTCAAGGTCATACAGCTATTAAGTGACAGAGCCGTTTAACACCAAGTGATTTTGAAAGAGTTGAATTAGTATGACCCACTTATCAAACAGTTGAACTAATAACTGAATGATTAGTATATAGTAGGCAAAGTTATTTACTAAAAATTCCCTGCTCTCATTCCTGAAAGTGTTGATTAAATTTCTCTATACTTTGTTTTTTTTTTGTTGGTTTTTTTGGTTTTTTTTTGGTTGGTATTTATTTTTAAGTAATCTCTATACCCAGTGTGGGCTTGAACTTACCACTTGAGATCAAGAGTGTCATGGTCTACTGACTGAGCCAGCCAGGTGCCCCTCTGTATACTTCATAATACAACTCTTGTGACATAATGTCACAAGACAGCTTTATTTAATGCACTTCACAAAAGATTTTATGTTTAATTTTTTATCATAACACTATTTTGTGACATATTCCTTAAAAGTTTGTTTTGTTTTATTTTATTTTAATTGCTTTATCTTCATTGCTAGTTCATGAAAGGAAAATAGTTGCTAGATTGAAATTGAATAGGAAAAATCCATGGGATGCCTGGGTCCATCTCTTGATTTTTGGCTCAGGCCATGATCTCAGGGTGAGATTGAGCCCTGTGTCGGGTTCTGTGCTAGGCATGGAGCCTGCTTAGAATATTCTCTCTGCCTCTCCCTCTTCCCACCACACCCCTCCTTTAAAAAAAAAGGAATTAAAGAGGAAAATTCTTTAGATTAATTTGAAGAGCACAGCCCATTTAAACCTATAAAACTTGGGTTAAAAAAGAGAACAACTTGGATCAGTAACATGTTCCTTTTGTGATTGTGGTTGAACATGAGTTCTGTTTATGTGTTTTATTCTAGGGTGAGAGTTGAGCCTGAAAGTGTCAGCGAGCTCCTTTTGAACCACTGAGATTGCATTGCACCCAGTTGTATATTGCAGGAGTATTGGCCCTAATACAGTAACCTTTTGCCAGCACCTGATGAGCATGATAGCATGCCCAGGATCTTCATATACCCTTAAGATAATATTTCTAGTGGAGTCTATTTTTTTTTTTTTTAAAGATTTTATTTATTTGACAGATCACAAGTAGGCAGAGAGGCAGGCAGAGAGAGGGGGAAGCAGGCTCCCTGCTGAGCAGACAGCCCGACTCGGGGCTCAATCCCAGGACCTTGGGATCATGACCCGAGCTGAAGGCAGAGGCTTTAACCCACTGAGCCACCCAGGTGCCCCTCTATTGGAGTCTAAAAGAGTACCAGTTTGTAGTTCTTACTGTGTTTTTGAGGGGAGGGGGTCTTTAACAGAGAACATTTCCAAAAATGGCCTCTATTAATTTAACCCAAGTTTTATAGGTTTAAATGGGCTGTGCTCTTCAAATTAATCTAAAGAATTTTCCTCTTTAATTCCTTTTTTTTTAAAGGAGGGGTGTGGTGGGAAGAGGGAGAGGCAGAGAGAATATTCTAAGCAGGCTCCATGCCTAGCACAGAACCCGACACAGGGCTCAATCTCACCCTGAGAAGCTAGTATAATTTGAGTGAGAAAATTATGTTTGGGAAAGAGGTTTTTAAAGCTAATTATTTTTGAAACTAGAAAATATGTATAAATGGCACCAAAACCAAAAGTAAAAATATATGTATACATATATATATATATATATATATATATATATATGTATTAATTATCTCTTGTCTGTGTAATGAAGTACCTCAAAATTTAGTAACTTACGGGAGTGCCCAGGTGGCTCAGTTGGTTAAGTGTCCAAATCTTGGTTTTGGCTCAGGCCATGATCTCAGGGTTGTGAGATCCAGCCCTGCATGGGGCTCCAGGCTCAGTGTGGAGTCAGCTTGAGATTCTCTTCCTCTCCCTCTGCCCCTCCCCTGAGTCATGTACTCTTTCTCTAAAATAAATAAATAAAATCTTAGAAAAAGAGCAGCTTAGTAACTTAGGGGGCGCCTGGGTGGCTCATTTGGTAGACCATGCAGCTCACACTGGGTGTGGAGATTACTAAAAAAAATAAATTAATTAAAAAAAAAAAACACTTGTGACTTAAAATGATAATAAGTATTTATTATATAGTTTGTGTGTGTCAAAAATCTGGGAGTAATTTATTTACTTATTAAAAGATTTTATTTTTGACAGAGAGAGATCACAAGTAGGCAGAAAGGCAGGCAGAGAGAGAGAAGGAAGCAGGCTCCTCGCTGTGCAGAGAGCCCGATGTGGGGCTCGATCCCAGGAGTCTGAGATCATGACCTGAGCTGAAGGCAGAGGCTTTAACCCACTGAGCCACCCAGGCGCCCCAATCTGGGAGTAATTTAGTTGGATGGTTCTGGTTTGGGTTGCATGAAATTGTAATCAGTCTTTTGGTTGAAGGTATAGTCATCCAATGGCTTGACTGGGGCTGAGAGAATTGCTTCTAGCATGACTCACTCAAACGGCTGCTGGTGGGTCTCAGTAGTTGGTACCCAGCTTTCATAGGATGTCTCAGTTTTTGACTTTATAGACCTCTTTCTAAGGCTGCCTGAGTGTCTTCCTGATTAGGCAACTAGCTTCTGTCAGTGATGAGACTGACATGCACACGTGTGCACGCGCGTGCACACACACACGGAGGCCTCAGTATTTTTTATGATCGAGCTTCATAAGTCACCTACATTATTACCACTTTCTGTTTAGTCGAAGTGAGCCACCCTATACAGCCTATCCTCTAGAGAGGGAAATTAGGCCCCACCTTTTGGAGAGAGAACTCTCCAAAGAATTTGTGGACCTGTCTTAAAATGATCACAAAAAGTATGCTTCCCTCTCACCTTGTTCCTCCATCCACTCAGTTCCTGAATCCCGAGACAACCACTGATAGGAGAAGAAAAAAATATCTGAAATATTCTCTTAGAAGCAAATAGCTTAGTAATCAGCTTTAAATATTTTATATAGAGTATCTTTGGTGATTTAGCTTAGTTAGCATATAATGTTAATGAGGCCAGGGTCATAAAGGCCCAAGTTCAAACCAGTTATTGTTGCTGTGCTTGCTGGATCTAAAAGGTACCCCGTACCCCAAGCAGCCATTATGCAAATATTCATTAGTAGTGTTGCTGGAAAGGGAGTTCTGGGGAAAAGTGAGTTAGTGGAATGACTGGCTCAGTGCAAATTCATGATAAAAGCTGTGGAAATAACATAATTGACTAAAGATGAGTAGGTAGCATGATCAGTCACAGAGATTAAGAAAGCACATTAATGAACTCTTTATTTGTATATGAGGAAAAGGAGTCTAGAAGGTATGATTTACTAGTGAAGTTGTAATTCTGGGACTCTGTGGCTCAGGTAGTATAAGTCCCAGCCTGAACATTTTCTTTCTTTCTTCCTTTTTTTCTTTTAAAGTTTTTTATTTATTTGACGCACAGAGAGAGATCACAAATAGGCAGAGAGACAGGCAGAGAGAGAGGGGGAGGCAGGCTCCCTGCTGAGCAGAGAGCCCGATGCGGGACTCGATCCCAGGACCCTGAGATCATGACCTGAGCCGAAGGCAGAGGCTTAACCCACTGAGCCATCCAGGCACCCCAAGACAGTTTTTTCCAAAGAGCATAAGCATAAAAAAATGAAGCCAGATACAGAAGAATCACATAGTATGTTTCCATTCATTTAAAGTTCAAAACCAGACAAAATTCAGCCATATTGTTTACAGATGTATGGCAGTATTACCATCTGTCCATCAAAATTTGTTCTTTCCTTCCATAATAATAGAGTTACAGTTGGCACATGACTGCCCAGCTACATGTCACTTCCCAGCCTTTTTTGCAGTTAGGTTTGCACACATGTGACTCAGTTTTCTTCCCTGGTATGGAGTGGAATTGTTGTGCTGCTTCTGTACCTGGTTCCTTTTTTGAAGATTTTGTTTATTTGTCAGAGAGAGAGAGCAAGAGCAGGCAGTATCCCACTCCCCTCCTGAGTGGGAGCCCGATGGTAGGTTTCAATCCCAGGATCCTGGGATCATGACTTGAGCCAAAGGTAGACACTTAACTGACTGAGCCACCCAGGTGTCCCTCTGTATCTGGTTAGTGCCCTTGTCTTCTTCCATGGGCTAGGATGGCATTCATCAAAGCAGTATTAGAAGTCATGTGTTGAAATGGCAGAGCTGTCATCAGCCTAAGTTTCTTGATAGTGTTGACCTCAGAAACCTGCCGTGTCTACCCTAAGGGGATTACATTTCTTTTGTGTTTGCGCCATTATATTCTTTTCGTTGCAGTAGTTTAACCTGCTATAACTGATCCAGGATGCATATATAAGTGGCAAAAATATGAAGAAAGCGAGGAAATGGTTCTAAAGTCAGGAGAGTGGCTGATCTCTAGGGTGGAGGGACAAGGATGTAATTGCTATAAATATGATTTTTTTTTTTAAGATTTTGTTTACTTGACAGAGAGAGACACAGTGAGAGAGGGAACACAGTGGGGGAGAGGGAGCGAGAGAAGCAGGCTCCCCCGCTGAGCAGGGAGCCCAATATGGGGCTTGATCTCGGGACGACGGGATCATGACCTGAGCCGAAGGCAGATGCTTAATGACTAAGCCATCCAGGCACCCTACAAATACAATTTTTGAGTCAGTACATATATATATATATTTTTTTTAATTTTTCAAAATATTCCTAAATTACACAGACAATACCGATATGTGCTTTCATCAGTAGACTTTGAGAATGCTCGTTTCTTTGTAACTTTGCCAACATCAGGTATTATTGTTAAAGTTAATCTTTGTCCCAGGGCACCTGGGTGGCTCAGTCAGTTAAGTGCCTGCCTTTAGCTTAGGTCATGATCCCAGGGTCCTGGGATCGGGTCCTTAGCCGGGAGCCAGCTTCTCCCTCTTCCTCTCCCTCTGCCTGCCACTCCCCTGCTTGTGCTCTCTCTCCCTGTCAAATAAATAAAATCTTTAAAAAAATAAAATAAAAATAAAATTTAAGGGCAAGTTACAGGCTGAGAAAACATGTTTTTTACAAATACAGTATGCAAAGGATGTATACTTAGAATACATGTACATATTCTTTGGTTCAATATGAAAATAAGACAAAAATTTACACAGAAATATCAATGGGTTATTCAAAGAAGAAGAAATCTAAAGATCCAATAAAAATCGAAGCAACATTCAACCATACTAGTAGTACTAAGGGAAATGAAAATGATAACAAAGACACCATCATTTTATCACATTAGTAAAACTTACAAATGCTAATAATATTAAAAGGTGAAATTGTGGGTAAAGGGGTACTTTGATATACTGATGGGCTATACATTTGTTCTGCATTATTTTAAATGCAAATATTCTATGACCCATTAATTTCATGTTTACACATCTACTCTGAGGAAATACAGGGGCACAAAGGAAGCGATTTTACTGTAATGCTGTTGGCAATAGTCAAAACTGGAAATACTGTAAAGGTCTATCACTAGCAAAATGGTTATATAAATTATAATACATGATATTCAATACTGTGCAACTTAGAGAACTGCATATAGAAGACAGCTAAGGAAAGATCTCCAAAACATATGGTTGAGTGAAAAAGCATTAAGACCACAGCAAATAATACCACTTACGTACACAAAATATATTTCTACAAATACGTATTAGGTATGAATATAAGTTAGAAAATTCTGAACAGATATACACCAAGTTGATAGCAGTGAATGGACCTGGGAGGTGATTGTAAGACACTGAAATGCAATAAATAATGAGACTGTAGGGGCGCCTGGATGGCTCACTGGGTTAAAGCCTCTGCCTTCGGCTCAGGTCATGATCTCAGGGTCCTGGGATCGAGCCCTGCATTGGGCTCTCTGCTCGCAGTGAGCTTGCTTCCTCCTCTCTGCCTCTGCCTGCCTCTCTGCCTACTTGTGATCTCTGTCAAATAAATAAATAAATAATTAAAAAAAAAAAGTTTTGATTTCACAAGTTTTTTTAAAAGATTTTTTATTTTTATTTATTTGACAGACAGAGATCACAGGCAGGCAAAGAGGCAGGCAGAGACAGAGAGGAGGAAGCAGGCTCCCTGCTGAACAGAGAGCCCAATGCACGTCTCCATCCTAGGACCCTGGGATCATGACCGGAGCCGAAGGCAGAGGCTTTAACTTAACACTGAGCCACCCAGACACCCCTAAAACTACATTTTTTACAGAGGAAAAATATATGGACACAGTGATTACAAATGTGAAATATGCATATAAACTATGACTAAGATGTGCATAATCATAAACATAATTGTGTAAGGATGATAGAGTTTTTTGTTGTTGTTACTCTTTTTTTAAAGATTTGAGAGAGAGAGAGCACACATGCAAGTGGGGAGAGGGCAGAGGGAGAGAATCTCAAGCAGACCCCCTCCTGAGGGTGGAGCCGGACGTGGGTTCCATCTCAGGACCCATGAGCCCATGAACTGAGCTGAAAGCAAGAGTCGGAGACTTAACCAACTGAACAACCCAGGCATCCTGGAATGTTGTTGATTTTTTTTTTAAGATTTTTTATTTATTTACTTGAGAGAGAGAGAGCATGAGAGAGTAGTGGGAGAGGGAGAAGCAGACTCCCCGCTGAGCAGGGAGCATGATTTGGGACTCAATCCCAGGACCCTGAGATCATGACCTGAGCGGAAGGCAGAGGCTTAACCCACTGAGCCACCAAAGTGTCCCTGTTTATTGTTTTTAATTGTACAGAAGTTTTTTTGTTTTTTTATTTGTTTGTTTGTGCAGAAGTTTTATTTAGTCAGATTTGGTGAGTCTTTTCCTTTAATGCATTTATATTCCTTAACCTAGGTCATAAAGGCATTCTGTATTTTCAGTACTCTAGATTTTTGAAGTATGCATAAGATAGGGATCTAGCTTTACTTTTTCTCTATAGGTAGATAGTGTTTTGTCCTAACAACATTTATGGAATACATCATCCTTTTCCTACTGATTTGAAGTATCATCTTTATTATTCTTAAGTTCTTATAAAGGCAGTGTTCTATTTTTGGACTCTGTTTTTGGACATGATAGAGCTGACCAATTTGTCTTGTGCTAATGCCAAAATTATTTTAAAATAATTTAAATTAAAAATTAATTTAAAAATTATTTTAAATAATATACTTGTATAACACATTTTGATAGTTGGTAGGGAAGTACCATATCACTGTTCTTCTCTGAAAAATCAGAGACATCTCTGGAATCAGAGAAGCCTTTGTGAAGAAGTAGTATTTGAGTTGGTTCTCTAAAAATGCACAGCATTTCATTAAGCAGAAAAGAAAAGGAGGACTTGGGATGGTAGACACCTCAGTATATTTCCTGTGAATCACAGAGAATTCGATTCCAGATTGTTCTGGGTGTTGAGGGCAGTATCAGGAGTTTAGTCTTCATTTGGCAGATGATAGCAGGAAGGGAGAGGATCCAAGTGAGCCAGAGAAGGTGAATCTGGCCCCAGTGTGGAGAATAATTCAGATGTGAATTAATAGGGGTCTGGAGTGGAGAATGGGAAGGAATTGTTCAAACGAGAGACTTTTTGAAGGGATAATCGGTGAGAGTTGATGGCTGACTGAAAAGGAGAAGTGAGGAAGAGAACCTAAGAACTGAAGCTGACACTGAGGTTTTAAGCCGGGGTTACTTCAGAATGTCAGGGCTTGAGTTGTGAGAAGGAGCTGCTTCATAGGGATGGTGATGGCTTGGTTTTGGGAATGTTTCATTTTAAGTGGTGGTGAGATGTCTGACAGGTAGTTGACAATGTGAAACTAGAGCTTAGGACATACAGATCTGGGGGTAGGGTAGGTGGGGATGTTAAAACTGTGGAAATTGTCACGATACCCGGAAAGAATTCTTAAACGTGGGGAAAGGAGGCTTAACGCAGGCAGAATTTTCATTATAATAACTAGCTTTGGTTTTATACCCTTGCTGTGTGCCAAGTGCTTTCTCAAGTGCTGAGCACTCTGTATATCTTGTCTCATGTAACCCTTAAAACCTTCTAGGTAGATGTGATTATTCCTGAGAGACTGTCATATGTCCCAGTCAAATAGCAGAGCCAGGAAGCAGATACATCTGTCTGCTTTTTAATTTCATCTTTTTAACTTCTAAGATACTCCGCTGTTCAGTTGTTGGACAGAGAGTTTAGAGGAGGATGAGGGATCCATCAGTGAGAACACCCAATCCAACTCCTTGGCCTTAATATCAGGAAGCTAAGGCCTGAAGATGTAAGATTTATTTGGGATCATGAAACCAGATGGTGGACTTACTTTAGCCACCACTGCTTTGCCAAGTTTTCTAGTGAAATACTTCAAATAGAAGTTTTTTGTGTGGTATGAGAGCCTGTTGCAAATTTGAAATTTGTTGTGAGGTTTCCTATTTTGATCTTTGAATGTAAGTAAATATTTCATTTTCACCTTCTTACATATCTGCCAATATTTTTTGGTTTAACTATTTTTTTTGGAGCTAACTTCGGATTTTCAGAGCAGTTGGAGGGCTAGTACAGAGAGCTCCTCCCGCTCACACTTCATGCCATCATTTGAACTGTTGTCCCGGTATAAATAGTACTTCCATTTTCTCCAGCTTCTCTTGAGACTTTGTCTTTAATTTTCAGCACTTTGATTATATAGTATCTGAGCTAGAATTTCGTTGGGTTTGTTTGGGGTTCACTGAACTTCTTGAATCCATAAGTTTCACTATAATCTTTCTCCCTCGAGGAGTTTTCCTGTATTTCTTCAAACCATTTTTCAGCATTGAGCTGTTTCTTCTCCCCCTTTCGCTCCATCCCTTAGTTCAGTTGTCAGAGATTTTGGCTTGCTGCTTGGGATCACATTCACATTTGTATACCTCAAGGGTGAGCCTGGAGTTCATAGACAACTTTAGGGGGGTCATTTTCCAGATCTCCTTCCTCTTTGCTATTTCCTGGGGTTTTACTTAACCTGCCCTGTTGGACACGTCCTGACACGTCCTGCAAGGGCATCCATACTGCAGGACTCCCAGTGGGACAGGGAGACCAGAAATTCAACAGGTTTCACCGTGGGCTTGCAGATCTTCCAACCAGAGAGGAAGTCACACCCCTCAGAGTTTTAGGTGCCTGTGTCCCCACTTTGGGGGGCTGGAACTTAAGAAAATGAAAAGAGGGAAAGGGATGAGGAATTTCTTCCACTCTCTCTGAGTGTGAGGAGACCCCTTTTCTCCTCCTTAAGATAGGACCTGAGGGCATTTCCTAGAGCTCTCTGTCCACATCAGCACCTGCCTCTGATCTTGGGCCTTCTCGAGTCCTGGGCTGGAAGATGTCACAGGAGGAAACAATGAGAAACTTGCCACTGCTTGGGTGGTCATTCAGATTGTGTTCTTCTTCCCTAATCTGCCTGCTGCTCTTTACTTTTCGGCTTCCTTGTATAGCTGCTCCGTGCATTCTGTCTAGGTCTTATAGGTGCATTTAGTGGGAAAGATAGGGTGGAGTGCGCCTTCTTCATCTTACTCAGAACCAGAACCTTAATGGTGTCTTTTGATTACTTCATTTTAATATAGTCCAATTGAACAGTCTAAATTTACCTTTATTATTTTCTAGAAACTCTGATGTTTTGTTTTTCAGTTTATATTCACAGTCTGTATGATTCTTTTTGTCTATCATTGTGAGTTCAGGGCTTCTATGTATTTGTTTTGACTCATTACAGGCATTACTCTTTTTGTTGCTCGTTTTGTCCCATTTCAGCTAGTGGGAGCTCTTTACGTTGGCTTCTGTCCTTTCAGCATGACCCTAGGAGTTTATGATAGCATTCTGGATTTTCCATTAAGTTTTGGCACAACAAGATGTCCTAAGCTCATCTTTTCATTGTCTGACTCAGACCAGGAATAAACTCTTTTTCTAAGGACTCCTGGTTCATTTTAATGAAAAATGATATTTAGAGATTATATTATATATTATATTATATGAGAGGAACTCATTGCTACAGGGTTGCCCTTGATTGTTTTTTTAAGCAACTTTTTAAAATTATAAAAACATTACATTTTCTTTACAGAACATTTAGATGTATAAATATAAGGAAGTTAAAATTATCTGTAATTTTCCACATAGAACCTTGGCTTTTGAGATTGTAAAACCATTTTTTAATTCGAACTGTTACACATTCTGAGTACTTACTAGAACTTTCTCATTCTCGTTTTTTTTTGTTTTGTTTTGTTTTTTTGATTTTTAAGTAGTCTCCACCCCCAGCATAGAACCCAGTGTGGCCTTGAACTCAAAACTCTGAGATTAAGGCTTGAGTTGAGATCAATAGTAGGACACTCAAACCAACTAATCCACCCAGGCACTCCTCATTTTTTTTCTTTTTTTATAATCACTTCAGATCAGAGACTGAATGTCTAGCAAACACTCCAAAATTAATAAAACAGCATGTTATTTCATATGTAAATGACTTATCCAAAACATAACGAGAGTGGTGGTAGATAGATTTATCTGTAATAAAATATAAAGAAATAAAGCCAAGTAAGAACAGACTTATATATCAATTGATATAACATCTTTTTTATGTAAACTTTTAAAAAGACTATTAGCCAATTTGAAAACATGATAACGATCATGAAGTCCCATTTTTACATAATTTAGCCAACTTTGTAGTAGGTGATACTGTTAACCAGGGTGGGGGATATAGAAGCCATTGGCATGTTTGGGGAGAATAGTGAGATTTTTTTTAAAAAATAGCAGTTTTATTGAGGTATAATTCATATCTCATAACATTCATGCTCTAAAAGTGTACAATTCAGTGCCTTCTAGTATATTCGGAGAAGTATCCAGCCATAACCACAGTCTAATTTTAGAATGTGTTCATCACTGTAAAACAGGACCCTGTATCTATTAGCATCATTCTCCATTCCCCACTCCCACAGCACCTAGCAACCATAGATCTCCGTTCTCTCCTTATGGACTTTCCTGTTATGAACAGCTCCTGTAAGTGGAATCATACATTCTTGGCCTTCTGTGGCTGGCTTCCTATACTCAGCCTAGTGTTTTCAGAGCTCATCCATGTTGTTGTAGGTATCCGTACTTCATTTCTTTTTATGGCCGAACAGTGTTCCATTGTGTAGACAGACAGTGCCACCTTTGGTTTATGCATTGCTCAGCTGCTGGGCGTTTTGGTTGTTTCTACCTTTTGGCTCTTACGGATGATGCTACTCTGAACAAGCATGTGTGTATGAGTTCTTGTGTGGACATGTGTCTTCAGTTCTCTTGGATATAGATGTAAGAGCGGAACTGCTGGAACGTGTGGTGGGTCTCTGTTTAAACTTTTGAGGAACTATCAGACTGCTTTCCACATTGGCTGCACCATTTCGTGATCGTTCCAGTGGCGCTGGTTTACATCTTTGCCAGTGCTTTCTAGTGTTTGTCTTTTCCGATTATAGTCATCCTAGTGGATGTGAACCGCTATCTCATTGTGGTTTTGATTTGCATCTCTCTGGTCACGATGAGATGGAGTATCTTTTCATGTGCTTGCTGGCTTTTATATATCTTCTGTGAAGTAATATCTATTCAGATTCTTTGCCCATTTTTTAATTGTGCTATTTGTCTTTATTGCTGAATTGTAGCAGTTCTTTATTCTGGATACAAGTCTCTAAATATGTTCATGATTTGCAACTATTCTCTCCTAGCTGGTGAGTCATCTTTTTACTTTCTTGATGGTGTCTGTTGAAGCATGACAGTTTTTTACTTTTGATGAAGACCATTTTTCTATATTTTCTTTTTTGTCACTTTATTTTTTAAAGGTTTTTATTTATTTGAGAGATTGAGAGTGTGAGAGAGAGAACAGGAGCACGAGATTGGGCTGTGGGCCGAGGGAGAAGCAGACTCCCCATTGCGCAGGGAGCCCCACTCCGGACTGGATGCCAAGGCTCGGGGTCATGACTTGAGCCAAAGGCAGATGCTTCAACGACTGGCATCCCATGTCACTTTTACTTTTTGTGTTGATGCCTAAGAAACCTTTGCCTGACTTAAGACCACAAGATCTATTCCACTGTTTTCTTCTAGGAGTTTTATAGTTTTAGGTCTTACATTTAGGCCTGTAATCCATTTTGAATTAATTTTTGTATATGATATGAGGTAAGGGATCTGACTTTATTCTTTTGCCTGTGGCTTTCTAATTGTTCAGCACCATTTGTTGACAAGACTCTTCTTTCCCCATGGGGTTATCTTGACACCCTGCTCAGAAATCAAATGTCCATAAATGTAGAGGTTTATTTATGAACTCTGTTCCATTGCTTTATGTCTGTTCTTACGTCAGTACTGTGCTTTTTTTTTTTTAAAGTAATATCTACACCCAGTGTGGTGCTCGAACACATGACTCCAAGATCAAGAATCAGATACTATACCAACTGAGCCAGCCAGGTGGCCTAAGTACTATACTGTATATGCCAACTCCATATTCCATACTCCACAGTTGAGTCTTGAAATTAGGGAATGTGAGTTCTCTAATTTTGTTTTAAAATTTGTTTTAAAATTGTTTTGTCTATTCTGAGTCTACCGTACTTCTCTATGTGAATTTTAGAATTAATGTGTCAGTTTCTGCCATGAAGGCAGCTGGAATTTTGGTAGAGATTACATGGCTGTTGATCAGTTTCAGGAGTTTTTTTCATCTTAACAATATTATATCTTCTAATCCATGAACACTGAATGTTGTCCATTTACTTAGGTCTGCAACTTCTTCTTCTTTTTTTTTTTTAAAGATTTTATTTATTTATCTGACAGAGGGATCACAAGTAGGCAGAGAAGCAGGTAGAGAGGGGGGGGGGGGGAAGCAGGCTCCCTGCTGAGCAGAGAGCCCGATGTTGGGCTCTATCCCAGGACCCTGAGCTCATGACCTGAGCCAAAGGCAGAGGCTCAACCCACCGAGCCCCCCAGGTGCCCCAGGTCTGCAACTTCTTTCAACTATGTTTTGTAGTTTTCACTATACTATTTTCATTTTACTCTTTTTGATGTTATCTTAGATGTAGTAAGTTTCCTAATTTTATTTTGAATTATTTATTCCTTATGCATGGAAATACAGTTGATTTTTTAAAAGTTTTTGTATCTGGGGTGCCTGGGTGGTTCAGTTGGTTTAGCGTCTGACTCTTGATTTCTGCTCAGGTCATGAGCTCAGTGTCCCGGGATGAATCTCTGCACTGGGTTTTCTGCTCAGCAGGGAGTCTGCTTGAGGACTTTACTCCCTCTGCCCTTTACCTCCCCCTCTTGTGTGTTTTCTTTCTCTCTTGCTCTCAAATAAGAGTAAATCTTTTTTTTTTTTTTTAAGGAACTTATTTTTTTGTGGGGCGCCTGGGTGGCTCAGTGGGTTAAGCCTCTGCCTTCAGCTCAGGTCATGGTCTCAGGGTCCTGGGATTGAGGCCCAAGTCCGGCTCTCTGCCCAGTGGGGAACCTGCTTCCTTTCCCTCTCTCTCTGCCTACCTCTCTGCCTACTTGTGATCTCTGTCTGTCAAATAAATAAATAAAATCTTAAAAAAAAAAAAAGATTTTATTTATTTGAAAGAGAGACAGAGATGGAGCATGAGGGGGAAGGCAGAGGGAGAGGAAGAAGAGGACTCCCTGCTGAGCAGAGAGCCTGATGCAGGCCTTGATCCCAGAAGCTTGGGATCATGACCTGAGCTGAAGGCAGACACTTAACTGACTGAGTCACCCAAGCGCGCCCCAAAATAAATAAATCCTAAATATATATATATAAAAAAATTGGGGGGCACCTGGGTGGCTCAATGCGTTAAAGCCTCTGCCTTCAGCTCAGGTCATGATCCCAGGGTCCTGGGATCGAGCCCCACATGGGGCTCTCTGCTCAGCGGGGAGCCTGTTTCCCTGGCTCTCTCTCTGCCTGCCTCTCTGCCTACTTGTGATCTGTCAAATAAATAAATAAAATCTTAAAAAAAAAATTTGTATCCTGTAGCTTTGCTGAACTCACATATTGGTTCTAATTATCTTTTTTGTGGCTCACTTAGGGTTTTTTATATACAAGATCTTGTAGTTTGCAAATAAAGATAATTTTCTTTCTAGTCTGATACTGGAAATTGAGGTGGTTGGGGACATCTTTTGGATCCATCTAGCAGACAATTAGATATGCGATTAGAACCAAGGGAAGATTGGGGCAGGAGATAGGATTCTGAGGGCCATGATCATCATATGAATAGGGCAGTTTGGATGCTGGAAGCCAGACTGAAGAAAATTGAGTAAATGGGAGGTGAGGTAGCAGAGATAGCTCATATAGAGGCACAAATGAAAACAAAAGAGTCTTGAAGGGTAAACTTACAATTTTTCAAAATACAGTTTGTGGACCAACTGCACTTAAACTACCTGGAATAGTTGTTAAAAATAGATTTCCCAGGGTGCCTGGGTCGCTCCGTGGGTTAAAGCATCTGCCTTTGGCTCAGATCGTGATCCCAGGGTCCTGGGATCGAGCCCCATGTTGGGCTCCCTGCTCAGTGGGGAGCCTGCTTTTCCTTCTCCCTCTGCCTGCCTCTCTGCCTACTTGTGCTCTATCTCTCTGTCAAATAAATAAATAAATAAAATCTTAAAAAAAAAAAAAAAAAACACATTTCCCCGGGGGGCGCCTGGGTGGCTCAGTGGGTTAAGCCTCTGCCTGCTCAGGTCATGATCTCAGGGTCCTGGGATCGAGCCCCGCTTCGGGCTCTCTGCTCAGGGGAAGCTCAGCCTGCTTCCCCTTCTCTCTCTCCCTGCCTCTCTGTCTACTTGTGATCTCTGTCTGTCAAATAAATAAATACAATCTTTGTAAAATAAATGCATTTCCCTGTGTTCCATCCCAAGCCCTGTGGATTAGACTCTCCGTGGGTGGGTGTCAGTGTCCCACATTTTAAACTGGACTTACACAGTAAGTCTTAGACACTCCCAAATCGGAGAGTCACTGAACTAAAGAAATTCCACAGTTGAGACCAAGAGGGCTCGGGAGAAAATGGGAATGCTCTTGTAGCTTTGACAGGAACAGTAAGGAGGGTGGAGCTGAAGAGTGAGAAGAGAGAAGAACCAAACTCCCCGAGAAAGGTGGGGTTTGGAATATAGATCCAAGAATTGGCCTCAAATAGAAGGAGAGATGGGTCTCCCCCAGAGCTAGTGTCAAATAGAAAGTTTTAAAGCTTTGAAGTGATTTAACCCATTTCCTCAGATCATCTGTGGGAAACATATAGTTAAAAGGGCGACAGGATGGCCAGGTTCCATAATCAATCCTGTGACAATATCAAGTATAATGCAGTCTTCTCTCCTCCCAGCTGATTGCTCTTTGCAGCACCTCATACTAGTGGTGCTCCTGGTGTTAGCCGTGTTTTAATAAAGAATCTGTCTTCTGTCATAATGTGCTGTTTTATTCACAGTGTCTCAGCCTTAGGAAGACTTCTAATGGGGAGGGGGTACAAAAAGAAAGAAACTCTTGTATGCACGTATGAGCTTCTGCCACCAAGATTGGGATAGTTGATTGAAGTATTGGCCATAAGCGCTTCCTCACAAGGAACTGGAGAATGAAGTAATGTGTACAGAACTAGTGTGCTCCCATACTTATTAATTTCTTCCGTCTAGAATGGACTCATTGTAAAAGTGGCTATCGTTTATTCAGTACTCCTTTTTGTTACCCAAAAGTATGCTCAGGACTTTAAATTAATTATGCTAATTTTTGAAAAAGAAAACCCTAAAGATAAGTAGTATTACGATCCAGACTGTATAAATGAGGAAAGTCAACCTCAGTGATTATATTAAGTAGTTCAAAGAAGCAAAGTGGCAGAACCAGGATTCAAACTCAGGTTTGCATGCCAGGCCCTAAAGTCTGTGATCTGAATGACTTGCCAGATTGCCTTTCTCTGTGTACAGGGAGATAGGACTGTGTTGGAAGAAGAATTAACAATTGCACCCAAAATAAAATCTTCCTCCCCGGCCCAACATCCACAGTACCCCCATTGTAAAACTGAAGTGATAGATAACATTTTAAAACTGAGATCATAGCTTATGATACATGTATTGCTTGGTAACTTAAATCTGTAAACGAGGTTGTTGAATATTGGCACATAATACTTTCTTCTTCCTTGTAAGAGTCTCATATACTTGAATGGTGACTTCTGAATGCTGACTCCTGTTCTGTTTTCTTTTAGAAAAACCATGCCAGATGGATCATCTGGATCGAATCCTTCTGTCTGGCATCTATAATGTACGCAAGGGAAAGACCCAGCTGCATAAGTGGGCTGAACGCCTAGTTGTTCTCTGTGGGACGTGCCTCATCGTTTCCTCGGTGAAGGATTGTCACACTGGGAAGATGCACATTTTGCCTCTGGTTGGGGGAAAGGTGAGACTCATAAAAATGATTTTTCTTCATTTGTTTGATCTTAATTAAAATCACATTTAATTTTTGGCGTTTTCCCCACATCTTTTTAAAGAAGCCAATATGAGCATTATTAAAGATTGCATTACAAAGTTTGCTTTTTAGAGTTCTTAGTTTTAACCAGAAGAAACCGACTTAGGCTAAATTTTTTTTTTTAAGATTCATTTATTTGAGAGAGAGAGTGTGCAAGCAGGAGGAGGGGCAGAGGGATAGGGAGAAGAGCAGCAGACTCCCTGCTGAGCTTGGAACCCAGCATTGGGCTTGATTTCATGATCTCATGATTTTACAATCTCATGACCCATGAGATAACGACCTGAGCTGAAACCAAGTCAGACGCTTAACTGACTGAACCACCCAGGCACCCCAACTTTACTCAGGCTAATTTAAGCATAAAGCAGGTTTATTTATATCACCAGTTCTCTGGGAGGTCCAAAGCCTGTTCATACCCCAAATTCTGCTGCAGAACCCATCTGTTGATGATGCGTCTGCCTCCCCTGCTGGCCCCCATAACACCCGAGTAGACCAACAATGCTGCCTCTTGCAACCTCCAGCCACATCCATCCCCAAAACAGATTCTTTCCAGCTTCTCCTTTTTCCCCGTTTGACTTAAATTCAGAGTCGTGGGTGGTCACAAGCGCCTCTCCAGCAGCAAGGGGAGTGGAGCCATACCATTTCTGGTCTGTGCTGGAGAATTCCCCGTCCTAGGCAGGAGTTCATTTGCAAGTCTTTAAAACAGACTGACAGATGACTAGAAACAGGTATATGTTAATATTTATATAAAGCTGTACATCATTTTGTTTCTTTATTTTCCATCTTGAGTATCATAAAACAGTCTGAATTTTAGAGAACTTCCAGATGAAATAACTTAGTGCATTCATGCTTTGAGATGTCCAGTCTGGCCCAGATGCATAGCAATATCAGTAAAATAGATATATACAAAAGGTAAATATACAAAAAGACATAGCTGTGCTATGGAATGTAGAATAGATGCTGTGAGAGGGTCTGAATCTGAGGGCCTGCTGGGTTCTGGGCCTGAAAGGTTGTGGCAGCCCAGGAGTTCAGCTCCTATAAGTATTTGGGTTTAAGAGTCCTCTGCTCATAAGAAGAACCTGGCCCAGGCTTCTTCCTTGAAGCAGGAGACGAATGGTACTCTGCTCCTGAAGGAAAGCTGGAAAGAAAAAACAAACAAACAAAAAAACATCCCAAAACAGCTGTTAACCACTGACTGGAACCAAGTCTTTTTCTCGCTGTGGTCCTAGAAAAGTGGAAGGAACTAGTTATGTGCCCTCTGACCAGGAAGTGAACACGTCTCCACTGAATGAATGTGCGTGCTCCATTCTTAACCGGGGACAGCAGCCCAGCACTTACTGATGTGAGACCTGGTTCTGGTCTTGGGGGCTGAAGGACAGAATGAAGAAAACAGGTTAAAAGAAAATGACAGCCCTTTCCACCCCCCAACCCCACCAAAAATAAAAGAGAAAAGAATACAGCAAAGGAAAGGACATTCAAAGGGAAGTTGTAAGAAATAAAAAATAATGATAAATGCAGACATTGACAAAATATGATGGTAAAGTTAATATTGATTTTAAAAAGTTTAAATTTTTAAAATATTTTAAATATGAATATAAACTCTTAAAGCTCAAACTGCCCTGAATGATATTTAAGATATAGTGGTATGTCTGTTAAGTAACATGTGATTCAGCCATGGAATAAGAGAATAGAAATACCAAATAATGTTTAAGTTTATTAGGAAAAACCTTAAGTATGAGTGTAAAAATTTTAAGGAAAGCCACTAAAAGTAGAGAGGGGAAAGAAAACATAAAACATTCTGTAGTGCTAAAAGATCTTAGGAAAGGAGCAGAGAGAAATGAACGAAATGATTGGTATGGTAAATTATCACAAATTATATTGACAGAAACATATAGAAATATATCAGTAATCATAATTGTGATACAAGTTGTCATTTAAAATCCCAGTACTTGGGACGCCTGGGTGGCTCAGGGGTTAGGCCACTGCCTTCGGCTTGGGTCGTGATCCCGGAGTCCTGGGATCGAGTCCTGCATTGGGCTCCTTGCTCATTGGGGAGCCTGATTCTCTGTCTGCCTCTGCCTCCCACTCAGCCTGCTTGTGTGTACTCTCTCTCTCTCTCTCTCTCTCTCTCTCTCTCTGATAAATAAAAAAATAAAATCTTTTTAAATAAATAAATAAATAAAATAGAATCCCAGTATTTGCTGTTTATTTTATAAGATTTCATTTATTTATTTATTTATTAGAAAGAGCATGAGCCGGGGGGGGGGGCAGAGAGAGAGGGACAAGCAGCTCCCAGCGAGCAGGGAGCTCAACGTGGGGCCCAATCCCAGGACCCCGGGACCATGACCTGAGCTGAGAGCAGACACTTAACCTACTAAACCATTCAGATACCCCCAGTACTTGCTGTTTGTAAGAGACCCTACACTTAGAAAGTTGAATGTGGATGGTGGGAAAAGCATGCTAGTCAAATAGCTACCAAAAGAGAATTGGTGTGGTCATATTAACAACATACAAAACATTTTTATGAAAGCTTATCTGCAACAAAGGACTTCTCTCCAGAATTTATAAAGAAATTATTACAACACAGCGACAGAAAGGCAGATAACCTAGTAAAAACTGGGCAGAAGGGTTGAGCAGCTCTTTTACCAATGAAGATCTACAGATGGCAAATCAGTACATAGGATGATTCTCACCATCATGAGTCATTAGGGAAATGCAAATCACTATCACAGATTCTGCAAACCACTAGGATGACTAAAATCAAAAGACTGATGAGTACCAAATTTAGCAAAGATGAGGAGCAACTGGAATGCTCTCACATCATCGGTGGGAGTACAGTCACTTTGGAAAACAGTTTTCTTATTTCTTATAAACTGAAACATATGCATATCGGATGACCCAGCATTTCTCCTAGGTATTGGGAAATGAACATCTGTCTTTACAAAGACTTTATATGAATGTTCATAGCAGCTGTATTTATAATTGTCGAAAACTAGAAACAACCCAAAATTCATTGACTACTGGTGAATTAATAAACAAATGTGGTACATTCCACACAGTGGACTACTACTGAACAGTAAAAAGGAATGAACTGCTGATATATACCAAAATGAGGATGAATCTCAAAAACATTATTTTCTTTCTTTCTTTTTTTAAGATTTATTTATATATTTTAGAAAGAGACAGCAAGCAGGTACTCAAGCCAGCAAGCGTGGAGGTAGGGGGAGGGCAGAGGGAGAGGCAGAAAGAGAATTTCAGATTTACAAACCTTTCTCGGTATTTGGCATCATGTGAGTATATTTTTCTGTGTCAGATACCCCATAGTAAAATATTTAAATTTTATTCTAAAACATGAGCGGGGCACCTGGGTGGCTCAGTGGGTTAAAGCCTCTGCCTTTGGCTCAGGTCATGATCTCAGGGTCCTGGGATCAAGCCCCGCATCAGGCTCTCTGCTCAGTGGGGAGCCTGCTTCCTCCTCTCTCTCTTTGCCTACTTGTGATCTCTGTCTGTCAAATAAATAAAATCTTTAAAAATAATAAAATAAAAAAATAAAACATGGGCGCCTGGGTGGCTCAGTCAGTTAAGCATCTGCCTTCAGCTCAGGTCACGATCTCAGGGTCCTGAGATTGAGTCCCACATCCAGCTCTCTGCTCAGCGGGGAGTCTGCTTCTCCCTCTCCCTCTGCTGCTCCCCCTCCTTATGTGTGTTCTCTCGCCTTCTCTTTGTTAAATAAATAAAATCTTTTTTAAAAGATTATTCTAAAACAATCATTAATATCTGTTTTTCATTTCAGTAAGATCCTTTATTTTGATGTATTCATTAGCATGATTTATTACTAGTAAAAAAATGATCCTGTTGTGAGATCACAGTTGAGTGTTATAAATATTATTTAATTTTATTGATTTTTTTTTTAAAAAAGATTTTATTTATTTGAGGGTTGCCTAGGTAGCTCAGTTGTTAAGCATCTGCCTTTGGCTCAGGTCATGATCCAGGGGTCCTCAGATTGAACCCCGCATTGGGCTCCCTGCTCTGCGGGAAGCCTGCTTCTCCCTCTCCTACTCCCTCTGTTTGTGTTCCCTTTCTCACTGTATTTATCTCTGTCAAAGAAATAATTAAATTTTTTTAAAAAAAGATTTTATTTATTTGAGAGGAGGAGCATGCACACACATGAGCAGAAGAAGAGGGAGAATGAGAGGGACAAGCAGACTCCCCACTGAATGCAAAGCCCAGTGTAGGGCCCCATCACAGGACCCTGGGATCATGACCTAAGCTGAAGGCAGATGCTTGACTGATAGAGCCACCTAGGTGCCCCTTATTGGGATCTTTTTAATATGATTCTATTTTGCTTAAAGTATTTTGTGTTTTTGCCATTCGATTCAGTCTTTACTTGGCACTAGAAACCTAATGATTTACGAGTATAATTTGGAAGTTTCCAGCTGACTCACCAAGATTCAATAGTTATGACATATCAAAGTGAGATGTCAGACAAAGATGTAAGTGGTTCCATAACTATAGAGACTTCGTCTTCATCAAAGCTATGTGAATTGGGTTGTTGGATTTTGGGGGAGAATTGCTTTGAAGAGAATTGCTATTGTGCTGTGAATCCCTACAGCCTTCCTAGCTGGGAATGACATCTGCCTTTTTCTTCAAGCCTAATGAAAGAAGTTTCAGCAGGATTCAAGAGAGCTTAATATGGGTCCCTTGCAGTAAGAGGGGCATAGTGGATTGGTGTCCTGCCTCCTCCAAGAAGTCTTGGGGACAGAGATGAGTCTGTCACCAGAGCAGCCAGGTAGCCTAAGAGCCTAGGTCATGCATTGGAATCATTGTGTCTCCTTGAGTTTGTTAGTTTGTGACCCAGATGGGTTGAGAGAGGAAAAGCCAGTGGGTAGATTGATGGATGAGTGGGTGGATTCTCTTGGAACTTGCCTGGCAGGGCCATCTTGAGGGTCAGATAAGCTTCCCTTGAGGATAGGCTGACAGTGGACCACAGGATTCTTTCCTGTCTGAGGAGGGAGTGGTCAGCTGCTGGAAGAGTATGCATTAGCGAGGTCAAGTGATCTGTAAGTGAGACACTGTCATTGTTTGGGGTGGGGTGGGGGGATAACCAAAAGAACCCTTAAATGGACCCATTGTGGAAAAGCATCCCTTTAGAATCTCCTCGGCCCAGAGACTGTGAAATCAGATTATGATTCTTGTCTAGTAATAACCTTTGGTCTTCCCTTTCTACTTCAGCCCAGGAGGGGGTCAAAATGGGAGCTAGCCCAGGGCTTAGTGAGAAAGGAGAGGACTCCAAAAAGCAGGCCATGGCACCCTTTACAGGCAGACAGCTACCTCCATTGTGCCCCAGTGTAGGTGGAAAGGGTTGGAACTGGGTTACCTTTGCAGTGGAGACTTTGGCTCTTATCATGCGGTCCAGAGACTCCTGTTCTGAAACACGGCATGCAGCCCTGCATCGCAGCGAGTTGTACTTGGTGTTCCTGTATGTAGAATGCTCCTCGCCTAGGAGGTTCCCACGCCTGGACCCCCTTAGGGTCTTTGCTCACATGTTACCTCAGTGAGGCCTTCCCTGACTGCCCTTTCTTAAATCAGATCACCGACCCTGTTCGCCAGGCTTTTTTCCTGCTTTCTTCTTCTTGATATTATTCATTATATATTATATTGTGTTATGCTACGTTTTGTCACCATTTCGGTGTTAGAGTGTTTGTCCCTTCTCAAACACAGATTACACTAAGGGCAGGGGCTCTGTGTTTTCCCCCGGCTTGCCCCCAGCGCGCAGAACCCTAGAATGTATTCATGCAACAAATCTTTAATTATCAAGCGGGGACTGTGTTGTGACTTACAGAGGAATTAATAAATAGATTTAAGTAGGAGTATGCTCCGAGTCCTATTCCTTCAACATACTTCAGTGAAGTGCTCCTTTGCTTTTTCTAAACGGCTTTATTGAGATACATTTCTTTGGAGAAATGTCTATGCAAATCTTTTGCCTGTTTTAGAAAATTGAGTTCTTTGTCTTGTTGTCCTTTGCTCTCTGACTGGGATTTTTTCTCTTGGTTCTGGTTCTCTCCCCTCCTCCCCTTCAGGTGGAAGAAGTGAAGCGACGGCAGCACTCCCTGGTGTTCAGCTCAGCCGGAGCCCAAGCTCAGACCTATCATGTCAGCTTTGAGACGCTGGCCGAGTGCCAGAGATGGCAGCGACAGGCATCCAAGGTGATAAGCTCTCGGACGTCCCGATGTGGGATAAGACTGTAAAATCCCACGAGAGGTGTAATTTGAAACTGAACTCTCTCCAGGAGAGTGAATTATAATTTTTATGTATCTTACTTTAGGCCCCTCTAAGTATATAATGAATGGAAGAATGAAAGTCCAGCAGGTCCTTAACTTATTATTTGTATAGTAGAAAAAGCTTTCAGAAGTGTTTGCAGGTGCATGTACCTCTCTACCATCTCTCTCTTTTTGTTTTCCCTCTTAAAGAATTTATTTATTTGGCAGAGAGACACAGAGAAGGGGAAACACAAACAGGAGGAGGGGCAGAGGGAGAAGCAGGCTTCCCCCTGAGCAGGGAGCCTGATGTGGGCCTCGATCCCAGGACCCTGAGATCATGACGTGAGCCGGAGGCTGCTGCTTAACGACTGAGCCACTCAGGTGCCCTCTACCATCTCTCGAGAGGAATATGGCCTCGAAGGAATTGAGACACAATGAGATTCAGATGACTTTCCCTCAGCCACTGTAGTCAGTGAGAGATGGTGCCGTTCCCTAATTCCTAGCCTAGTGCTTCTTGGTCTTGTATGTATTTAGCACAGCTGTGATGAACCACTTTAAATTTGAACTTACCATGGGATGTGACCTGTGCTCCTGTCACAAAGTATTGTTACTGTATGCTGAGGATAATTAGCTTTTCAGCATAATTTCTGCTTTTTTAGTCTTTAAAGATGAAGTGCTCTAAAACTGTGTTGCAGTTTCCAAATTCTCTTGTTCTAGCTATTTGCAGAATTTTAGCACATTTTCCTTGTGGAGCTAAATAGTTGCATAAAGGATGGTTTTCGTATAATGAGATGCCATAAAACATGAGTGACTTTTCCAGTGGCATTTTGTTTGGTTTAGACCAATTTTCACAACCCATCTTTTATTAGCATTCTATTATAGAAATATAAACTTGTTTTGGTTTTATTGAATTTTCTATACATACATTGTAGTTGTAATAAAATCTCTTCTGAATAAAACTAGTTTCAATTTTAGGTAGCTATTCCATTCTTTTGACCTTATAAAGAGAAGTTATATTTTTTGAGCACCTTTTGCATACTAGTTAGTGTGCTGTGTACTGGATTATTTAATTTTATCCTCATAACAGATGAAGAAACTGCACTGGTAAGTAGCGAAGCCCGTGTGGATACAAAAGGCCATGGCTTTCAATTTTACCCTGTCTGTTAAGGAGTTTTGTAGTTATTTTGGATCATCTCAACTTCTTGTATGAAATGTTAACTTTCTGTCTTTATGATTTTTTTTTTTTTTTTTTTTTTACTTATAGACACACTGTTGTGTGTTTTGAAGCAGTTTATGGTTTATCGTTTTAAGAAAAAGCAAAAAATGAACTGGTTTTTATAAATAACTAATTGGATCTCATTACCTTTTTCTACTTCGCATTTTTAAAATTAGTGCCTTTTATGTAAATATGATTCGTTCCTATGCTGTGTGAGAGATATTTGGTGCTAGCTCAGATGGCTCTTCTCCTTGACCCTGTTCAGGTGGTGTCCCAGCGAATCAGCACTGTTGACCTGTCATGTTACAGCCTTGAGGAGGTTCCTGAGCATCTCTTCTACAGTCAAGATATCACCTACCTCAATTTGCGACATAATTTTATGCAGTTGGAAAGACCTGGGGGCCTTGACACTCTCTACAGGTATGTGAGGAATGGGTTTCTCGACTAACTTATTCAAACCAAATCATGATCACCGTCTTAGTCATCTGTACCTGGAAGTGAGCACGCTTACCATTGTATATATTTTTGAAAATTTCCCCTCCATTTAGAAGAGGAAGTAAAATTTTTTATCCATACAGTTTTCTTACACCACTACCACCTCTGCCCCCGACCTTTCCCCTCCATGCAAGAGGATCGATGCAATTGTTCTGTTACGGAGGCAATGTTGAGCTGCCATTGATCTGGATAATCTTGTTACGTAAGTCACTGACAGTGATGCATGATCTGAAGCCAGGATAAATTGGGAGATTGAGTATATGGCAGGTTTTTGAATCATAAGTATCAAACTTAAATAGCTTTAAGAAATAGGCCTAATTTCAAGAATTCCATTTTCAGGTTGGGGCTTTTATCTTTCCTGTGTACCCACTAATGCTAGCTTCTAAGCTTTTTGACAGCTGTGAAACCTCTCTCTTCTGATAAAGGAATCATTTTACTCCTAAGGGACTATGGCCCATATATTTTCCAATTTCTTTGTTAGAATATATTCCCCCTTCCAACCCTCTACCCTTTAAAAGTGGGTGGAAGTGAATAAATACCTAGTATAAGTAATTGTGTGGGCTTCTAGTGAACAAGGAAGAAATTGGAAATTAAAGCATTTAAACTAAGTGGTGATTAAAAAAATAATACATATTGTGGGGCATCTGTGTGGCTCAGTTGTTAAGTGTCTGACTTCAGCTCAGGTCATGATCCCAGGGACCTGGGATTGAGCCCATTGTCAGGCTCCCCACTCAGCGGGGAGTCTGCTTGTTCCTTTCACTCTTCGTCTGCCCCTGCCCCATTCATGCTTTCTCTTGCTTGTGCACGTTCTCTCAAATAAGTGAATAAAATCTTTAAAAAAAAAGATAATATTCCTTGAAATGGCATATTTTACTTTAATATTTCTAGAATAATTTTGAGAAAGCACTGTGGTTTTTATCCTGTATGATGTGTTACGAAGCTTTTTGGGTATAAGCAAGCCTCTATCTAGTAATGAGATAATAGTTTTAATTATATTAGTATGTAAAAACTACAGAAGCAATAATTTTAAGGAAATGGGTTTCTAGTATTTTCTTCTCAGTCACTATGAAAATAGGGTTAATGAAGTTTGAGAGCAGCATTAGGAATTCTGAAATCAAGGCACCAAGCCAAAGGAACAATCAGTACTCAAGGTCAGGACAATTGGAAATCAAAAGTTGAAAATCTGAAAGAGGAGCATTAAAGGGAAGTACCAGACTCCACTCTAGGAGCAGGTGATACAGACCATCATTGTGGAGAGCACCACGTCAGGCTTACCCCTACACTAATAAAATCATTAATCCTTCTGAGTAGAATTGCCGGAGTGATGCCTGTGGATCCAGTGAGTGATGATACAGTCTCTGGGTAAGATAGTGTAGATACTTGCACTTCTAGGAACAAAACAGAAGCACTGAAAATTATTATCAGATTGTATTGCAGTCAGACTCCATATCACATTCACATTTGTAAGTTTTAAGTGGCCCATTCATTTCAAGTGACATCTGAGTCAATATAATTTCAATATGTAAAACATTGCTTTTATAATGGGATTTGATGTGCGTTTTCGTTAGCTCTTCCTGTGTCCATGAGTTGGTGAATTGTTACAAGGTTTTTTATATTGCATATGGAAATTTGATAAAGGAAGAGATTTCAAGCATATCAGTATGACTTGATATAAAATACTTACACCAGCATGGGCTCTCCAAGATTTTGTACCTTTTTAAGGAGAAGGGAAAGGAACTCCCATGGCCCTAGACCTGATTTCCTTGTTGGTATGGAGCTGGGGTTAGGCATCTCAGCGTTCTGTGCTATGCACGATGTTTGGCATGTAGTGAGTACTCGGTAGATATTTGTGGAACAGATTCTGCTGTGGACATTTAAAACAGATGGCTTTTTCATTCATTACTGTAATTTCTATGTTTGCTTTTTAGATTTTCTCAGCTGAAGGGCCTAAACTTGTCCCATAATAAACTTGGTTTGTTTCCTGTATTGTTATGTGAGATTTCTACCCTCACTGAGCTCAACCTCTCCTGTAACGGAATTCATGACCTGCCGAGTCAGATTGGCAGTCTGCTAAAGTGAGTATCTGACTTTTGCTAGACTCGTTTTTTACTGGCAGCATAAGAAGCTTGTCTGGCATTCGGAGTGAAGGTAGTCACATGAGCTCTGGCAGTGAAGTAAATCTTGTAATTATGAGGATTCTAGACAGCAGCTGTTACTAGCTTGCAGGGGCAACTACTTAGCCCCTCAGTTTCAACAGCAGAAGCTCTGGCTATTTTTGATGTTGGAGGGACCATCCATGGCAGTTATGTGGGTCATTGAGTCTCCATAGGTGGCGTATTTTATTGTATTGGGTTCATAATAAATTAGTGATACAGTCAGAATATATCCCTCTAGTGCTATCCATTCCTGTTAAAACCTTTCCTAAAGTCTGTTCTTTGTTTTCTTACTACAGTCTTCAAACCCTCTGTCTTGATGGCAACTTTCTGACGACTTTACCAGAAGAATTGGGAAATCTGCAACAGCTTTCTTCCCTGGGAATTTCCTTTAACAACTTCAGTCAAATTCCAGAGGTTTATGAGAAACTCAGTATGTTAGATAAAGTGGTTATGGCGGGAAATCGCCTGGAAGTCCTAAAACTTGGGGTTCTGAGCAGGATGAGCCATATCAGACATGTGGATTTCAGGTGAGGCCGTTCTTCAGAGGGATCTCGGATGTTTTCTTATGTTTGCTCTGTATGAACACTTCTGCAAAACATCAGGATTTTAGAACAGTGTCTGTTGTCCAGACTATAGTAAAGCTTCATTTTTCGCTCAGTAGCGGAGAGATTATGAGTGAGTTGGGTGTACCTCATGATACTTTCACGGTACCTTTCACACAGGTTGTTCTGACTTACCCTCTCAGCAGCCTTTTATAGAATGCCCACTTCTTCATGTCCTTGTCAGTGTTAGATTTTAGCAGTCTTTTTCCTTAGTGTCAAAGTAGTAGGAGAGAATAGTACTTCATTTTTTAAATAGCATTTATGAATGAGGTTGAGCATCTTTTTAATATGCTAATTGTTAGTTTGTATTTTTCCTTACACTTGACCATTTTTCTGTTGAATCATTGGGTTTCTTCTTAATATCCATTGTATTACAATTAATGTTAAAGGTTTTCCTGTCAATTTTTTTGTAGGTTTCATTTTCTAGCTATACTAAAGGAAGCTGGTAAAAGACACGTACATATAAAAGACACATATGCATAGTGTAAATGTACTTTCATTTACACTAAGCCATTGAAGTTCCTTGTAAAGAAATAGTAACACAAACATTTATTGAAATAAAAGGGAATGAGAACATGCCTGTGTGTTCTCTACATAGAAGAGAACTAAGAAGCCGTTTTCTGTAATTCACCCTTGAACTATTCCATATGGATACAGATTATTTTCCTCTGCTATAATTAATGTGATGTGAATCTTACTACAAGGAGGAATAGGCAGAGCCCCGAGAGAAAGTATGGCTGCTTCCTCTTGTTTTCTACATGGTACACCACGACTGCTTTGTTTCTCACTAACCTGAAAGTTATGTTCCTCTTCTTTTTCCTTTGGCCTGCTTCTTCATCCCTGCCTAACTTCACTAAGGTTTTAATGATTTGTACGCGTGGTCCCTTTTCCCTTTTTCTTTAACTTGTATATGTTTTTGCAAGTCTGGGTCGTCTAGGTTTATAGATAGAGAATTCAGGGTACATCTGTCCGTGCAAAATGAAACAAGTAGTTAACTTTTGAGTTGTTTAGGAAAGAGAAAGGGATCATACTTCTCTTAGTTTTATTTTGGTAAGCACATTTAGTAGAATTTATTTCTAATGATTTCCTTATTTCTGAATATTTAAGGATGAACCATTTGAAAACTGTGGTTACGGAAAATCTGGAGGGAAATAAGTACATCACTCATATGGATCTGCGGGACAATCAACTGTCTGACTTAGATCTTAGCTCCTTGTGTAGCTTGGAGCAGCTGCACTGTGAACGGAACCAGCTGCGAGAGCTGACGCTCAGTGGCTTCTCCCTCCGAACGCTCTACGCCAGTTCCAACAGTGAGTTCTCCATCCAGCCTCCTGTTTTTTCTCATGGAGATCTTGTCTGAGTTTTTTCTTTTTTTTTTTAAAGATTTTATTTATTTATCAGAAAAAGAGGGGGAGAGAGCGAGCACAGGCAGACAGAATGGCAGGCAGAGGCAGAGGGAGAAGCAGGCAGCTGCTTAACCAACTGAGCCACCCAGGCATCCCGAGTTTTTTCTTTTTATATATATATTTTTCCCCTTTTATTAAGATTTTATTTATTTTTTTATTTTCAAAGATTTTATTTATTTATTTGACAGAGAGATTGAGAGAGGGGACAAGCAGGGGGAGCATCAGGCAGAGGGAGAAGTAGACTCCCCACTGAGCAGGTAGCCCATGCAGGACTCAATCTCAGGACCCCAGGATCATGACCCGAGCCGAAAGCAAGTGCTTGACTGACTGAGCCACCCAGGCCTCCCAAGATTTTATTTATTTATTTGACAGAGAGAGTCACAGCGAAAGAGAGAGCATAAGAGGGGGCGTGGGAGAGGGAGAAGCAGGCTGCCTGCTGAGCAGGGAGCCCAACATGGGACTTGATCTCAGGATTTTGGGACTAGGACTCAAGCCAAAGGCAGATGCTAATGACTGAGCCACCCAGGCACCCCTCATCTGAGTTTTCTAAGAACAGTGGCATCTGTGCTGTTGCTCAACCACTCTGCAAAGTATAGTTTGAGGTTCGTGGAGACCAGCTTTGTCTTTCAAGTTTGCTGTCAACACTTAAGTGGTTGAGATATGCATAAAAAGGCATTGCAGGATACTTGGATATTCACTAAAGAAGTATAATGGGCATTTTGCAAAATAACTAGGGGTAGGAGGGTGGGCAAGCATGTTCAAAATAGAGTATCAATAATAGGCTAGAAAAAGTGTTGACAAACCACAGCCCACGGGCTAGATCTGGCCACCACCTGTTTCTATAGGGCCCACGAAGAAGGGGGTTTATACATTTTTTAGTGGCAGGGTTAAGAGATCAAAAGAGTAATTTTGATTTGGAAGGTTTCATGAAATTCAAATCTCAGTGAATAGACTTTGGTTGGAACATGTCCACTGTCAATTTGTTTACAGGTTACTGGTCTCACGAGACAGTGGCAGAATGAAGTTGCTATAAGTGAGACTGGCGTGCCTGCAAAGCCTAAAATATTTGTCACAGGCTTAGCCCTTTACTTTTGCCCGTCTCTAGTCTAAAACTTTGTGCTGCTTCAGTTCTAGAATGAGAAGCCACTCACTTCAATAGTGATTTGCTCCAGGAATATTTTTAGGTGTAAAAGATCCCATATTTGTTGGGGCCATTCTTTTTATGGAGTTTTCTTTACCAAGGAAATTATAATTACTTTTTCTGTACTAAGGAAGGGATGGGGGAAAATGTTGAGTATCACTAAGTGTCAAAGAGTGCAAATTTTGATAATGCCATTGTATACTCAACAAATTAAAAAAAAAATACTGCGAAGTGCTTTGAAGATGTGGAGAAGCAGCTCTCACACATTGTCAGTGAGAGAGTCATTTGGTAAAACCCCTTGGGAGAGCAATTAGACAGTGTTAAAAGAAGTCAAAGATGCGTGTAGCCCATATTCTGACAGTTTCTCCATTTGGGATATCTCCCGGAAGTCCTCATATGTGCATAAGGTGATGTTCCTTATGGTGAAAAAAAAAGTAAGAAAAAAAATATGACTATTGATAGGAAGACATATTTATACAATAGAATGTTGCACAGCAATGGAAATGAATGCCCTGAAGCTCTCTGTGTTAATCTGGGCAAATCTTAGAAACGTTATTTGGGGGGGGGGGGGGGAAGCATAATTATATGTATACCAAGATAGTTGCTATCAGATTTTCAGACACACAGAAATGTTGTTTCCTTAGCTATATGTATGCCATAGCAGTATAAAAGTACCCATAGGAGAGAGAAAAATCCTATTCAAAATGGATGTTTACCTCTTGGTATGTGCAGTATTTTAATTCTTTGAAAAGTCTGTATATAAGGCAGAGTGTGAAGATCCATTAAAAACTGGATAGTGGGTGGATGACTGTTCATTATTCTCTTTTCTGAATTTCTAAAATACATTTTTAGGATAAAAGATAAGGACTTCTCTTTTCATTTCCTTTATCATGCTAGAGAAGTTTCAAATTGAAGCTTAGATTAATAGCTTAGGTCCAAACAGTGTCACAGCTGATGAGTGTCCACTTGTGCTGTTTATAGATATTACTGTGAGATGATAGTCTGTCTTTTGTCATGTAAATACTTGTTTTCAGGCCCATTCTATATTCTCAATGTATCTAGAGAATCTGAATGAGTGGCCCTGCTGGAAAAGGACTCATTGATGTACACCCTGTCTTAGGGACTGATTTTTCTCTCACGGTGCCCTACTAAATGTGGCTTGCTTGAAGTTAGCAACTTAAGGAACTTAAGGAACCCTTTAGTTCTACAACCTGGAAGAATTTATACCAACACTTGCAGTTCTGATGCCTCAAAAGTAAAGAACTCGGGGTGCCTGGGTGGCTCAGTGGGTTAAAGCCTCTGCCTTCGGCTCAGGTCATGATCCCAGCGTCCTGGGATCGAGCCCCGCATCGGGCTCTCTGCTCTGCGGGGAGCCTGCTTCCTCCTCTCTCTCTGCCTGCCTCTCTGCCTACTTGTGATCTCTGTCTGTCAAATAAATAAAATCTTAAAAAAAAAAAAGTAAAGAACTCAGCTTTGCAAAAGAGGTTATCCAAGTTCCCTTAGGAAAAGGAAAAGGCACTCAGCCTCACTGGCCATCACGGATATGCAAATTGAAACCCCAGCGTGATACCGCTGCTCACCTAACAGAGTGACTAGAACAGAAAAGACTGAAAATGCCAGCATCTGCTGTTGTGGGTGTAAATCAGTGCAACCACTTTGGAAAACCAAAGAATTGTCTACTCTCTCTCTTGCTCTCCTATCTTATACCAGCATAAATGCTGGTATGTCTGTGTCCACAAAAGACATGGACAAAAATGTTCATGGAAGCAGTATTCATAATTTCATAGTGACCTCAAACTGTAAAAGATTTCAATGCCTACCAACTCTAAAATGGTTAAATAAATTGTGGTATACTTACATAAAATATTTGATATGGCCATGAGAATGAGTGAACTACAGCCATATGTAGTAATAGCACCAAATCTCCCAGTCACGATGTGGAGGAAATAAAGCCAGACAGAAAATTATGCAGGCTGTGTGTATTTATATGGATACGTAAAAATGATCTGTGGTATTTGGAGTCAGGGTAGGGTTGCCCAGCTGGGGTCTTGGGGGCAGCTGGTAAGGTGCTGTTTCTTGATCTGAGTACTGGTTACCCCATTGGGTTCTGTTTGTAAAAATTCGTTGATCTATACACTTAAGATTGTTTAAGTTAAATACAGTTTACTGTATTTATGTTTTACTTTAAAAGTTAAAATATTGCCAGTAAAAATCCAATTATTAATTTTTTTTTTTTAAAGTTTAAGAGCTAAGTAGTCACTGTTGACATTTAACAACTGCCTGAGCTAATGTGAATTCAGACCAGTACATAGGATCCTTCTATTAGTTGTTTTATTTGGTTTTAAGATTAGGATCAGGTAGTCAAAGTTAGTCATTGCAAGTTACCCAGGTTTTTGTCTTCAGTCCATCTCAGTAGATGACATCAGTTTTCTCCCTGCTGATCTCACGGAGCCACTTTGCCCTTGATTACTCTCAGTTACTTTCTTCTTTGGTGAGTGTCACTAACACCTGTTTGTTTTTTTTATTAGGGCTGACAGCAGTGAATGTCTATCCAGTACCCAGTCAACTCACTTCTCTAGAACTTTCCCGGTGAGTGTGTCGCATGAGAGTGGTGCTTGTTTGATTCTTAATGTTTAAGAGATAGATGTGGATACTTTGGTGGTTTTGAGGTATAAGAGATCTAAGTACATGGAAATTTTGGATAGCCTGGAGGGGGGAGAATGGATGAGGGGAGGAATACTTTTAATTGCCATGCCGTCTATTTCAAGGGAAGGTCCTTTTGAAACAGAAAGGTGCCTGTGAATTATTCTTAAAGTCGGGGAATTTAGAATGAGGTGCAAACAAAGAAGATCTTTTATCTTCTTTGTGGCAATGATTTCCTTTTTGCTGATTGAAATCAGATAATTCTTGGTTTTTAATGACTTATTTTAAATTTTTCTTCTCTTAATTATTTGGTATTCTTATGACTCATGTTGGTCTGATGGTCAGAGAAATATTAATTATATATCAATGATATTTTATTGATGGGCAAGAACAAATATAAAGGTATGCTTCCTTCCCTTCATTTTTAACACTGTTGGGCATTCAGGATTCAGTGGTTGAGTTTTATGGTCTGGTGGAGAGTTTGACAACCAAACAGAGAATTACAGGGTAGCTTCTTAAATGCTGTGATCATGGAGTGATAGAGCAGGCAGAAGGTGGACGGGGTCCTGTATGGTTAGCGTCAAAGATTAAATGAGATACTAAATGCAGAAGATTTGTATGATGCCTGGCACAAAATATCTTTCAGGAAATAGTAACTCTTAGAGCCAGGTTTCTTTTTGTTGTTACTTTGTTACTATTATTATTAAGCTGTTGTTCTAGATTCCTTTCCATCCCCTTCTTTCTGTTATATCTTCTCAGCAAAACCACAGCATGGGTCAATACTAAGATTTACCTTCTCCTCCGGGCTTGATCATCGCTAAAGAAAATCATACGGACATCACTGTAAAGTCACAGTTTCCAACCTCAGCTGGAGCTGATCAGTCTTTTCTCTTGTCGGGTCCTTCCAGTGTCCTGGGCATCTGCTCCACATGGCTTGGCTTCCCTCCGCTGCTCTGCCTCCCTTCTCCTGTGCTCCAGAGCTTAGCTCCTCACTGGATTGGGAAAATCGAGATCATCTTAGGCCGTCTCCCTCAGCTTCCTCTCACCTTGCTTGAAGGCATGTAGATTGACATCCATTCTCCACTTCTTTCCTCTGTTAGGGTCCAGGCCGGCCTCTTGGGCTGGACCAGCAGCTGCTCCCCTGCTCCACACCTGGCTCGTGTGTGGTCGTGGTCTTCCCTCTTCTCCATCCACTCACACTCACACCTTGTCTGTCTTAAAAAACACAGCTACTTGCAGCCCCTCTAGGTCTTACCTAATTCTTCACATTCCCTTTTTGTCCAAATTTCTCAGTAAGTATGTTCATTTGTTGGCTCAGTTTCCTCGGTTCCCATTCGTTTATTCCGTCACAGCTTGCTTTCAGCCTTCTCATATGGAACTGCTTTATGTCAACACTGTCATTCCTGCTCTCTTTTCTTCAAGCATGCTTTTTCCTCAGCTGGCTAATACAACCAGATTTTTTTCATACGGCTTCGACCCCTCCTGTCTCCTGCGCACTCTTCTTCCTCAGCCAGCCTTTTACAGGTTCCTTATTGGCTCTGCCTTTGCCTGCTACGTTCTCATGCGACAGAGTCTCATTTACTCCATGAGTTCAGCTACACTTGGTGTCAACATCACCTAGATTGCCTATCCGGCCCCTTCCAGCCTCAGACCCATGTGTCCAGTTGCGCATTAGGGATTTTTGACCTGCCCGTCTACAAGTACTTCACACATGTGCCAAGTGAAACTCCTTATTCATTCCTCCAACCCTAGCTTAGCTTGTTGTCTTATGTCTGCTTCAGCTTTTGGGATTATCATAAGATAGTCCTATCAGATGGACACCACTTGCAACTTATATTTCCAACCTCTTTTGGAGCCTACCAGTCCTTTCTCGGGATATGATTTTTATCCCTAGATGAAAAGCCTGAAAATAATTTTTTATTCTTCTGCTCTACTCCCATGTCTAATTCATCTCCCAGTTGCTTTGATTTTTGTCTCTTAGATATTTCTGGAATCCCTCCCCTCCTTTCCTTTTGTCTTCCCACCCACTTGGGCCCATACCATGTCTTGTCTGGAAATCTGTAGCAGCTTCCTTTTACTAAAAAAAAGCACCTCAGCCAGACCTCTGAGTAGCCACAGGGTGAGCTCTTGAAGGTACAACACGGACTGTGTCTTCCTACTGCTTACAGACCCGTCAGTGATCCTCCTGTCCCTGCAGGATAAAGTCACAATCTTCTAGACATGATTTACATCTCTCCAGCTTGTTTCCTCCCCCTTGGCTCCATATTTGCTGCTGGCCTCACCAGACTGCCGATTATTCCTCACATACACCATGCCCTTTCTTTTCTTCTTGCTGCTCTACCACATGTTGTCACCTCTTGCTTAGTATGACTTTGTCATCTTGGGTCAGTGTACAACATTCTTGGGACGCCTGGGTGGCTCAGTTGATTAAGCAGCTGCCTTTAGCTCGGGTCATCATCCCGGCGTCATGGGATCGAGTCCCGCATCGGGCTCCTTGTTCCTCAGGGAGCCTGCTTCTCCCTCTGACTCTGCCTGCCACTCTGTCTGCCTGTGCTTGCTCTCACTCGCTCTCTCTCTGACAAATAAATAAATAAAATCTTTAAAAAAAAAAAAAAAAGTACAACATTCTTCTGGTTCTAACCCAGATGTCATGTGTGTTGGGGGAGCTGGCCCTAATCCACGTCGGGCAGAGTGCTCCCTTCGCTTGGCTGTTGTAGCAGTATCTGCTTCTTCCTGCCTCATGATGTGATCTGTCCATCAGTAGATTCTTTGAGCCTTTGCAAAGCTAAGTATCATCTGAACCTTGAATTCCTTGTGCTGACTATCTGCTGGGTGGCCTGGACTCACGTTGTAAATGACTTGAAGCTTCTGCCACCACTTACCTTCTGTCCCCACTTCCTCACCTGTGTATTCACTTGGTTCATTTTCTCTACAGTTTTCCTTCTCTTCTCCTCCAGTCATTTATTACCTGTGCAAATCCTACTCATCTTTGAAAGTTTGTTTAGAATGCCACTGATTTCATTGTCTTACCTTCACCCATCTCTCTACTCTGTGCTTTCCTTGGTGCTCGGAGCCTCGGTGTCTTCTTTGAGCAGGTAGCATAATTGATGGAATATAATACATGTTCATGTGTTTGTCTCTCTCTTCCTATCAACAGCATTCATTGAGCACCTTCCATATTCCAGGTGGCGTGCTAGGGATGCTTTGGGGAGAGTGCTTCTGCCCTCAAGGCACTCACAGGCTGGTCAACAGATATATTACAGACTAGTGAAATGAGTTCCACTTGTCGTCTTCAGCGATGCCTTTTAATTATTTTCCGTAGAAACCTGCTAGAGTGTGTCCCTGACTGGGCCTGTGAAGCAAAGAAGATGGAAATATTAGATGTGAGCTATAATCTTCTGACAGAGGTTCCCTTGAGGTACGTGTGTTTGTATGCATCTGTAATTCTTTTCCTAGGTTTGGGTTGCCCCCCCCTTCTTTTTTCAAGATTTTATTTATTTATTTGAGAGAGAGACAGAACGGGAGGGGCAGAGGGAGAAGCAGATTCCCCAAGCAGTGTACTTGACTTGGAACTCCGTCCCAGGACCCTGGGATCACAACCAGAGCCAAAGTCAGACACTTAATCGACTGAGCCACCCAGATGCCCCTTGGGTTGCCTTTCAAAGGTTTTTCATTCTTTTTTTGTTGTTGTTGTTAAATATTGAGTACTTGCTGAGTGCAGGGCAGTGTGAAGTGTGGTAAGGAATACAGTGATGGCTGATGCCCAGTGTTGGCCTGCATGGAACTGGTAAGTGGATAGTTGGGGTGGCTTGTGCACAGATAACTGTGATAAAATGTAACAGGAGTTATTGGCATAGATCAGGGACTTGATTATGGTAATAGATCATTTGTATTGGATAAGTTATTAGGAGCTGAGTAATATTCTAAGAATCTCAATTTTATTATCTTATTAATCCTTTAACCACGTTATTACATAGACACTTATTCTCATCTCACAAATGAGGGAATAAGGGCCTGTAGCGGTTCGGTAGCTTGCCCAAGGTCACACTTGACGAGGAAATGATGGGAGCTGACATTTGAGTGTAGTTGTTCTTAATCTGAAGCCCTCAGTCTTCATCATTATGCTGTATGAATCAAATGTTTTAGAAATTCACAACTTTCAATGGTTAGAGAATGCTTCATGAGAGATTTGCATATTCAGGAAGACTTTTTACAACATGGTAAGATTTCTGTATGTGGAGGGGGTAAGGAGGAGATACTGGGAATGAGGGAATGGAATATTCAGAAGCACTGAGGTGTAAAATATGTAGTTGTACCTAGTGGAGTCTTTAAAATAAACTAGAGGCTTGCAGCATAGTAGGTGTGAACGCAGCCTTTGGAATCAGACCTTAGTTCTAGTCCCGACGATACGATTTCCCACATTCAGTGTGAGATCTTTGGGAAATCGAAGTCCCTTAACCCTTCTGAACTTAATAGTTAAATTGGCTTGGCACATTTTAAACTCTAAATAAGTAGTAGTTTTTGTTATAATAAATGTTTTTATTTATTACATTCAGTTACAGTTGACCTTTGAACAGTGTGGAGGTTATGGGTCCTGGACCCCGCTTAGTTGAAAATCCACATGTAACTTTTGACTCCCCACCCCCCCAAAAATCAGAGCCTACTGTTGACCAGAAGCCTTACTGATCACATAAACAGTTGTGTTTTGTGTGTTATATGTATCTTATACTCTATTCTTAAAGTAAGCTAGAGAAAACCTCGTTCAAGAAAATCATGAGGAATAGAAAATACATTTACAGTACTATGTTGCCTTTATTAAAAAAAAATCTGCACATAAATGGACCTATGCAATTCAAATCCATGTTGTTCAAGAATAAACTGTGTGTTAATAAACTCATTGAATTTTGGTGCTGTCTAGACTTAAAATATGAATCAATTTATTCTAGAAAGTGCTTTTGTTTGTTTGTTTAGATCTGTGTTGTTTGCTTTCATTAAGTCACCTTTTTCCAAAATGACCTTAAAATGACTTGCTGGTAGGTGGTGGGTAAGCATATGCTCGTGGCCGTCCTTTTGGCTCAGGTGCTTGCCAGTGAGGAGACTGTCTAGAATAGACATCTATTAGTTTACTGATTTCAGGGAGATGGCCAACAGTATACTCAGAAACTGTGATTTAAGAAAGATTTTTCATTTGTTTCTTTGTACTGTTGCCCTTAGAATCCTTAGTAGCTTGAGTCTCAGAAAGCTAATGGTGGGGCACAACCAGGTGCAGAGCCTCCCGGTGCTGGCGGAGCACATCCCTTTGGAGGCGCTGGATATTCAGCATAACCTGCTCACCAGGCTGCCAGATACGCTCTTCTCCAAGGCCTTAAAGTAAGTGCCACAGCGTTTATTGGAAAGAGAGTCATCAATACAAACAGTATTGAATTGTCATTGGCGTGACCTTTGGAACTCTATTTACAGTGTTTGCCGTGTGGTCCAACTATAGGTGGGGATTGACTTATATGAGTAATTTATAGGAAATGAAACATGGCATGTATTCTTTAACTCAGGAGTTGAAATAACCATCAAATGGTGAAGAAGTTTTAGTGTTGCAAACAATTTCAGGCAGCTTGGGAAATTTCAAACAGGCTTTCATCTCCGAAAATGAATACATTTATGACCTCTTAAAGAAAAATTACAGCATTCTGATAAAGCTTTCTTGGGCAATTTTCAGCTTTTGCATGTGGGAGAAAAGAACATATCAGTAAAGTTAATTTAGTTTTTGCTTCTTGCTTTACCAAGCTATCATCAAGTTATATTCTTAATGTGCAGTGCTTTTTTACTACCTACTTTGAAAACTGTGCATTTAAAGGTAACTTTGTTCCAAAGGGTGTTTTTTTGTGTTTTCATTGTAAATTAACAAGTAGATAGTATGTTTTCCTATTACTTCCTGCAGTCAGGTTTATTTTATGCATATGTTACCATTAAGTGAAAACTCGTTTTAATTATAGTCTTCTGCTCTATTGTCTTCAGTTCAGAGATCGAGAAAACAGAGATGAGCATTAGTTATTTAACATAAAGCTATAGGATACATATGAAAAGCATTTAGCTCACAAGTGTCTGGCTTACTCTTTGGCAGTTTATGTATTTCTAAATGTATAATATACTTGTTTGGATTTTCGTCAAAAAAAATCTTTGGAAATTCTATAAAATATTTGAGGGCATTTTCTTTTAGGAAAGCTTATATGGGATTTTACTGCAGTAACATTTAACTTGTTAATTAATAAATATTTGTTAGTAATGCATAACACTGCATTTAGCTCTTTTTTTTTTTAAGATTTTGTTTATTTATTTGACACATAGAGATCACAAGTAGGCAGAGAGGCAGGTGGTGGAGTTGGCGGGGAAGCAGGCTCCCCGCCAAGCAGAGAACCTGATGTGGGGCTCGATCCCAGGACCCTGAGATCGTGACCTGAGCCGAAGGCAGAAGCTTTAACCCACTGAGCAGGCTCCGTGCCCAGCATAAGCCCATCATAGGGCTTGATCTCACAACCCTGAGATCATGACTTGAGCTAAAATCAAGAGTTGGATGCTTACCTTGACTTGAGTCACCCTCTTTTTTTTTTTTTTAAGATTTTATTATGAAGGAATTTCTGTACCCAATGTGGGGATTAAACCCACAACCCCAATATCAAAGGTCAGATGCTTAACTGACTGAGCCACCCAGGTGCTCTCTTTGTTGTTGCTGTTGTGATTGTTGTTGTTGTTCAAGTTTTTATTGTTAAGCAATCTCTACACCTAACATGGATCTTGAACCCACAGCCCCAGGATCAAGAATCGCACATGCCACAGCCAGCTGGGCGCCCCACTGCATTTAGTTCTTTTTTTTTTTTTTTCCTCCCCGTTGCATTTAGTTCTAATGACAGTCTGAATAAAATTAGTTTACAACCTTAGAATCTGTAGTAAGGAAGCTACTTAGTAGCTATAGCAAACTGTCAATGATATTAATTTAATACTAACTCTGCACAGAGCATTTTCGGGACATATAAAGACATACACATATTAACAGTACCCTCAACAGCTAAAAAGCTAATTAGGGATGTGAATCACATAATATGAAGAAGACTTAACACACAACAAGGTTAACAATAATAGCTGTCTTTTATTAAGCATGTTCTGTATATATCAAACACCATGCTAGGCAAATTTTTTAAAAAATCATACCATATGTTATCTGTTAGATTGGTGGGGATTAAAATGAATTATGATACTCAGTGATGACAAAGGATTGAGCAAACTGACTTTCTTATATCCTTCTTGTGGAAGGTATAACTTGATAAAGCTTTTCTGGAGCTCAGTTTGACAGTGCATATATCCCAAATCTTAAAGGTGAATGTATCTTTTGACCCTATAAATTCTGCTTCTGGGAATATAGCCTAAAGAAATAATTAGATAAGGACACAAAGTTGCTCATTATGATGTCTATAATTGCAAATAGGTGCCAACAGCCTATAAGCCCATCATTAGGGGACTGTCAGGGAATTTTCTAAATAAATACAATCCTATTAAAATCAGACCAAAACTTCCCTGAAGGGTGTCTTCACCATTGATAAATTTGTAAACATGAGATTCAACAACACCTTTTCTGTGGACAACAGACAGTAAAAGATGAAACTAGGTTAGAATCAGGCCACTGCGGAAGCCTGGGAACATAAGCAAACCTAAATTCTTTGCTCTCTGCTTGGCTTGCTTGAGTTGAATAAAAGGAACTTTGGTTCAGTGGATAGAATCAATTAGAAAAAAACCCTGGAGGAATTGACTTGTGTCAGAAGTTTGGGAGCAGTGTCTCGCGGTGAGATCGGATGATGGTAACAAATAGCCTTAAAGGAAACGGGGATTTCTGTGTGTTGTGTCAGTCTCAGATACTTGAATGCATCTGCAAACAGTCTGGAATCTTTGCCATCTGCTGGCGCTGGAGAGGAGAGTCTGAGTGCTCTGCAGCTGCTCTATCTGACCAACAACCTCCTGACAGACCAGTGTGTGCCTGTTCTGGTGGGCCACCCGCACCTGCGGATCCTGCATCTTGCCAACAACCAGCTACAGACCTTTCCTGCAAGGTGAGCAAGTGTACCCGCTGGTCATTTCAGACACTTAGGGTGAAATCTGGATTTGCCAGTCTACCTTAGAGTTATCGTACTGGAGGCTCTTGCTTTGTGTTGAGCAACTTTCTGGTGCTGTGTTTCCACTAGTTGAATGAGAAAATCTGTATCCAGTTGTTAAATATCAGTAACGAGAGAAGTTGTAGATAAAATGTATTTAATTCTTTGTTCTAAGTACTTAATAATGGTCTCAGAATTTTCAACCTTTAAAAGTACTGGCCTAAGAAATATATTCTGAAAACAATGTTTTCTTTTCCCTTGTCAGCTCTGTTTTATAATATATTGTTGAGTCCATTAATTTATTCTTTATATATATATAATATATTATATGTATATTGTATATTAGTATATCTACTTTATGTCAAGTTCTCCATAAGTACTGGGAAACAGTGGTTAGGTAACAGTCTCTGTCATCATTACAGTAACTTACTGTCAAGCTGGGGACACAGACAAGTAATGGGCAGTTGCAGTACACTGTAACAAATGCAGGATGTCAAGATTACACACAGGTAGCTTGCTGCACTGGACGGTGCCTGGGCATGGGGTTGCCCTCCAGGAGGAAGAGATGAATAGTAGTTAGCCAGACTCTACCCACAAGGAAACATAACAGAGCTATTTAATGCTGTTAAAGTTTTAAACAGTATCAGTAGAGAAATCAATATTTTCCAAAATATATTTGATTAAAAGATTTTGGAAAATTTGATGCCAGAAGAATCTATACCATGAAAGTCGTCATTAAAGAAATGATGTTTTCTTTTCTTTTTTTTTTAAGAGTTTATTTATTTGACAGAGAGATCACAAGTAGGCAGAGAGGCAGGCAGAGAGAGAGGGGGAAGCAGGCTCCCCTCTGAGCAGAAAGCCTGACGTGGGGCTCAATCCCAGCACCCTGAGATCATGACCCAGGCCAAAGGCAGAGGCTCAACCCATTGAAACACCCAGGTGCCCCCAAAACTATGTTTTCAAAAATGAAGCCAATAGGGAAATGATGTTTGATATAATTTGAATGAAATTATATGTATCATATAAAATTATGTTTGCTGTAATTTGAAATTATGTTTGATATAATTTGAAAACCAAACTATTTATTTTGATACTCTAATTTTATTTTATAGATTTTTCTTAGAAATGTGATAAACTTGGGGTGCCTGGGTGGCTCAGTCATTAATGGTCTGCCTTCAGCTCGGGTAATGATCCCAGGGTCCTGGGATTGAGCCCCACACTGGGCTCCCTGCCAAGCAGGGAGCATTTCCCTCTCCCACTCCCCCTGCTTGTGTTCCCTCTCTCGCTGTGTCTCTGTCAAATAAATAAATAAAATCCTTTTTAAAAAGAGAGAGAGAAATGTGATAAACTTCAAAAAACTCATAGAGATCATAGTTTTTGTGAATGTTTATGAAATGAGGTATTTGCAGCTTATGAAAGACAAATAGGGTGAACTTGATGGCTTCCTAAAAGAATTTGAACAATGGCTTTTTAAGTGAAGGCAGAAACTTGGGGCACCTGGGAGGCGCAGTCGGTTGAGCATCTTCCTTCAGCTCGGTCATGATCTTGGGGTCCTAGGATCAAGCCTTACGTCCCCTGAGCAGGGAGTCTGGTTCTCTCTCTCTCAAATAAATAAAATCTTTAAAAAAAAAAGTGAAGGCAGAATCTTAATTTCAGCATGTGAGAGGTCTCTTGAAATCCTATCAGATTAATTCCATTGGCCTCAGATACGTTCCTGTAAAGTGGAAACAACAGACCATTGACAAGTCATACTGGTTTTTTGAAGCTTTTGGGAGATAGCGGATGGAATGCTCTGAAGCTGATAAATTCCTCTTAATCTGATGACATTCTGATACAGAACTTAAAATACCTCAAAGATTACGAAAATAGGTTAGAAGATAAAAAGTAATAGGAGATTACACAAAATTAGAGTATTCTGAATACAGATAATAAAACTAAATGGAATTTAGGAGCAGTATGTTAAAGAAAATGTTCTATACTGAATCATAAACCCACTAACAAGTCATCTCCTGAGCAGTGTTTAATTACACAGGCGTAGTCCAAATCTTCTGTTTCTTTTGGACTGCTTTTTCAGAATCTAATGTAGCTCTGGGTGCCCAGTAAGAGGCTGGCTGAAATAGGAATGCTACATTATTACTTACAAATTAGATCTAAGCAGGGAGTAGTATAAAAGTAAAGCATGAGATTTGGACAGGAGAACATTTTTAAAATGTTAATTTGTTAATTTTAAAATGTTAAATTGTTAAGTTAAAAAAACAAATTATTAAACATATATAACATTTTTTACTTTGAAAAATATAGTTTACTGCATTAAAAAAGACAAGAAAGAATACCCTCCACCAGACTGTTACGAGAGATTATCTCTGGTAGTAGGATTAAAAGATTTTTTTTCTGTTTATCTCTACTTTTCAGTTTTTTTTCAATGAGTATGTATTACTATTTTAGTAGGAAAGAAAACAATTTGAATTTACTGAACTTATTCGAAAGTATCTATGAATTTTCTAGCAATAGAAATTATTTATGATACATGGAAAGGGCAGGAGATAAATTTTATGTAAAACAAATATGCAAATGAAAATTCTGCATATGCATCTCATTTAGCAGAAACAGTAATTTCAGATTGGTGGTATTATTGTTTTATTTATTTTATAAACTTCCTCTTCACATTATAGGACTTTATTTTTATAATTTTTTAATTAATTATAAACAGAACAGTTTGTAATAATTTAGGTAAAGATGTTAGGCTGTCTGAAGATACTTTGCTTGCTGTGTAAAAGCTTTGCTTAGGCCCGCAGAACAGTGAGTCACTCACATCATAGTCCTTGGCACGTCGGGGCGTGCAGAGCAAGCCCTCCTGAGATGTCTACTGAAGGTGGATTATGTGACGCACAGCTAGCTGTAGAGACTTAGCCCTGAAAGGAATCTTAGCGATGATTTAGTACAACTTGTTCATTTCATTGCTGAGGATGCCCGCTGACATTAGATTGTGTGGTATTTTGCAGCTAGCTAGTTAGCAAAAGCCAAGCTAGTCCCATGGTAATCCACTCACCACAGGCCAGCGCGGATTCAGCCTCTTCCCTGTAAGTCAGATAACAGAAAGATGTTCATACCCACCAGATCCAAGAGCTGTAAGAGAAGCAAGGGAAGCTTCCAGCCTTGGAACCCAGTGAGAGACAGAGAGGCTGAGATCTGGGGAGCAGTCACCTTGGGGAGCTGTTCCCTTTGCTGGCGTCTGGCTGTTTCATTCTGAGCGGCTCTCTGGCAGCGGACCAGGCCGCCGCTGTCACACTGGCTTGGTGGCTGCCCCCTGTGAATGCAGTGTGCTATGTGGTTGTTTCTTTTTCAGCAAACTAAATAAATTGGAGCAGTTGGAAGAACTGAACCTAAGTGGCAACAAGCTTAAAACCATTCCCACGACCATAGCCAACTGCAAAAGGCTTCACACCCTTGTGGCGCACTCCAACAACATCAGTATTTTCCCAGAGATACTGCAGTTGCCTCAGATCCAGGTACTTTTCTGTGACGGAGCGGTGTCCTGCTGGGGAAACGGCAGGTCACTCTCTTCTCGTAGAGGAGAAGAAAGTGGCAGTTTGGGATCACAACAAATTTAATCGATTCCTGGGAAGAAATTATTTCCTTTGAGGGTATGGTAGGGGACTTTTAGGGATCTAAGAATTCACTGTCTGTGATGTATTTTCTCTTGATTTCCCCATTTTCCTCTCAGTTTGTAGACCTAAGTTGCAATGACTTGACAGAAATCCTGATTCCTGAGGCTCTGCCTGCTACTTTACAAGACCTTGACCTAACTGGAAATACAAATCTGGTTCTGGAACACAAGACGCTGGACACATTTAGGTAGGAAAAATTTTGAAACTGAATCCACATGTGCTTTTAATTCCGTCAGCCATGCCGGTGATCTCCTGTAGAGGTCTGTAGGGATCTTGATTCATTAAAGGAAATAAAATGAATTAGGCCATAGAGCCCCTCTGTTCTTTTACTTAATTCAGTTATGGATAGATATTCTATCCAGTAGACAGCCCATTTATATCGGAACTCAGCGTCATGGGTACTGCTCAGCCACACGCTGAATATCTGTACATAGACATTTTAGGTTTGGATTACATTGCATTACATCATCTAAGAGGTGATGCAACCTCACTCATTGTACCAAGCCTTCATTGTATCAGAATATTTAAGTAGACAGTTGGCTAAGGCTTGGAAATCTTTGGATGTGCTTGGTTTTTCATTGAAATGAACAGTACCAATTGCCACAAAATTTGGCCCCTATATCTTCCTCCAACCCTTTTTCTTTCTCCTCCTCCTTAGCCCGTGGGTCAGTGCACTGCTTTCCTCGTTCTCTCTGGAGATGAGTCTTGTCTGTCAGCAAATGATTTTATAAAAACACATGTTCTTTGGGGATAGTTTTTGTGAAACACAGATGCCTATGTGGTCTCATCTTCCCTTCGTGCACTTTCCACAGCCATATCACCACCTTGAAAATTGACCAGAAACCTTTGCCAACCACCGATGCTACACTTACATCAACCTTCTGGAGCCATGGACTGGCTGAGATGGCAGGGCAGAGAAATAAGTGAGTATCTTGGCCATGGGGAAAAATTAAAAAGGCAGCCCCTGACATCTGATCTGGGGCTGAAAGCTGGGCCAAGTTGATTCCTCTGGGACATAAACACATCCTCGAATGCCAGCAGGAGAGAAGATCCCTCTGAGAGCACGGTGCAGTGAGACAAAACCAAGATGAATGTACAGTCCACAAAATACTAAACATCCCCTCTCACGGCTAAAACGGTGATCGCTACTTTCTCCTCACGCTAATCTTTCCGTATAGATCAGATTCACTGAGATACCCAGCCGTAGAACAACCCCACTTTCCGACAGCACCTAATCTTGGCTCACTTCATCAGCCCTTTCCCAAAATGACCCAACGAAAGCCCCAACCCTCTTGTGGCTTTTTTCTAGTACACCCTTACCTGTTCACCCCAGAGTTCTGTGGTGGGCATTGTCCCTTGCTGTGAGGCGTAAGAAGCCTAGTTTGCTCCGCTGTAGTTGTGCTCCTGGGGGTCTCTGGCTGAAGGATGTTGACCACACTGGTTCTTAATCACAACTAAAGGAAAACGTTGACTCTTCCCAGCCTTCGGCAGCACCGCAAAGCGAGTATGTACTGCCCATGAGTGTGGCTGAATTCCCCCGTTTCTTAGGACATCAGCTCTTTCAGGTGCTACTAATTACCTCATACTTTTTTCACATGTAGATTAGAATTTGCTACTGTTTTTTCCACCTGTAGTTCATACTTTTCAAAGAAGGCTACCTGGAGAAGATTCCTTTTTACCATAACTTGCTTTGATGGTTGTTTTTCTCCTGTTTGTGTTACAGGCTGTGTGTCTCTGCCCTGGCTGTGGATAACTTTGCAGAGGGGGTGGGCGCGGTATACGGCATGTTTGACGGGGACCGGAACGAGGAGCTCCCTCGCCTGCTCCAGTGTACCATGGCGGACGTGCTTTTGGAAGAAGTGCAGCAGTCAACAAATGACACGGTGTTCATGGCTAACACCTTCTTGGTATCTCACAGGTAAGCAGGTGGGTTGAATAATCCCTAACTCGGTTCTACTTTTGGAACGTAAATCTCACTAAGCCAGAAGGGCAGGGTCTAAATTTATAGGTACAGGATCAAGATCTCACTTTGATCCTTCTGCTACGACTGTTCTCTGGACCAGCGTGGAGAAATGTGGAGCCTTTGGTCCTTTATTTATTTATTTAGAGATTTTTATTTGAGAGAAAAAGTGCGAGCATGGGGAGGGGCAGAGAGAGATGAAGAAGCAGATTCCCTCCTGAGTGTGAAGCCACACACAACGTGGGGTTCCATCCCTGGACTGTGAGATCACAACCTGACCTGAGGCTGATGCTTTTCTGACTGAGCCACCCAGGAGCCTGAGGACATTGGTCCTTTGAAGAGCCTGGGGAGCCATTTGTTTTCCCTGTTGAACCCAGAGGCTGCTGAGGATCTGGAAAATCCAGAAATCGTGTGTAGAAGATTGATTGTGTATTAGTGCATTTATACATTGGGTGGTGTGTAAGCTTTTGTAAGATTCTTCACAGACTCAGTGACCTACAAAAAGTTAATAAGCACTGATCAGATTTGTGTGTTTAGAATACTTCTTGTTGGGGATTTACCAGTTAATCAGCCACTTAAGGGCAAAAACTATATAACCAAACTATTGAAAATCTCTTAGTAGCTAATATAGCCTCATGTACATTAGGTGGGCTGTGGAAAGGCCGTGCACAAATGAAAGGTTATAACCTTGTATCATCCAGGTTGAGATGGAATAGCCTGGAGCCCAAGCTGGTATTACCTCTCATTATAACACAAAGCAAAGACATTGGGAAAGGAGTCTATTTTTCAGTAATGGACTTGAGCTAGGAACTTGGCAAAAGAAAGAGTTTGGGAAAGAGAACTCGGTTTATGAAGCACCCCCAAGAGCCAGGCAGAAGACCAGTCTCTCTTTCTCCTACCACATCTTTAACTTTCCAAACAAGCCAAAGAAATGGGTATTTGCTCAGAAAAATTTCTCAGAGAAATATCTTGCTATGGATCTGCAGTGAGCAAATGGCAAAGCTGGAGTTTGCAACTGGATCTTTCTCAAAGTATCTGCTCTGTGCTTAGCATCGTGTGCCAGGTGCGAGGGGATGGATGCCGTGTGTACGGAACATAGCGGAGGGAGAGTGTTGTGGTCCTTCTTTGGAGGACCTCACAGCCTAAGTGAGTGGTTCTCAAAGTGGTGTGCTAGGAGCAGCACCCTCAGCACCACTAGGAACTTGTTAGAACAGCAGATTACTGGGCCAGCCCCTTGCCCACTGCATCAGAAACTCTGGGGCGGGAGCCCAGTCATCTGTTCTAATGAGCCCGCTGCCAGGTGACTTCTGATGGGCTGAACTTGAAAGTGACAGAATGAGGGGCGCCTGGGTGGCTCAGTGGGTTAAGCCGCTGCCTTCGGCTCAGGTCATGATCTCAGGGTCCTGGGATCGAATCCCGCATCGGGCTCTCTGCTCAGCAGGGAGCCTGCTTCCCTCTCTCTCTCTGCCTGCCTCTCCATCTACTTGTGATTTCTCTCTGTCAAATAAATACATAAAATCTTTGGGGGGAAAAAAAAAGTGACCGAATGAAAAAACAGTCTATGACCAGACAAGCAGAAGCTGTAGACAAAGATGTAGCTTCACCAGCTCCCCGACCCTCAGCCTGTTTGTAAAATCTCTTTTCTCAGTCAGCTGTGCGTGGAAGTCGTGTCCTGTAGCTAAGAGTCTGCCTTCAGGTGAACACCGGGTAGCTGGCTCTTAGTCATGCGGCAGAGAAACGAGGAACACGTGGACACAAAGGACTGCTTCTTGCTTTGACAACTTCATTTTCTTTCATTCTTTTTTTTTTTTTTTTCTCCTCAATAGGAAATTGGGAATGGCCGGCCAGAAGCTGGGCTCCTCCGCTCTCCTTTGTTACATCCGCCCCGACACTGCCGACCCAACAAGTAGTTTCAGCCTGACTGTAGCCAACGTTGGCACGTGCCAAGCGGTCCTGTGCCGCAGTGGGAAGCCAGTGCCCCTCTCGAAAGTCTTCAGCCTGGAGCAGGACCCAGAGGAGGCTCAAAGGGTGAAGGACCAGAAAGCCATCATAACAGAGGTGAATCTCACTCTCTACCAGTTGCTTCTGCTTCCCAAATCTACTGAACGCTGTTCTGCATACAGGCAGTGAAGGTCCATTTTCTTCCCATCAAGTCTGGTAAATTGTATCCAATCCAGATAATAGTACTAGAAGATCTAATGAATAGTTAATGACTAACAAAAAGAAAAGGCAAATTAGAAATGAAAAATCCTAATTTGTGATCCTTCAGCTGATAGCTAGCACATAAACTGAATGCAGATGTCTCCCTTGGTTAATTTCCAACTCCTCTGGTTTGTTATTCCAAATAGAAGAAGAAAAAATTCTGCGGTTTAACATCACTGTTCTGAAGTGCAAAGTCTTAAGATATTTTTACTGTTTATATTGTGTCCAGCTTAGTGTGCTCTGGTGGTTTGGTTTTGCTTTTTAATAATGAAGCATCAGTATCTCTACTGTTTTATAGCTTGTCTCCTTTTCTAGTAATTAGCATCACATTTTTGCTTTCAAAGAGACTTTAGTAATTGCATGAGAACACTGTTTACTGCAAAAGTGGAATTCTGCTCAGATGCTTTGCCCATTTTTAATTGTTTCTTTGTTGTTAAGTTTTGAGAGTTCTTTGTGTATTTTGGGGTACAAGTCCTTATCAGCATGTGTTTTGCACATACTTTCTCCCAGTCTGTGTCTGTCTTTTCAGTCTTTTTTTTTTTTTTTTTTTAATTTACTTGACATAGGCAGAGATCACAAGTAGGCAGAGCAGCAGGCAGAGAGAGAGGAGAAAGCAGGCTCCCTGCTGAGCAGAGCCCAATGTAGGGCTCGATCCCAGGACCCTGAGATCATCACCTGAG